>NC_056003.1:78607659-78922953 GCF_018446385.1 Zingiber officinale | reverse complement strand
AGAACCACAAGCGAAAAGGATGTAAGCTTCCCCTCACCTGTGGTACAAGGGATTTTTATGTGTTTTTGGATTTTATGAGGATTTTAAAACCTAGAAACAAAGTTGTGAAAACTTGGCCAAAGAAAGGACTTGATGATCCTAGGAATGTTTAATATAAGCTTTGATTCATGATAATTTTTCTATGCTTTGTAAGAAGGTTTTCTCTCATATTTTTATATATATGTGATGTTGGATTATGGATGTATCTAACCGTAGAGTTTCGGCCAAAAAGGTTTTGTAAGGGCTAGGGAATTTAATTGTTTACCTAACTTGCACAAAACCCTCTAAATAAATGGTTAAGGATCCATTATCGTTTTCATACTTGAAGGTTACTTGGAACCAAAAGTATCCCACTCACAAGTTTCGGCCAAGGAAGGGTTTAGGTTTAGGAAGACTTTGAATTTAAACTTACCTTGTTTATATGATAGAATCTAAAGTTTCTCAAAGAGTTGTATGCTTGTATATTGATAGAAACTCATGAACATCACTTCTAAAGTTTCGGCCATGGTAAGGTGGATGCTTTAGAATAGCTTAAATAGATTTTTAACATGCTCAAAACTTCCATGATAATAAGATATGAAAGTTGTTTGATGCTCCCATGCTTAATTAGAGTATAGGAAAATTGGTTGCATGATATATGTTAATTAAGACCACAAGGGTCATAGCTTGTTTGTGAACCAAACTTGTAAGTATAGTTTCTTTAATATTTTTGCCATGAAACTTGTTTAGGTTTTCCATACTTTAGGCCACCTAAAACCTAGTTTAAATACTTGGAAGGTTTCGGCCAAACATATGCTATGAGATAAAGAAAGGAAAAACCTAGGAAACCTAAGACACAACTTGAATGTATGCTTATAGTGCTTGACTTTTATACATGTTATGAAATGTATTATGACTTGCTATGCTTTTATGCCATTTGAACAAATTCTATGCTTGATGAGGTTCGGCCATGTAGGGTTTAAAGACCTAGAAACCCTAAAATTTAGACCTCATGTGTTAAAGATGCTTCTTATGAAATTGAGATAACATGTTGATTGTGTTCACATGCTTATATATTTAACTATGATTCAAATGGACACTTTGAGTCTCGGCCATGAAGGGAATATATGCTTTAGAAACCCTAGAACTTACTTGAACATGCTCATGTCACTCTCCATGAAATATGAAATGTAGAAAGCTAAAATTTACATGCTATATGTTGTTAGTGACCTAAATTGATGCTAAGGGAAGTTTCGGCCATGACTACTTGTATGAGGCCACTTATGAATTTATACATGATGTTAGGGTAAGTTCACATGCTTGTATGCTTGCTTGAAACCCTAAATGAGTACTTGTAAGTTTCGGCCAAGACATAATTTTTAGGGCTTAAAGGAGTTAGGAACTAACTCAATTGTGCTTACCATATTCCTTGAAACAAATGCTATAACTATGGTTTAGGTTTCCATGCTTTATGTCATTTAGAACCTTGTTTCATAATTGTTAAGGTTCGGCCAAATGAGGTTCAAGGACTTGGAGAACTTAGAGTACAAGTAAATCTTGTTTATAATACTTCCTATGAAAATGATATGTGGATGAATTAGGTTCTACATGCTTGGATGTGTTTAAAACCTAAATGGGCACCTAAGAGGGTTTCGACCATGATAAGAACTCAAAGGATTAGGAAGCTTAGTACCCAAATTAATCATGTTACATTGTTCCTTATGATTGGATGAGCACATGATATACTTTTATGCTTAAACATGTATGCTTGTGAGCTATACAAGATGAGAATTTCTACGATATGTTATGAGTCTAGAATATGCATGCTTTATGTTATGATATGTGGAAAAATTATGCATGCTTTGATGATATGATATGAGTTTAAAATATGCATGCTTTATGTTATGATATGTGGTTAAACTATGCATGCTTTGATGCTATGTTAAGTGCTTAAGATATGCATGCTTTATGTTATGATATGTGGTTAAATTATGCATGCTTTGATGCTATGTTAAGTGCTTAAAATATGCATGCTTTCATGATATGCTATGTGGTTAAATTATGCATGCTTGATGATATGCTTTATGCTTAAAATATGCATATTTTATGATCTATGCCTAAGTGATGCATATTGTTATGATATGATGTATGCCTAAGTCATGCATATTGTTATGATATGATGTATGCTTAAGTGATGCATATTTTTATGGTATGATGTATGCCTAAGTGATGCATACCTTTATGACATGATGTATGCCTAAGTGATGCATACCTTTATGATATGATGTATGCCTAAGTGATGCATACTTTTATGACATGATGTATGCCTAAGTGATGCATACTTTTATGATATGAAGTGTGCCTAAGTGATGCATGCTTTTATGATGTATGATATGTATAAGTATGACATGTACTTTACTTTATATGGCTTGTACCAAGGGTGGGCTCCATAAGCGCCCCGGGGTCGATGGAATAAGACTCGGGCCTCGTTAGGGATGGGCTCCTAAGTGCCCCTAGGTCGATGGAGTAAGACTCGGGCCTAGTATGTTTGCCTTGTAGGGTTCAAGACTTGCAACCTTGGACCTACATAGGTTGCGCGCAATATGTAAGTGGTACATAGCCGGGATCCCCTTTAAGTTGAGATTATGTTCAAGTATATATGTAAGAAGAAATTGTTTTTAAAGATCATGAGATATACACATGTTTTTTCGGATACATGTTTTTCAAAATCATATGCATAGACCTTATGATGATTTATATGCCATGGTTAGATATGATTATGTTATGTTCCATGATATGTTCATGTGTATGATATGCCATGACTCCTTATGATGATTTATATGCCATGGTTAGATATGATTATGTTATGATCCATGATATGTTCATGTGTATGATATGCCATGACTCCTTGTGATGATTTATATGCCATGGTTAGATAAGATTATGTTATGCTTCATGCTATGCTTACGCTATGATATGCCATGACTAGTTATGATTTCTTTATGTTGCATGATATGCTTAAAAGAGTATGTTACATTATGTCATGATTAATTGAAATGATGCCATGTGGAGACATTCTTTGATTATACTATGATTTTCGGTTTTAGTGAGTAGGAAAGGAACTTACTGAGCCATGAGTGCTCACAGCTTACTATCCTTGTACCACAGATAAAGGAAAAAAAAGTTGGATGAGCTAGAGGAGCAGTAGGAGAGGCAAGAAGATGTGTGTGGCGGTGGCTAGGCAACCAAATAAGAACCTGCTTTAAAACTTTTAAAGAACTACGCTTTGGTATCATGGATTGTAGTACTATATGTATGACTTGATGTTATGTTTCTACTAAGTTTGATATCATGTTATTGAGGCCATGATAGTGTAGTTCGGTTTTGATGAAAAGAAAAAAAATAAAAGAATAGATTTTCTTAAACCAAGAAAATTATTTTAAGTCTTCCGCTGTTATTTGTACATAGAGTATCGTAGCCCCGTCCCTTAGGGTTAGCAGGGAGGCGGGCGCCACAAATTGACTCTTGCCCTTTCCCCAAAGAGGGCATGCTTCCTCCCTTCCTGAGGATTCTCTTCCTAGGGTCATTGTCCCTACTTCTCTGGATCTTCCTCTTTTGTCTCTCTATCTGACCCTTGCCTCTTTATCTTCCACAACCCCTTCTACTACTATTGGTAGCTCTGCATCTACCTTTTTTTGTGAATTTCCCAGTTCATAGCACTTTAACTACTCAAGACTCGACCTATCTTGTTTTTTATCCCCCTTCAACTCAGACCCATTTATCCTCTACTTGCTCCCTCACTTCCACCTTTCCGATAATGCTGGGAGGGTCTCTTAGCACCCTTTTGGAGGAGGTGCGCCAGGTATATGAGAGAACTTCTCATTCAGAGGCAGCCACTCGGTTTTCTATTGAGGAAACAAGGGTAACACTATTTTCTTGTCTGCATTTGTTCATGTTCTTCGTGATTTTCTAATGCATTCTAATTGTGCAGTGCTGGTTACATAATTTGTACCTGTCCCATTTGTTGGATTCTTCCCTCTGGAGATAGAGATATTAAGGGAACAAGCTTCAAGATTATCCTCAATTTAGGCTTCCGAGAAGGTAGACAACATGTCCACCGAGCTTCAGGAGGTCTGTTCATCACTTCAAGGTGAGACTAACCGAGTTGATCAATACAAAACTGCGGCGGATAATTCCCAATCTCAATTACAGTTAGTCGCCACCTACAGTGATGAATTGTCCTCCAAATTGGCAGAATAGGCGACCGAAATCTCTTGATTATCTTCTCAGCTACAGTCTTTGAAGATGGTCACGCTAAAGAGCTAAATGATCAGTTATCTTAGCTAAATTTGAAAGAGGATGCTTTAAAGGTCGCTCAAAAAGAATTGGTGGATTACAAAACTGACGAGGATGCTCGATTTGAGATGCGTCAGAAGGCCTTCTTTAAGTCTCCTGCCTTCATGGCCCCCATGTCAGATTTCATTATCAACGGCTTGGATTTCATAATTAAGGAGGGGTTGGATCAACTAAAAGACTTGAAACTGGTGGTCGCTAATCCTCCTCCCAGCTTTCCTGATCGTAGGAGAATATTGAAGAACCGCCCTCCTAACTTCTATCCCCAATTTTTGTAATTCTGGAAGTGCTATGTCTTTTACAATGGTCTTATGGTGATTTTAAAACTTGGTTGGGTGTATCTTACTTATTTTTTGATTGGTTTCAGTCTCGGGGTAATGTTCCCTTTGCTAGGCCCTTCTCTTTGAGAACGTTGATCGAATAATTGTATGTGTAAATTAGGCATCCGCTCGATCCTTCTATCGAGACAGGGCAAGCTTTTTTGCCCGCCCCCCCCCCCCCCCCCCCTCAAAAGACAGGGCGAACCTATATGTTCCTTTTTTCTCGCTCGTTCTATATACCCGGATGGAGCTTTCCCATTCGCTCGAGTTGTTTCACAGTTCTCCTAAATTTTCCTGAACTTCCCTTTCTCGATCGTGCAGATGTCCACTTTTTTCATACTGATCGAATATCTTGATACACTTTTCTATTGTACCGATCGGATTAAATTTAAGTATTCGCTCGAACTTACCTCTAGAGGTCTGTTAAAAGGCGGATCTTCATCCTCTTCGGGATATGATATTTATTTGGCATTAGTGTCCTGGGAAATGGCGCAACATAAGCGCACCTCCTTTTGTGTACCCTTTGCTCTACCTACACCTCTACTGGTCTCCTTCCTTCTATCTTCGCGCTTCCATCTTGATCTGTGAATCATCTTCCAAGCCGTTGTTTCAGGGGTTTTAGGAAAAAAGGACGGAAAGGAGATTAAGGGTTTCTCTCTTCGTCTTCCTCCTCACGCCTTTTCCACTATCCCTGTTCAATTAGCAACTCCAGCACCTTTCTCCGATCTTTCGCTGATGATGGCTTCTTCTTCCTCGACTACTGAATGGTTCTCTACCTGCTCTTCTGACGCTAGCGAGGAGGAGGTTTGTGTGCTTGGCCTGGATTATGGTTTTCCTTCGTATGTAGCCCTTCCTTCTCCCGAGGATCGCCCCCACTTTCCTCCTACAAGTAGCATCGCCATTTTTTGGGAGTTGGTTTTGGCAGGCTTTCAACTTCCTCTACACCCTTTATTTGTGGGTGTAAGCTCCTACTTCGATGTACCCTTGAACCAACTTATTCCTCAATCCTTTTCCATCCTATCGGGCTTCATTGCTGTCTCCCAGATACTGGATTTTCCACCTACTCCTTGCTTGTTCAATAAATTTTTCATTCTCCATCAAGTAGAGGATAGTATTTTTAAATTTCAAAGTCACCCTAAAACCAGTTTATTTTGTCACATTCCCCCTCAAGCAGAATGGAGACAAAAGTTTTTCTTCTTACAACTCCCTTCTCCTCCTCCATACCCCATAGTCTGGTGACAAGTTCTTCCTCCTTCTCCCCGTTCGGAGACAAGGTCCATTGATCTGACATTTAACTCTTCTATGTCAAAGCTACGAGGGGTCAAGTTTAGCTTGCCTCCGTTGATCGTTGAAGGCTTGCTGTTTATCTTTGGAATAAGCTCCGTGGATATAGAATTGGAGGCTTCTTTTGGTGAGTTCAATACTTCTACCCATGTTTATTAATCTCCTATTATCTTTACCTCATCTTCTTAATTCCTGTTTCTCTCAGTTGATGCAGTTCTTCCCGCTTTCATGTACAAACATCCGGGGCTAACTAACTCAGTTATAGCTAAATTGGGCGAAGAACTATTACGGTGGCGTCGGCTTAATCCTCGTTCTTCTTCTCTTGGATTGCTTCCTTTTCATGAGACTCCTACTAAGGCTGATGAATCTTCTGAAGAAGAGAGACCCTTTATTATCCGACGCACACAACATCTTACTGTAAAAAATAATCGACCTCCGATTATCATATCTGAGTTTACACAAGACTCGATCATGACCTTCGAGATTTCATACGAGAGAGGTAAGGGACCAGCGCCCCCGAGTCACTTTCGTTATAACTTGGCCCTCAACATTATGCGACCCAGTTTACTGATTTCTACTGTTCTCCCAGTTGTCTCTGCTCCTGAGGTAACACCAACCACACTTGAATCTCCTCAGCTTCCCCTTGCCTTCTCTTCTCTTCAATCTAAGGTGAGGGCCAAAAGAACCCCTTGTAAAAGGTCTTCTCGTCTTATTTCTCAAGATATTACCTCCGAACCACCTTTTGAATCTCTTCCTTTAGCATTACCTTCCCACGCTTCTAACCCAAGCAATCCTGTGACTCTCAATGTTGAGCCCCCACCTTCTTCTTCTGAATCCTTACCTCCTTCCTCTACTGGTTCCTCACCTTCCGTTCCTCCTAAACATTTATTTCGGCAAGCCCAATGCGTGCCCTCTGTGATGAGGAAAAATGTACCACTTTCTGCTTACGGGATCCTTCAATTGCATGACTCGATAGCTGGAGCTTGGCTGCGCGGCCAAGACTTTCTAAAAGGCAAAAGTGTTTCCGAATAGACAGACCTTCACAGTCGTCAAGCTTCTATTGTAAGTATTTTGGATATGCCTCCTTATTTTGTAATTACAGTTCTGTAATTGTGTTACTGCTTTTACTTAGTTCATGGCCTCGAGTTTCCACATGGGTATCCTGGCTGCTGAGTTAGACGAAGAGAATAAAATTTTAAGGGATCAAATAAGGGCTTTGGAAGCAGCCCCCTCCTTTTTTCAGTGGAGAAATCAACCGATTGAAGGAAAGGATAGACTCCCAGGCCCAACAGACAATCCTCCTAGAGCAAGATTTGCAAAATCATCAGCAACTGATAAAGACTAAAGATGAAGAGAAAAGGACTTTGGAGTTACAGATACAGAGTCTCTCCTCTCAATTGAGTGTTGAGGTGTCCTTGAAAAATAAAGTCGTTTCTGATACCACCCTCTGGTCTACCCTTTTGACTCAATTGGGAACTTCTCATCCTCGATCCCCTGATTCAGCTCAAGAATTGGCCTCTCAAAATTTTGGGTTGTTGCAACTACAAGAGCAGCTGAAAGCTCAAGCCTCAGAGGTAGATTTTTTTATCTAAAGAGTTGGATCGTGTTAAGGCAGAGAGGGATAATTTTAAAGCTAAGTCAGAATGCCTTACCTTAGAGCTACAAGACTATAAGACAGATGAGAAAAAGCGTTGGGAGAGTCGACATCTGGCATATCTTGCTTCTCCTGAATTCGGAGCTGAGTTTGCCGGGCGCATCATTGGGACTATGACAAACTCATTGCAAGGTATTCTCGAACAACTGCGGGAAGGAGGTTTTTTTCCCCAAGAACCTCCTCCGTACTTCATATATCTGCGATGACTCAAAGATGGGCTACCCAAAGACCTGATCAACCGCTTTAGATGAGGGTTGGGTGTATATATTGATTATGGGACAAAACTACTGGTATCTATCCACTTTGCTCAAAGACTATGTTAATCTGTTTCAGTCCCATTTGTTTACCCATCATTTTTCTAAGGATGTAAAGCAGATTTGCTAAGATATTTTTGTAGCAATCAAAGTATTGCACATAAACATGTGAAACAATTGAATAATGTATTTTTTAAACCATGAATGGGTATTCAAATATTAGTGTTCACCTGTTTGATGCTTCCCAATGCCTCTTTGGTTTGTGCCTTCAGAACCACCCTTGTCTGAATTCCTTTCCTTGTCTTTGTTTTTCTTCGTGGAGACCTAGTTGATCACTTTACTGGGTCTTTAACTGATCATAACAGAGTGGAAGAAGTATATTTGTACTGTTTACAAGTTTAAAGTCTCCGGTTTCCCCTAAGGAAGCCCGACCGATCACTCCTTATGGTCCTCGATTGACTATGACAAAGCGGAGGATGCACGCTCGAACTGGTTAAAGGTTTAAAGTCTTCGGTTCCCCCTAAGGAAGCCCGACCAGTCACTCCTTAGGGTCCCCGATAGACTATGACAGAGCGGAGGATGCACGCTTGAACCGTTTAAAGGTTTAAAGTCTTGGGTTCCCCCTAAAGAAGCCCGATCGGTCACTCTATAGGGTCCCCGATCGACTATGACAGAGTGGAGGATGCACGCTCGAACCGTTTAAAGGTATAAAGTCTCCGGTTCCACCTAAGGAAGTTCGACCGGTAACTCCATAGGTGTTAGATTGTATACTGAAAGCATAAGCTTTGTAAACATTCATTATGAATAAAGAATCACATTTGGTCAAATTGTCTACATTTGTTTGTAGTTGTTCATTTAATTTATATTGTAGATAACATAGTATGTGGTGTCACATACAGAAGATGATGTTATCAGTACCTTATAAATTATAAACAGTAGCTCACGACTAAAATGGAAAGGACCAAACCATTAGAAGGTCGTAGTGTAATTAGGTATTAGTTTATCTTGACTATATAATTACACTAGTACACTCAGAGTGTATTGAGTAGGACCATTAGAGGTGTTTCTTTTATACTGACTTTATAAAGGAACAAAGACCTTAGTTATTATGGAAGTATGTGCTCTTAATCCTAATATAATAACAAGCACATATATTTGATATTTATTTCTTTAATTTATCAATGGGTGAGATTTAATTCGATGAATCAATAAACCCGATAAGTTGGGAAATGGTATCACTTATAGTGTGTGTTGTTGATTATAGAAGGAAACTGTGTCCTAGAGATACTAGGTTGATAATGTCCCCAAGAGGAGCTCATAAGGATTGTCATGTTAAACCCTGCAGGTGGACTTAGTCCGACATGACGATAAGGTTGAGTGGTACTACTCTTGGACTTAGATATTAATTAAATGAGTTGTCAGTAACTCACTTAATTAATGGACATTCGATATCTTAAACACAGGGAGACTAACACACTCATAATAAGAAGGAGCCCAAAAATGTAATTTGGGATTGGTGCGGTAGTTCAATGATAGTTCTCTAGTGGAATGAATTATCATTGATAAAATTAAGTTGTGTGTTCGAACACGGGATGCTTAATTTTATCGGGAGACCAAAACTAATTCCTCCTCTCGGTCCCTATCGTAGCCTTTTATTTGTAGAGTTCTATACCCACCTATACCCACCTACTATACCCACCCAATAGGGGCTGGCCAAAGCTAGCTTGGGAACAAGCTAGGGCCGGCCTAGGTATGAATTTGGGTGGCCGGCCCTAGCTTGAACCCAAGCTAGTGGGGGCCGGCCAAATTAAATTAAAAAGGAATTTTAATTTTAATTTTTATTATGTGGAAGAAATAATTTATTAAAGAGAATTTAAATTAAAATATCTTTCTTATAAAAGATCTACAAAAGATTAAAGAAAGAGATTAGATCTCTTTCCTTATTTGTAGATTGGTGAGATATTTTATTTTCTCTTTAAAATTATTCACATGTTGATAAAATTAAAATTATAGAAATTTCCTTTTGTTAACCATGAAGAGATTTTTAAAGAGAAATTTTATTTTTTAAAATTTCTGGAAACAAATTAGGAAGTTTTAATTGTTGATTGAAACTTGTCCAATTTGTTCTCCAATGATGTGGCCGGCCATTAGAGATTAATTGGGGAAATATTATTTTATTTTTCTCAATTAAATCATGCCAAGGGAATTAAGGAAATTTTATTGTAATTAAATTTCCTAATTTGCCTAGGCCAAGGAATATAAAAGAAGGGGTGAGGGTGCCATCACAAGACACAACATCTATTATTTCTCTCCCTCTTTTGTTCCTTGGTGTGGCCGGCCATCCTCTCCCTCTCTTCCTCTTGTGGTGGCCGAATCTCCTTCTTCCATTGGAGCTCTTGTGGTGGCCGGATACTACTCGGAGAAGAAGAAGAAGAAGGAGAGAAAGCTAGCATCTCTTGGAGCTTGGTTAGTGTTTTGATTTTCTTCCTTGGTGAAGCTTCCTCTTTGTTGGCCGAACCTAGCTAGGAGGAGAAGAAGGTGATTGGTGGTTTCTCGTCTCGGAAGATCGTTGCCCACACAATGTCCGAGGTTAGAAGAGGAATACGGTAGAAGATCAAGAGGTTTTTCTACAAGGTATAACTAGTAATTTTTCTTTCCGCATCATGCTAGTTATTTATGGAAATAATACCAAATACAAGAGGCTTACGTTCTAGAATTTCGAATATGTTTTTTGTGTTCTTTTGTTTTTCTTTTCCTTGTGATTTGATTGTTCTCTTTGGTTAACCTAAAGTTATTTTAGGAAATTAAATATTATCTTTCTATAAAAGGTTTTGTCTAGTCGGTGGTGGTTGCTCCCATATCCAAGAAGGCCATGTGCCTCGCCACGTCAGTACTGGGAACCAATTATGGAAATTAATATTTAATGGAATTAATAACTTAAGGAGACTTGGGTCGAACGTGTTAAGTTCCGCTGGAGATCCAAGTCAAAACCTAAAAGAACAAATAGATTAAGTTTTGGATCAAACGTGTTAAGTTCCGCAGGCGATCCAAAATTTAATTTAAAAGAACACATGGTAGCTAGAAAAAGGTTCAGACCTTTGTACAAAATTTTTTTGTACAGTGGAACCTATAGGTTTTCCGAGTAGCAACCAACAATTGGTATCAGAGCTAGGGTTTTGCCTCTGTGTATTTGGTATTCAGTTTAATTATGCACATGTCATACATAATTTAGGCAGGTTAATAGTAGGATGTGCTAACTTTGTGGATGCAGGATCCAACTATTATGGCTTTTAGTTATTATGTGTGTGATTGGACCCTTGGACATGTCAAGGGCATTTATATGTGTGTGCATGATTGTATTAAAATACAGCAGGAGCTGTATTTAGTTTTATTAGGATTTTATTTTTGATCTAGATACATGTACATTCCTTTTATGGAATATAGGATAAAAAATGTAAAATTCTATTTATGTCGCGGATCGAATCATGCAAAGCGTGGAACCTTCTAAGGACCAGAGGCGCAGCGGAACTAGTAGCAAGATGGATGTGACTGCTAGACCCGATGGCGGTGGCCAAATATGGCAGCAGCTTGGGATGACAACACACGGAGAACAACTAGAGATAAAAGCCATAATAGTTGAAAATTAAATTTTCTATTTATTGCTTTTATATTGTGCTGTGTGTGTATGTTAGTTTACAAGTTTAGTAGGCTAGCATAGTTAAAATTCTTCATTTATAAATAACTAAGTGGGAGAGAGATTTTAAATAAATCCCATGGTCTCCATTACTGGTTTGTAAGTGATACAAACAAGCTTGCTCGTTGGCTCTGAGTGCCTTCCTCCATAACGGATGAGCTTGTTTGTGGATCACTAGAACAGACTTCCATTTTTGGATAACTATAGGAAATTAATTAAGAGCGTGTGATCTTCCCCAACGGAAGGGGCATAATCTTATTAATGGACTTAGTGTCAAGTAATGGTATACACTTAGACACATCTAATAGTATCCTCCCCAACGGAGTCACTACTATTATTTGTGTGACCAAATAATACCAACTATTAATTTTATTTGTCAATAAGTTAGGTTGACAAGATAATAAAATTAATGGGTTAAAACCCTCCTTTTACAAATGTTGAATTTGTATAGGTCCACACTAACGTGGCATACAAAATTCACGGTGTTATGAGGTGTTGGTTAATTTAAAACAGTATTGTTTGAGGAATCAATATTATTCTAAATTTAGAGTTCTGACCAAAAGTTATTTGTGATTCTTAGGATGACTTTCAACCCACTGTCCATCATACTTCAACAAAATAGACTTACTGGACCTAATTACATAGATTGGAAAAGGAACTGGACATTGTTCTGACTGCTGAAAGCTATAAATTTGTACTGACTGAACCTTGTCCTGATGCACCCACTGGTGAATCTACCCAAGAGGAGATTGAATATCATAAGAGATGGGTAAAGGCAGATGAGATGGCGCGGTGTTACATTTTGGCTTCAATGTCAAATGTATTGCAACATCAGCATCAAGATTTACCAACAGCTTATGATATTATGAACAATCTCAAGGAACTCTTTGGTCATCAGGATAGGGCTTCTAGACAAGAAGCTATGAGAAAGATAATGACAGCCACCATGCAAGAGGGTACTCCTGTAAGGGATCATATCCTAAAAATGATGGCTTATCTGAACGAGATACAGATCCTTGGAGGAGAAATTGATGGGGAAACCCAGATCGATATGATCCTCCAAACGCTACCTAGAAGTTTTGAGCAGTTCCGCCTGAACTATAATATGAATAAGAGGATTTATTCATTAGGGGAACTACTGACAGAACTTCAAGCAGCAGAAGGATTATTTCGTCATAATTCTCAAATTCACTTTGCTGAAAATGGTTCTACTTCTAAACCGAGAGGAAAGAAGAAGAAGAAACAAGCTGGCTCAGCAAAGAAAGTGAATAAATCTCAGAGTACAGGATTTAAAGCTGGAGTGAAGAAGCCGAAGGGCAAGTGCTTCATCTGCAAGCAGGCAGGACATTGGAAGGCGGACTGTCCTCGTAAGAACCAAAACAAAGGTATATCTCATGCTCTAGTTGTTGAAACATGTTTAGCGGTGTTAACTACCAGCACCTGGTGTGTAGATACGGGAGCCACTGATCATGTCTACAATTCCTTGCAGGGGTTCCAGGAAACCCAACGACTATCTGAAGGGGAGATTACCGTCTATATGGGCAATGCTACTAAGGTGGCAGCTGTTGCAGTGGGAGACGTCTACTTATCTTTTAGTAGAAATAAAAATTTGGTTTTATGAAATTGTCTTTATGTACCCAGTTTTAGAAAAAATTTAATTTCAGTTTCTAAACTGTTTTTAGATGGATATTCAGTTTCTTTCAGTAACGATGTAGTTATTAAAAGAAATAAAATGATTATCTGTTCTGGTGCATTAGTTGGCAATTTGTATACTTTAAATCCAATTTCTTCCACAAAGAAAAACATGGAAATTTATAACTCATCTTCTAATTCTAATAAGAGAAAAGAACCTTCGGAAATGAACCAAGCAAATCTTTGGCATCTAAGGCTTGGTCATATTAACTTAAGTAGGATTCAGAGGCTTATAGCCGATGGACTTTTGAGTTCATTTGAGTTGGAAAATTTTCCAACTTGTGAATCCTGCTTAGAAGGTAAAATGACCAAAAGGTCGTTCAAGGCCAAGGGGTATAGAGCCAAAGAAGTGTTAGAATTGGTTCACTCTGATTTGTGTGGTCCTATGTCTGTCCAAGTGAGAGGAGGTTTTGAATATTTTGTCTCTTTCATAGACGATTATTCAAGATACGGATATATTTACCTAATGCGCCGCAAGTCCGAGTGCTTTGATAAGTTCAAAGAATACAAGGCTGATGTGGAGAAACGATTAGGTAAAAGTATCAAGACACTACGATCTGATCGTGGTGGCGAATATCTCTTATGAGAGTTTAGGAATTACTTATCAGAGGTCGGGATTCAATCCCAATTGTCTACACCTGGAACACCCCAACAGAATGGTGTAGCAGAACGAAGGAACAGGACTCTTATGGAGATGGTTAGATCGATGATGAGTTATTGATATTTTGGGGATATGCTCTGGAAACAACAGTATACGTTCTGAACTTAGTACCTTCTAAATCAGTTTCTTCTACTCCCATAGAATTGTGGAATGGGCGAAAACTCAGTCTAAGACATATTCGAATTTGGGGTAGTCCAGCACATGTGCTGAAACCAGATGCTGATAAATTAGAATCCCGTACAGAAGTTCGCGTGTTTGTAGGATATCCCAAAGGAATGAAAGGTGGTTTATTTTATAGTCCTAAAGACCAGAAGGTCATTGTTAGCACCAATGCCCAGTTTTTAGAAGAAGACTATATAATGGATCACAAGCCCAGTAGCAAAGTTGTTTTGGAAGAACTTAGAGAGGGCATGTCTACTTCAGTACCAACAGTACAAGATGAAGTACCACAAGAGACTGCAACACGTGTCACACATGATACACAACTACAGACAACGCCTCGTCGTAGTGGGAGGGTTGTAAGGCAGCCTGAAAGGTTCATGTTTTTGGGAGAGTCTTCAGACTTGATCCCGGGAAAACATGAACCTGATCCACGAACATATGACGAAGCACTCCAAGATATAGATGCAGCATTTGGCAAAAGGCAATGAATTCTGAAATAGAGTCTATGTACTCTAATAAGGTCTGGGAGCTTGTAGAACCACCTGATGCTGTAAAAGCCGTTGGATGCAAGTGGATCTACAAAAGGAAAAGAGGGACAGACGGGAAGGTAGAAACCTTCAAAGCTAGGCTTGTTGCGAAAGGGTACACTCAGAAAGAGGGAATCGATTATGAGGAAACCTTTTCACCGGTAGCCATGCTTAAGTCTATCCGGATACTCTTATCCATTGCTGCTCATATGGATTATGAGATTTGGCAAATGGATGTCAAGACAACTTTCCTTAATGGAAGTCTTGAAGATAACATCCATATGAAGCAACCAGAAGGGTTCATTGAAAAAGGCAAAGAGCATCTAGTGTGCAAGCTCAATCGGTCCATTTATGGACTAAAGCAAGATTCAAGATCATGGAACATTCGGTTTAATGAAGTAATCCAGTCATATGGATTTATTCAAAGTCCGGATGAATCATGTGTATATAAGAAGTGTAACGGAAACGTGGTGGTATTTCTTGTACTATACGTAGATGATATTTTGTTAATTGGCAACAATGTCAAGGTATTATCAGACGTAAGGGTATGGTTGTCCAAACAATTTGATATGAAGGACTTAGGAGATTGTGCACACATTCTTGGGATCAAAGTTATAAGGGATCGTAAGAAAAAAATGTTGTGTCTATCCCAAGCTTCATATATAGATACAATCCTTGCTCATTTTAGCATGCAAGATTCCAAGAAAGGTTTCTTACCTTTTAGACATGGAGTAGCTCTATCTAAAGAGATGTCTCCAAAGACATCAAAAGAGATAGAGGACATGAAAGCAGTTCCTTCGGGTGTAGGAAGCCTAATGTATGCAATGTATGTACGAGACACGATATCTTTTGTGGGCATGGTTAGATATCGAGTAACCTGACAAGGACATTGGATTGCGGTAAAGCATATATTAAAGTACCGAGAAGGACTAAAGATTATATGCTAGTTTATCAAGCAGACGATTTGCTCCCTGTGGGTTACAGATTTCCAATTAGATAGGGATAACAGTCAGGCTATGTGTTTACTTTAGGAGGTGGAGCCATTTCATGGAGGAGTGTTAAGCAGAAATGTGTTTCGAACTCAACCATGGAAGCTGAGTATGTAGCAGCCTCTGAGGCAGCTAAAGAAGCAGTATGGCTCAGGAACTTTCTAATGGACTTAGATGTGATTCCTGGTTTGCCCAAAATCATCACAATTTATTGTGATAATAGCGGTGCAGTTGCAAACTCGAAGGAACCACGAGCCCATAAGGCAAGTAAACATATAGAGCGCAAGTACCACCTGATACGAGATATCGTGAAGCGAGGAGAAGTTGTCATCGCCAAGATTGCATCAGCGGATAACCTGGCAGATCCTTTCACTAAGGCCCTTCCGGCGAAAGCTTTCGATCGGCATGTGGAGGGAATGGGAATCAGATGTATGGTAGAAGATATGGCAGCTTAGTCATTAGTTTAAGTGGGAGATTGTTGGATTGTATACTGAAAGCCTAAGCTTTGTAAACATTCATTATGAATAAAGAATCACATTTGGTCAAATTGTCTACATTTGTTTGTAGTTGTTCATTTAATTTATATTGTAGATAACATAGTATGTGGTGTCACATACAGAAGATGATGTTTTCAGTACCTTATAAATTATAAACAGTAGCTCACGACTAAAATGGAAAGGAACAAACCATTAGAAGGTCGTAGTGTAATTAGATATTAGTTTATCTTGACTATATAATTACACTAGTACACTCAGAGTGTATTCAGTAGGACCATTAGAGGTCGTTTCTTTTATACTGACTTTATAAAGGAACAAAGACCTCAGTTATTATGGAAGTGTGTGCTATTAATCCTAATATAATAACAAGCACATATGTTTGATATTTATTTCTTTAATTTATCAATGGGTGAGATTTAGTTCGATGAATCAATAAACCCGATAAGTTGGGAAATGGTATCACTTATAGTGTGTGTTGTTGATTATAGAAGGAAACTGTGTCCTAGAGATACTAGGTTGATAATGTCCCCAAGAGGAGCTCATAAGGATTGTCATGTTAAACCCTGCAGGTGGACTTAGTCCGACATGACGATAAGGTTGAGTGGTACTACTCTTGGACTTAGATATTAATTAAATGAGTTGTCAGTAACTCACTTAATTAATGGACATTCGATATCTTAAACACAGGGAGACTAACACACTCATAATAAGAAGGAGCCCAAAAATATAATTTGAGATTGGTGCGGTAGTTCAATGATAGTTCTCTAGTGGAATGAATTATCATTGATAAAATTAAGTTGTGTGTTTGGGGCGTACACGGGATGCTTAATTTTATCGGGAGACCAAAACCAATTCCTCCTCTCGGTCCCTATCGTAGCCTCTTATTTGTAGAGTTCTATACCCACCTATACCCACCTACTATACCCACCCAATAGGGGCCGGCCAAAGCTAGCTTGGGAACAAGCTAGGGTCGGCCTAGGTATGAATTTGGGTGGCCGGCCCTAGCTTGAACCCAAGCTAGTGGGGGTCGGCCAAATTAAATTAAAAAGGAATTTTAATTTTAATTTTTATTATGTGGAAGAAATAATTTATTAAAGAGAATTTAAATTAAAATATCTTTCTTATAAAAGATCTACAAAAGATTAAAGAAAGAGATTAGATCTCTTTCCTTATTTGTAGATTGGTGAGATATTTTATTTTCTCTTTAAAATTATTCACATGTTGATAAAATTAAAATTATAGAAATTTTCTTTTGTTAACCATGAAGAGATTTTTAAAGAGAAATTTTATTTTTTAAAATTTCCGGAAACAAATTAGGAAGTTTTAATTGTTGATTGAAACTTGTCCAATTTGTTCTCCAATGATGTGGCCGGCCATTAGAGACTAATTGGGGAAATATTATTTTATTTTTCTCAATTAAATCATACCAAGGGAATTAAGGAAATTTTATTGTAATTAAATTTCCTAATTTGCCTAGGCCAAGGAATATAAAAGAAGGGGTGAGGGTGCCTTCACAAGACACAACATCTATTATTTCTCTCCCTCTTTTGTTCCTTGGTGTGGCCGGCCATCCTCTCCCTCTCTTCCTCTTGTGGTGGCCGAACCCTTCTCTTCCATTGGAGCTCTTGTGGTGGCCGGATACTACTCGGAGAAGAAGAAGAAGAAGGAGAGAAAGCTAGCATCTCTTGGAGCTTGGTTAGTGTTTTGATTTTCTTCCTTGGTGAAGCTTCCTCTTTGTTGGCCGAACCTAGCTAGGAGGAGAAGAAGGTGATTGGTGGTTTCTCGTCTCGGAAGATCGTTGCCCACACAACGTCCGAGGTTAGAAGAGGAATACGGTAGAAGATCCAGAGGTTTTTCTACAAGGTATAACTAGTAATTTTTCTTTCCGCATCATGCTAGTTATTTATGGAAATAATACCAAATACAAGAGGCTTACGTTCTAGAATTTCGAATATGTTTTTCGAAGTTGTGTTCTTTTGTTTTTTCTTTTCCTTGTGATTTGATTGTTCTCTTTGGTTAACCTAAAGTTATTTTAGGAAATTAAATATTATCTTTCTATAAAAGGTTTTGTCTAGTCGGTGGTGGTTGCTCTCATATCCAAGAAGGCCATGTGCCTCGCCACGTCAGTACTGGGAACCAATTATGGAAATTAATATTTAATGGAATTAATAACTTAAGGAGACTTGGGTCGAACGTGTTAAGTTTCGCAGGAGATCCAAGTCAAAACCTAAAAGAACAAATAGATTAAGTTTTGGATCAAACGTGTTAAGTTCCGCAGGCGATCCAAAATTTAATTTAAAAGAACACATGGTAGCTAGGAAAAGGTTCAGACCTTTGTACAAACTTTTTTTTGTACAGTGGAACCTATAGGTTTTCTGAGTAGCAACCAACAATAGGGTCCCCGATCGACTATGATAGAGCGGAGGATGCACGCTCGAACTATTTAAGGGTTTAAAGTCGCCGGTTCCCCCTAAGGAAGTCCGACTGGTCACTCCTTAGTGTCCTCGATCGACTATGACAGAGCAGAGGATGCACGCTCGAATCGTTTAAAGGTTTAAAGTCTCCAGTTCCCCCTAAGGAAGACCGACCGGTCACTCCATAGGGTCCCCGATCAACTATGACAGAGTGGAGGATGCACTCTTGAACTGTTTAAAGGTTTAAAGTCTCTGGTTCCCCCTAAGGAAGTTGACTGGTCACTCCTTAGGGTCCCCGATCGACTATGACAGAGTGGAGGATGCACGCTCGAATCATTTATAGGTTTAAAGTCTCCGGCTCCCCCTAAGGAAGTTCGACCAGTCACTCCTTAGGGTCCCTGATCGACTATGACAGAGTGGAGGATGCACACTTGAACTGTTTAAAGGTTTAAAGTCTCTAGTTCCCCCTAAGGAAGCCCGACCGGTCACTCCATAGGTTTCCCGATCGACTATGATAGAGCGGAGGATGCATGCTCGAACTGTTTAAAGGTTTAAAGTCTCTGGTTCCCCCTAAGGAAGTCCGACTGGTCACTCCTTAGGGTTCTCGATCGACTAAGACAGAGCGGAGGATGCACGCTCGAACCGATTAAAGGTTTAAAGTCTCTGGTTCCCCCTAAGGAAGTCCGACCGCTCACTCCTTAGGGTCTCCGATCGACTATTACAGAGCGGAGGATGCACGCTCGAACCGTTTAAAGGTTTAAAGTCTCTGGTTCCCCCTAATAAAGCTCGACCGACCAATCCTTAGGGTCCCCGATCGACTATGACAGAGCAGAGGATGCACGCTCGAAAGTGAGACCAATTTATACTCCTTAGTGAGGGCACAACTTGCTTATAGAATCAATGTCTGCACTTTTTCATTTCTTTAAAATTAGATGAAATGCATGTTTGAATTACAAGCACACTTGTTAGGCTCTGTACGGTTGTAAGTGATTAGTGCTCAAAGGTCTATCTAGATTTCTCCCTTCTGCATCTTGGAGATAATAAGAACCTGAGGCAAGTCTCTGTATAACCTTTTATGGTCCTCCCCACTGAGGAGCCAATTTACTAACATGCCCCACAGGTTTGATGTGTTTCCATACTAAATCCCCTACTTGAAAGAATCGGGGGATGACCCTTTTGTTATAATTCTACCTCATGTGTTGTTTGTATGATATAAGGTGAGTAGCCGCTTTGTCTCTAGCTTCTTCTATCAAATATAATTCCATAAGATGCCAATTAGCTTCCGTCCGGACAATCTCTATATAGCATTTACGTGCAAACAATTGATCTCCATGAACCTCTCCTACCTGGTCATCAACAGGGAACTTTACCTTTTGACATAACGTAGAAATGACTGCCCTAAACTCATTTAAGGAAAGTAAACCCAATATGACATTATACGCAGACGGTACTTCTACTACCATAAAATAAGATCTTCTGGTTCTCATTAAAGGCTCCTCTCCTAAAGAGATGGCAAGCTTTATCTGACCGAGCGGTTGGACTTCATTGCCGATAAATCCATGAGAGGAGTCATCATGGGTTGAAGTTCGCTGGGGTCTATTTGCAGTTGATCGAAGGCTGGCTTGAATATAATATTAATAGAACTGCCTATATCAATGAAGGTGCAAGAAAATATTATAATTAGCTATAACAGCTTTGATTATTAATGCATCATCATGAGGTACTTCCACTCCCTCCAGGTCTTTAGGAATGAAACTAATTTCTGGTCTGGCTTCCTTTTCAGCACCACACCCTACAACATGTATCTACAACCGTCGAGCATGTGACTTCCTCGCCCGGTTTGAATTATCGTCAGTTGGATCACCCGTGATCATATTTATATTGCCTCGCGGGGCGTTGTTCTGATTTTCTTCTTGTCGAACAGTGATCATTTCAGGCTGCCATGGTTTGAGTGTCCGAGAAGGGTCGCCCGATATTTTCACTATGTTTTGCTAGGGCTCGGCCGCCCGATACTCCATCCCGGGCGGGCTGTTCCATCTTTGGTAGATCGGTCGATTAGGAGATCGTCGGCGGTATCTTCTCTCATTCGTTCGCTGATTCTTCAGGGAAAAATAGTTCTCTGTGGAGTGGGTACCTGACATGTAATATGTACACCATCTCCTGGGGATTTCTTATGGTATCTGCACATGCTGCATGATGTGCATAGATTATATACACTTTTATACATGATTTGACGCACATCTACTTATATTTCATTGGCATAATCTATGTTTATTACATCCTATTTCATTGTAATGTCATACTTCCATTATATTGTGTTCGGAGATCTACTCTTTGCTTGTTTTGATTGATAGGAAGCTATTTGGAGTGAAAATGGATCTAAAACACACACGGGAGCAACTCCGGAAGAATTCATGCTTGGGCCGTGTATGCCACACGGTCGTGTGGCCATATCATGCCTTGGCCGTTCTAAATGGCACGGCCGTGCTCCAGCACCAGATGTAAATAAGGTCACGGTCGTGTGCCCAACACAGCCGTGCTAAGCTTCCCGTGGCCAAGAAACACACGGTCGTGCCAAATGGAACGGTCGTGCCATGTTTCTAGAGGAGAGAAAGGCCACGGCCGTGTGAATCAACACGGTCGTGTGGCCTCGGCAGAGAAGAAAAGGGTCATGGCAATGTGACTCAACCAGATAAGAAGCTGTGTGTGGCCGTGTGGATCCCACACGGCCGTGTGACAAAGAACACGAGCCATGCCACGCCAAAATAAAGCTGTGTTGAATTCTGGGCAGACTGCAGACCGTTCGTAAAATGGCCATAATATTGTACTCCGTTGGAGTTTCAGGATGTTCTTTAGACCGAAACGTATCTGACTTCAAGATCTACAACGTTGCTTCAGGTCCAACAGAGAGGGAGACTTGTCTGCCCATGCTAAATGGCACGGTCATGCCTGGTTCAACTGGACCTCCGCCCAGACAGCAGACCAAACTTTGAACCGCCATAACTTTCAGTTCGTTTGGATCCAGGGCTTTATCCAAGTATCAGATTGAAGATAACTTCAAGAGATACAACTTTGGTTCAGGGTGAATCACAAGAAAACCTGGTTTAGTCGCTGAAAAATCTGGTTTACCGGACCCCTATTTTCCTAGTTTTCCACGGCAGCTTGGAGGAGGTATAAAAGGGTCAAGATCCCCATTCTTTGACTCATCTTGGGAGATTTTGGATCTGGGATTTCGTCCCTCTCCTTGGGGGAAGGGTTCTCCCCTTAGGGGGAAACCCTAGAGCTCCATTCTCCTCCATCCCTTGGCGATCTATCCATCTCCGGAGCAAGGAGGCATCCCGAAGACATCGGAATCATCGGCAAGCATCTCTTCTTCCCCTTCTTCTCAAATCTAGGGTTGTAAGTATGCTTTTCTATATGTTTTGGGGCTGTTCTTTCTTTGCAATGGAGTAGATCTCTAGATCTAGGATGTAGGGAGTATTTGTGATGTGATGAATGATGTAAAACTATGTAGATTTTTGTCATGATTCTATTCAATGACTTGTTGATCCATTGTTCTTGTTTGATGTAATGTGATTGTATGCAAACTCTTGTGGATTTTCCAATTCCCTATTTCTATGATTTTTCCCTATTTGTATCAATTAAATCTTGGATGTATTGTTGTAATTTGGACCTAATTCACATTCTTGATTGATTGTTTGAATGTCTTATGGATCTTGTAGAGATTATCTCTCACTCGATTTTCCGAGGGAAGCACGCGTAAGGTGCAAGCCTGTGTAAGGACATTTGAGGCATGAGCTTTAGGGGGGAAATAGGATAATTCAAGAGGGTAGGATAGATATATGCATTAATCTTTATATCTTATGGGTTGAGAGGTAGTGATTTCTATGTTGATTTTCCGAGGGATCTTCGTGACAGGAACATGCCCGTGTAAGGACAACATAGGCTCATATCTAATTGATCATATTTAGGTATAGATTTCAGTTCTAAGCTGGTCGTCTATTGGAAGAGAGAACTAGCAACCTTCTACAAATGGTGGACAATTGAGAAATAAGATTTGTTAAATCATTTACATTGAATAACATCACAAAGAAACTGAAATCCTAGTATCTATTCCCATCCATTCACTACGCTCATTCTCTCCCTCTTTACTCTCTTTCTTTTCACTTCTATTTCTTATCCTAACATTTGTAAACCACTTTTTGATTGTCTAGATAATTCGCCGTGTGAAGTTAACTAGTACTTAATCAACAGTCCCCGTGGATACGATAATCTTTTATATTACTTGCGACATTTTCGTACACTTGTGGAAAGTGTAACAAGTTTTTGGCGCCGTTGCCGGGGACTGTTTTCGATTAACATTAGTTGATTAGCATATGAGTTACTCTAGACATTTTTCTTTTTCTTTTTCTTTTTGCATTCTCTTACTTGTTTTCATTATGCTTTGTTTCTGCAATTTAAATTCTGCATTTTATTTTTGTTACTTCTACATGTCTATCTTGTTTTGGCTATAATCATTTAGATGGACATGTATAAACTGATTACTAGATTGAAAGCTCTATTTCAAAAGTTTGACCAAATATTTGTTGGGAACTCTAGTACTCTTTTCTGTGAATTTTGTTGTGCAACTGGTCATATATATGATAATTGTCCAATATTGCTTGATCGTCCATATAGAATGCATGTAGAAAGAAGGGGTGTTTTCTTTAACTTTAATCAAAGGTCAGAGCAAAATGTTTGTAAAGCTTGCAATGAAATAGGCCATTCAATTGAGAGTTGTTACAAGCTATTCAATTTGGGAGCATCAATTGATGAACTTGATAGAAAATTAGATGAAATGGCTTCATCAAATTCACACACATATGACTTTGACTTGAATGACACCCAATTTTCATCATTTATGGATAGAATATTGAAAGGTTTTGAGGAGGTTCTAGCTATTTAAACTGAATCACGCAAGGACATCAAGAAAATACATGCTACACTTGATAGTATAGACTCAACAAATAATAGAATATCATCTAATCTCGAGTCTATGATAAGAAAATGATGGGATGAGCTTGAGGATCATGAATCTAAGATTTTGATAAAGGAGTGCACCACTTTAATTCCATTACCTCCTAATGTCAAAGATCTAGAAGAGCCTTCCCTTCCTACATCTGAACCAATTTATAGTCATGTTGTGGAGGGATGTGTAGGGATGACCCAAGAATCACTCTCCTTAGTCACACAACCTTTAGTCACTTTGGATGATGTAGGACATGAACTAGTTGATGTTGAGAGTGTAGGGACTTGTGTAATAGAAGCTAAGTCTCAAGAATCACCTCTTTTAGAAAGACCACCATTTGAGCCACAACCTTCCTTATATAAATGTCAAACCATGTTCAATGATTTTCTTACATTAGTGATTGGCAAAAGTCAAATTTCAATTCATTTTTCTATTGTTACTAATCAATTCTTTTTTGAGAATGATGGTGGCAGGACATATGTTGCACAGGGTTCACAAGGACAAGATATGGTTGAACCTTTGAAGGAGAGTTTATTTGTTGAAAAATTGAGAACCCTTGGTAAGAATGTTCTAAAATATCTTACCCCTCCAAGAGCAAGATTTAGATGAATCTAATGAGGTGGTCAAGCTAATGACCTTAAACAAGCGCTTCTTGGGAGGCAACCCAAGTTCATTTTCCTTATTTTCTTTTATGTCTTTAGTTCTTTCTTTATAATAAACATGTATCCTCTACTTAATTTTTCTTGTCTATCTTATTTTTGTAGATTTCAAAGTTGTGGAGGAATGTGAGCATTGGATAGAGGAGTATCTTTAAAAACATGAATGTCAATCATTTGGAGCTCATCACTTGGTAACTTCTCTTACTTAAAATCTCCTCCACATTGTTTTTAGTTTTCATTGGGACAATGAAAAGTTTAAGTCTGGGGGGATGCATTAGATGCATTTGGTTTAGTTTAGTTTTTGTATAATAATTTTTTTGTTTTTGCTAGTTGCATCTTACATCACATAATGATTGATTGTCCTTATTGTAAAATAATAGCATGTCTATTTTAGATTTTATGTGGTTTATTGGTTACTTATGGTGCTAGTATGTTTAGTGATCTATCTTTTTCTATTTATGATAGCATGAAGTGAGCAATATTTTTACTATAAGAGTTTATGTATTGGTCTTGTTTTAGGATCTCTATACACTATGCCTATTTTTGATGGTTGATATCTCTAAAATAGTCACGATTCATAGAATTGGACTAGTACTTGTGCTTCTATGGTGACCTCTCAACTACATTTTGGTTACTGGATAAACTCAGATCATATAAGCTCATTTGGAAAAATTAATCCCAAAAAAAAAAATGATGAAAGTTTGTTTAAGTTTGATACTTTGCAAACATAAAAAAAAAAGAGAAAAAATAAGAGATAAAAAATAGTTATCATGAGTGAAAACTAGTGATTCACCCCTTTGAAACCGAGTTAGGTTACTGGGGAAATGAATGTTATGTTTCTCTTGATACTGAGTATTCCTTTGAGACCTTGTGTAGACGATGCATAGTATGTATTTTTATGGGGAATGAACCTTGCGTGTGGCAGGTAAGTGCCTATCGCTGGAAGTATAAGGAACACAATTTTATGATGACTTGACTAGATTTAGGGATTGAAACTTGATAAACATAGGCCACTTTCTCACTGAGCACGGAGGACTACTATTTAGGTCATACTCAAACTACTTTTGTATCTTGCTCACCAATGAAATCATTTGATAGGATTAGATTGATTTGCTAGAGATTATGATGTACTATTTAACCACATGAATCTAGGTTACGGGTTTTGCTTGAGGACAAGCAAAGGTTTAAGTCTGGGGGTGTGATGTGCGTAGATTATATACACTTTTATGCATGCTTTGACGCACATCTACTTGTATTTCATTGGCATAATCAATGTTTATTACACCCTAGTTCATTGTAATGTCATACTTCCATTATATTTTGTTCAGAGATCTGCTCTTTACTTATTTTGATTGACAGGATGCTATTTGGAGTGAAAATAGAGCTAAAACGCACACGGGAGCAACTCCGGAAGAATTCATGCTTGGGCCGTGAATGCCACACGGCTGTGAGGCCATATCATGCCTTGGCCGTGCCAAATGGCACTGCCGTGCTCCAGCACTAGATGTAAAGAAGGTCACAGCCGTGTGTCCCACACGACCGTGCTAAGCTTCTCGTGGCCAAGCATCACACGACCGTGCCAAATGGCACGGTCTGGCCATGTTTCCAGAGGAGAGAAAGGCCACGGCCGTGTGAATCCACACGGCCATGTGGCCTCGGCAAAGAAGAAAAGGGCCACGGCCGTGTGAGCCACACGGCCGTGTGACTCAACCAGAGAAGAAGTCGTGTGTGTCCGTGTGGATCCCTCACGGCCGTGTGACGAAGAACACGAGTCGTGCCACGCCAAAACAGAGCTATGCTGAATTCTGGGCAGACTACAGACCGTTCGTAAAATGGCCATAACTTTGTACTCCGTTGAAGTTTCAGGATGTTCTTTATACTAAAACATATCTGACTTCAAGATATACAACTTTGCTTCAGGTCCAAAAGAGAGGGAGACTTGTCTGCCCAAGCTAAATGGCATGACCGTGCCTGGTTCAACTAGACCTCCGCTCAAACTGCAGACCAAACTTTGAACCGCCATAACTTTCGGCTTGGTTGGAGCCAGGGCTCGATCCAAGTATCAGATTGAAGATAATTTCAATAGATACAACTTTGGTTCAGGGTGAATCACGAGAAAACCTTGTTTAGTAGGTGAAAAACCAGGTTTACCGGACCCTTGTTTTCCTGATTTTCCTGGGCAGCTTGGAGGAGGTATAAAAGGGTCAAGATCTCCATTCTTTGACTCATCTTGTGAGATTTTGGATCTGGGATTTCGTCCCTCTCCTTGGGGGAAGGGTTCTCCCCTTAGGGGGAAACCCTAGAGCTCCATTCTCCTCCATCCCTTGGCGATCTATCCATCTCCGGAGCGAGGAGGCATCCCCAAGACATCGGAATCATCGGCAAGCATCTCTTCTTCCCCTTCTCAAATCTAGGGTTGTAAGTATGCTTTTCTATATGTTTTGGGGCTGTTCTTTCTTTACAATGGAGTAGATCTCTAGATCTAGGATGTAGGGAGTATTTGTGATGTGATGAATGATGTAAAACTATGTAGATTTTTGCCATGATTCTATTCAATGACTTGTTGATGCATTGTTCTTGTTTGATGTAATGTGATTGTATGCAAACTCTTGTGGATTTGCCAATTCCCTATTTCTATGATTTTTCCCTATTTGTATCAATTAAATCTTGGATGTATTGTTGTGATTTGGACCTAATTCACATTCTTGATTGATTGTTTGAATGTCTTATGGATCTTTTAGAGATTATCTCTCACTCGATTTTCCGAGGGAAGCACGCGTAAGGTGCAAGCCCGTGTAAGGACGTTTGAGGGATGATCTTTAGGGGGGAAATAGGATAATTCAAGAGGGTAGGATAGATTTATGCATTAATCTTTATATCTTATGGGTTGAGATGTAGTGTTTCTATGTTGATTTTCTGAGGGATCTTTGTGACAGGAACATGCTCGTGTAAGGACAACATAGGCTCATATCTAATTGATCACATTTAGGTATAGATTGTTGGGTCTTTCGGGCCGCGAAAACCGCTTTTCGCGTCGCGGAAACCCCGAATCACCCAATGCCGTAGATCCGTGCAAGGAAAAACCGAACGAAAATTATGAGTACGAGGTTTTAAAAATTTAGATCTACTCCTAGATCTATGTGTTAAGAAGTATACCTTGAAGAGTGCCCTTTCGAGTTCCCGCTCGTCCAAGGAATTGTCGGATCTCTAGACCGTCAAGCGTCGGTCCTCTAGAAGTATCCACACGGACACGTAGGTGGAGAAAACCTCACACAAAGGTGTGCTAGCACCTTGGTAAGATTCGGCCAAGTAAGGAGGAGAGGGAGAGGGAGAGCTTGAGGAAGAAGGAAGAATAATGCACACTTGAATAAAATCAAATTTCATTCACCACTTTTGTGTGGCCGGCCACTCCATGGAGTGTAACTCCCATTCCACATTAATCACAATTAATGTGAAGCCATTAAGAGGCGTTTTGTAACTCCTATGATGTGGCACATCATGAAGATGTGGACCATTACCATTGGTCGACATCTTGCCACTTCACAATGATGTGGCAAATCAGTAACCTCCACTCATTTAATGTGGCTAACTCACATTAAATGCAATGGAGGCTTGTAACCTCCATGAGGTGGCAAAGCAAGATGATGTGGAGCAACACTATTGGTCCACATCTTGCCACCTCACTCATGATGTGGCAAAGAGTCAAATCAAACTTGACTCTTCCTCTTCCTCTCTAGTCAAGTCAAACTTGACTCGATCTCTCTCATGGTTGATCTAATCTAACCATTTGATTCAAGCCAACTTAATATAATGAATCTAATTCATTAAATTAAATTGATCTAATGAGTCATAATCTAAATTAGACTCATTAAATACATGAATCAACTTGAGTCTAACTCAAGTAGCCCAATTTGGATTACTCTTAATCCAATTTGATTCACAAATGAATCTAATCCTCTTGGTTCATCGTATGAACCAAATCTCCATCTAATTGTCCTTAGTGTGTGACCCTATAGGTTCTTGTAACGTTGGCAATGCCCTAAACCCATTTAGGAGCATAAGTAATGAGCGATATCTACCAACACATCATTACTACCCAAGTTACAAGAATGTTGAGATCCAACATCACCTTGTGACTACTAATTGTGACTCCTCACGATATGTGACATTTTCCTTCTATCCTAGACATCTAGATTGATCAATGTGAGGCATAGACCGTGTCATCCTCTAATCAATCTAAATCTTGAACTCCAAGTAGACTCACTCGATCAAATGAGCTTAACATCTAATGTTGACTCATTTGGGCATGGCCATGCACTTAGTGGTCTCACTCTATCAAGAATACCGATGTCGCTCCAGTCATATGGGAGGGATAGATCCCATCTACATCACTCACATCCCTCTACATAATTCGTTATATACACAGTAATCGCCTTTATAGTCCACCCAGTTACGGGTGACGTTTGACGAAACCAAAGTACATAACTCCTTATGTAGGGATCCATGGTGACTTCAAGTCTAAGGACTAATAGTCATACTAATAGTCACATGAGAAAGTATATGACACTCATATAACGATCCATGATACTTTCTCATGGCGAGTCATTCAGTATACATTCTCCAATGTATACCCATGTGTCAGCTTGATATCTCTATATCCATGACTTGTGAGATCAAGTCATCAAGCTGACCTACATGCTAGTCTTATTGCATTAACATTGTCCCTGAATGTTAATACTCAACTAGGAATGATTTAGAGTAGTGTTCCCTATATCATCTCACTATTGATTCAACTAATCGATTGATATAGGTATGAACCTTCTACTCAAGGACGCTATTATACTTAGTTTATTTGGCACTAATACAAATAAGTATAATAACCAAACAAATGCCTTTATTAATATATAAGAATATGATACAATGAGTCCATACAATCATCAAATGATTGGATCTAGGGCTCTAACTAACAATCTCCCTCTAGCACTAGTGCCAATCAGTATAGGCTCTAAGGCCTAATGACCTAGTGTGACCATCATGCTTTCTCTGTGCCAAAGCCTTGGTCAAGGGATCTGCGATGTTAGCTTCTATAGATACTCTGCAAATCTTCACATCTCCTCTATCGATAATCTCTCGAATGAGATGGAAACATTATAGAACTGCTGTGAACTCTGCCAGCTCATAGCACTACCATTCAAGCAAAACACGAACCTCGACTGTGATCTTTAATCATCCTGATCGGTCTGGAAGCTGGCATCACTGTAACCCTTTATAGTTAGCTTATCATTGCCTCCATATATCAAGAAATATTCTTTAGTCCTTCATAAGTACTTAAGAATATTCTTGACCACAATCCAGTGACTTTCACCTGGATCTGACTGGTATCTGCTCGTCATGCTCAAAGCATACGAGACATCAGGTCGAGTACATAGCATGGCGTACATGATAGACCCTATGGCTGAGGCATAAGGGATCTGATCCATGCGGTCTCTCTCCTCTCTAGAAGAAGGACCTTGAGTCTTCGAAAGACTCACGCCATGTGACATAGGCAGAAATCCCTTCTTGGAGTTCTGCATGGCAAACCGAAGGAATACCTTGTCATTATATGTACTCTGACTTAGGCCAAGCAATCTCTTAAATCTTTTTCTATAGATCTGTATTCCCAGAATACGAGATGCTTCACCTAAGTCCTTCATTGAGAAACAACTTCCTAGCCAAGTCTTCACAGACTGAAGCAAAGAGATGTTACCCCAATGAGTAGTAAGTCATCCACATACAATATGAGGAAGATAACTGTGTTCCCAACTACCTTCTTGTAGACACAAGGATCATCTTCATTCTTGATGAAACCAAACTATTTGATTGCATCATCAAATCGAAGATTTCAGCTCCGAGAAGCTAGCTTATGCAGCTTGCATACTCTGCTAGTATGCTGTGGTGGATCTACAAAAAACAAGTTTCCTTTCAGAAACGCGATTTTGACATCCACCTGCCATATCTCGGAATCTGGTCTCATCACAGCTTCCTGATAGGTGGTAGGCTCATCCTCTATGAGCATAATGTCATCATGGTCAGACAAGAGAAATGAATATCTCTCTGGCTGACGACGTACCCTATCAAATCTGTGAAGAGGTATGTCTACTTGAACTGGTTGTTGTTCCTCAACTCCTTGTGGAACAACATCATCCACAACACTTTGTGGTTCCAGTTCAACTTCCATCGAGGCTTCAGTGCTATCGTTCGCATCTTGAACTTCTTCAAGATCAAACGGGCTCCCACTAGTCTTTCTAGAAACAAAGTCCCTTTCTAGAAAGACCCCAGTCTTTGCCATAACTACCTTGTGCTGACTGGGAATGTAGAAGTAATATCCCTTAGTTTCCTTGGGATATCCAATGAAGTAGCACTTGTCGGATTTGGGTCCTAACTTGTCTGAGACTTGACGTCATACGTAAGCCTCACAACCCCAAATCCTCATAAAAGACACCTGGGCATCTCTCCCAGTCCATATCCTATATGGTTTCTTTATCACGGCCTTGGATGGAACTCAGTTGAGAATGAAAGCTGCCGTGTCTAGAGCATAGCCCCAAAAATATGTCGGAAGATCTGTGTGACTCATCATAGATCGTACCATATCTAATAAGGTACGATTCCTCCTTTCGGATACACCATTCCACTGTGGTGTTCCAGGAGTAGTGAGTTGGGATAGAATCCCACACTCAGCTAAATAGTCACAAAACTCATAGCTTAAGTATTCACCACCTCGATCTGATCGAAGTATTTTAATACTCTTGCCAAGCTGGTTCTGTACTTCATTCTTGAATTCTTTGAACTTTTCAAAGGATTCGGACTTATGTGTCATCAAGTACACATAACCATATCTACTGAAGTCATCAGTAAATGTGATGAAGTACCTATAACCGCCTCTAGCAGCGACATTAAAAGGGCCACATACATCACTATGTATGAGTCCTAACAAATCAGTCGCTCTCTCGCTGTGCCCACTAAAGGGAGTCTTGGTCATCTTGCCTCGTAGGCATGACTCGCATATCTTATATGATTCAAAATCAAATGAGTCCAGCAAACCATCCTTATGGAGCTGGGATAAGCGCTTGTCATTTATATGACCTAAGCGACAGTGCCAGAGATAGGTGTGGTTCATATTGTTCGATTTGAACCTCTTGGTACTAACGTTATAGATAGGGCTCTCTAGATCTAGAATATAGAGTCCGTTTATCAGAGGTGCACTACAATAGAACATATCTTTTAAATAAACAGAACAACATTTGTCTTTTATTAAAAGAGTAACCTTTCTTGTCCAAACAAGAAACTGAAACTATGTTCTTAATAAGAGCAGGCACATAATAACAATCGTCTAAATCTAGTACAAGCCTAGAGGGCAGAGATAGATGGTAAGTTCCTACAGCAACAGCAGCAACCCGTGCTCCATGCTCTGCTATTTCTCAGCGCCTGCACATCAGTACAAATGTGAGAAGCACATCCAGTATCTAATACCCATGATGTAGAAATAGATAGATTGACTTCTATAACATATATACCTGAAGTGGAAGTCTCACTTCGCTTTTTTTCTTAAGATCCTCCAAGTATACCTTGCAGTTCCTCTTCCAGTGCCCGGTCTGACCGCAGTGGAAGCAGGTGGCATCCTTGGCGACCCCTCCTTTAGGCTTCAGTGCCTTGCCTTTGCCCTTGGTTTGGGACTTTCCCTTACCTTTGGGCTTGCCCTTGCCCTTGTGCTTCTGGACCATCAGAATGGGCTTAACCTTCTTAAGGTTTATCTCAGCAGTTCGTAACATACTAAGTAGCTCGGGCAGTGGCTTGTCAATCTCGTTCATGTTGCAGTTTAGAACGAACTGACTGTAGCTATCTGGCAAGGATTGCAAGATCAGGTCAGTAGCCAGCTCTTGGCCAAGAGGGAACCCCAACCTTTGTAGGTTCTCTATGTACCCAATCATTTTGAGTACATATGGGCCTACGGGAGCCCCGTCTGACATCTTGCACTAAAACAGTGCCCTTGAGATCTCAAATCTCTCATGTCTCGCTTGTCCCTGATATAGTTGGCGAAGATGCTCAACCATATCGTAAGCGCCCATCAACTCATGTTGCTTCTGAAGCTCTGAGTTCATGGTCGCGAGCATTAGACAGGACACATCTAATGCGTTGTCTTGATGCTTCTTATAAGCATCTTTGTCGGCTCGCGGGGCATTGGCAGGAGGAGCCTCCGGAATGGGCTGCTCCAGAACGTACAGTTTACGTTCTTGGGTGAGAACTATTCTCAAGTTCCTGTACCAGTCCAGGAAATTCGCTCCGTTGAGCTTGTCCTTCTCAAGGACAGATCGCAGGGAGAAGGAATTCGTGTTCGACGTCATAGTTATCTACAACAGAAAAATTTGCAGAAATAAATATCATATTCTTTTAAAAGCATTTAATTAGGCCTTTAATTAAATGATGCTCCCACTGAATTCTATAATTCTTGTGGGACAAGATCCACATCATACTAACCCTTGAGTTAGCTTTGGCTAATATGCCCAAGGCTTAGTATGATCGATAGGTAACGATTACCAATTACATCTCTATGCAACTCTTGTTTATAAAATCAATATCCGCATTTATATTAAAACTCGAGTTAGCTTTGGCTAATACGCCCGAGAGTTAATATAGATGTGATTTTGACCTATCTTTTCCAACCGTTGGAAGAATGCCTATAGTTGACTCGATCTAACCGAGCAACTAGGAATACTCAATCTAATTGAGTTTGTATTCACCCATGCGTTGATAGGCGGGACCAAAATTGTCCCTCCGTACCCTACCAAGATAATATGTATTGCTCTGCTTTGGCAGATTCAACAATACATGTGATCGAGGTAGTGATAGGTATCACGGCACGGTTAGGCATTTAGAGTTGGTTCGATCGAGATCTAATCTAATCGAAAAGGATGCATCTTGTGCATGACTTAGATCTAATCTAATCGCAAGGGTGCATCATGTGCACGACTTAGATCTAATCTAATCGTAAGGCACTAATTAATTAATTACTTATTAAACATGCATCATATACATAATCAATTAACTAATTAATCTATTTGTGATTTAGTCATGGCCCCACTATGATCTTCTCAAGTCAATGAGAAGATCGAATGGTCAACCTAGGGTCAACAGCTTCTCCAAGCTCCTCCCTTTGACCACCTTTGATGCTCGTGCTCGCCTCGGAACTCCGTCTCGTGTGGACCCTCCACCGCTCCAATTTGTACATTACAATTTGAAACTCGAGTTACATTCGAGTCTAAATCTAATTTACAACCAGAATATATGAGAAAGGCACGACGCGCAGGTCGCGGAAAAATAAAAACATACAACACGCGCAAACACATAACGGCACGCAGGCCGTATTATGAATTACAAAGCAATCCAATCATATTGGGTTTTTGGGCCATGACTATCACAAAATTAATATATAATTCAAAATTATATATTTTCATAATTTTCTATAATTTTAAAATTAATTTTTACAATTTTTACGAGTAAAATTTCCCGGCGGTCCCGTTTAGCGGTTTCGGGCGCAATCGCGGAATGGATCCCCTTGCGGCGCCAGGGGCAGCGCCCATACCCGTGATCTAACCATCGCGAGTGTTCCTTTGCGATCCAACAGCGCCTAAACTCGCTGTCCCAAAACAATTTGGGACGAAACCTTTGAGAAGAATTTTCCCGGCGGTCCCGATTAGCGATTTCGGGCGCAATCGCGAAGCAAATCCCCTTGCAGGGTTAGGGGGAGTGCTCCTACCCACGATCTAACCATCGTGAGTTTCTCCTAAGCGATCCTACAGCGCCTTCGCTCACTGTCCCAAATGGATTTGGGTCGAAACATCACCGTTTTGGAAAAAAATCTTCCCGGTAGTCGAAGCCTACAAGCGTCTAAACACTTGTGCTTCGATTACTCGAGAAAAATACTCATAAAAACCCAAAAATCATAATTTTACAGAAACTTTAGTTTTCATAAAACCAAAAAAATAAACTCGTACAAGCCTTGCACGTGGCTCTGATACCACTGTTGGGTCTTTCGGGCCGCGAAAACCGCTTTTCACGTCGCGGAAACCCCGAATCACCCAAAGCCGTAGATCCGTGCAAGGAAAAACCGAACGAAAATTACGAGTACGAGGTTTTAAAACTTTAGATCTACTCCTAGATCTATGTGTTAAGAAGTATACCTTGAAGCGTGCCCTTTCGAGTTCCCGCTCGTCCAAGGAATTGCCGGATCTCTAGACCGTCAAGCGTCGGTCCTCTAGAAGTATCCACACGGACACGTAGGTGGAGAAAACCTCACACAAAGGTGTGCTAGCACCTTGGTAAGATTCGGCCAAGTAAGGAGGAGAGGGAGAGGGAGAGCTTGAGGAAGAAGGAAGAATAATGCACACTTGAATAAAATCAAATTTCATTCACCACTTTTGTGTTGCCGGCCACTCCATGGAGTGTAACTCCCATTCCACATTAATCACAATTAATGTGAAGCCATTAAGAGGTGTTTTGTAACTCCTATGATGTGGCACATCATGAAGATGTGGACCATTACCATTGGTCCACATCTTGCCACTTCACAATGATGTGGCAAATGAGTAACCTCCACTCATTTAATGTGGCTAACTCACATTAAATGCAATGGAGGCTTGTAACCTCCATGAGGTGGCAAAGCAAGATGATGTGGAGCAACACTATTGGTCCACATCTTGCCACCTCACTCATGATGTGGCAAAGAGTCAAGTCAAACTTGACTCTTCCTCTTCCTCTCTAGTCAAGTCAAACTTGACTCGATTTCTCTCATGGTTGATCTAATCTAACCATTTGATTCAAGCCAACTTAATATAATGAATCTAATTCATTAAATTAAATTGATCTAATGAGTCATAATCTAAATTAGACTCATTAAATATATGAATCAACTTGAGTCTAACTCAAGTAGCCCAATTTGGATTACTCTTAATCCAATTTGATTCATCAAATGAATCTAATCCTCTTGATTCATCGTATGAACCAAATCTCCATCTAATTGTCCTTAGTGTGTGACCCTATAGGTTCTTGTAACGTTGGCAATGCCCTAAACCCATTTAGGAGCATAAGTAATGAGCGATATCTACCAACACATCATTACTACCCAAGTTACAAGAATGTTGAGATCCAACATCACCTTGTGACTACTAATTGTGACTCCTCACAATATGTGACATTTTCCTTCTATCCTAGACATCTAGATTGATCAATGTGAGGCATAGACCGTGTCATCCTCTAATCATTCTAAATCTTGAACTCCAAGTAGACTCACTCGATCAAATGAGCTCAACAACTAATGTTGACTCATTTGGGCATGGCCATGCACTTAGTGGTCTCACTCTATCAAGAATACCGACGTCGCTCCCATCATATGGGAGGGATAGATCCCATCTACATCACTCACATCCCTCTACATAATTCGTTATATACCCAGTAATCACCTTTATAGTCCACCCAGTTACGGGTGACGTTTGACGAAACCAAAGTACATAACTCCTTATGTAGGGATCCATGGTGACTTCAGGTCTAAGGACTAATAGTCATACTAATAGTCACATGAGAAAGTATATGACACTCATATAACGATCCATGATACTTTCTCATGGCGGGTCATTCAGTATACATTCTCCAATGTATACCCATGTGTCAGCTTGATATCTCTATATCCATGACTTGTGAGATCAAGTCATCAAGCTGACCTACATGCTAGTCTTATTGCATTAACATTGTCCCTGAATGTTAATACTCGACTAGGTGTAACTTCCATAGGGTTCTTAGCAAAGAAAAAAATTTAGAATAATTTTTATCATGAATAAAAATATGCCTTAGTTAAATTTTTTGCTCCTAGCCGAACACTTAAACAAACAAAATAGAAATAAAAATATATATAAGGTATAGGATTTGAACTCTAGACCTCCCACTAGATGCATGAATAAGATAACCATTAGACCAAGAGTAATTGTGGTTGAAAAGAGAGGGAAACTATAGTTAAAGGTAAAGAGGTAAACGCTCTTCTCTTGGGAAGAGAAGTTAGAATTGTCTTCTTCCTCTCTAATGAAGAGATGCTCTAGAATATTCTTTTCTTGCTCTCTAAGAAGGGATGCATCTAGACAATGTTTTCATTATGAAGAGAGTAAAGGAAAGGAGGAAGAAAAATATAGTTTTTCCTCCTCCTCTCATGATGAATAAAAGGGAGAAATGAAAAAAATGAGTTGGCATTTTGCTCTCATTCTCTCCTATTCTCTCTTTCACCATGACTCTCCCTCCCTCTCCTCTTCTTGCCGAGACCAAGGAGCAAGGAAGCTCTCCTCTAGGAAGGATTCACAAGCAAGGTTCCCTCCTTAGAGAATTTAGTGAAGGATGTGAGTATCCCCTCACTGCAGTACAAGTAGCTTCGATCGGTTTCAATCGTAAACGTTTTCTTTTGAAATTTTAAAGATGTCTCTCTTGTAAATTTCAGTCAAGGTAAATATGGGTAGTCACTTAGGGCATGAAAAAAAAAAAAAAAAACTAAGGCCCTACTTACCATGTTTCGGCCTAGGACACAAGAAGGGTGAGATTAAATTTTCTTGTGAGAACATACTTGATTTTAGGCTTCCATGAGGTGTTGATTTTATATGTTGATGGCTTAGTTTCATAATTCGTGTTGTGAAAAAAAAAAAAAGACATGCTTACCATATGATTCGGCCAAAATGATTTTTAGGCCTTAAGTTAAGAATTTTGGATAGAAATCATGGTAGTTGTACTCCTTCATGATGTATAAAATTTTTACATGTTGATAACATAAGCTTTTATGTATTATATGAAATGAAAACCATGAAGACCCTACTGATATGTTTTGGCCTAAACAAAATAAATGGTTTAGGGCTAGAGTTTTGAACTCAATCATGCTTATTCATGAAGTATAATGCCTTGTATGTGCTTAGATCAAGTTTGCATGTTATATGGATAAGTTTTATGCTTCATATGGAATAAAATGATATGAAACCCTACTGATATATTTCGGCCAAATTGAGATATATAAGTTAGGGTTAGAATTTTGAATTCAAATAGTCTTATTCATGAAGTATGGTGACTTGTATGTGCTTGTACAATGCCTTGTATGTACTTAGATTAAATTTGCATGTTATATGTTTAAGTTTTATGCTTCATATGGAATAAAATGATATGAAGCCCTACTGATATGTTTCGGCCAAATTGAGGAAAATAGGTTAGGGTTAGAGTTTTGAACCCAAATAGGCTTATTCATGAAGTATAATGCCTTGTATATGCTTAGATCAAGTTTGCATGTTATGTGGTTAAGTTTTATGATTCATATGGAACAAAATGATATGAGAACCCTACTGATAGGTTTCGGTCAAATTAAGATAAATGGGTTAGGGTTAGAGTTTTTGAAATCAAACATGGGTATTCATGAAAAATAATGTCTTGTATGTGCTTTGAACAAATTTGCATGTTATGTGTTTGAGTTTTTATGCTTCATATGGAATAAAATAATGGGGAAACCTACTGATGTTGTTCGGCCAAGATGGATTAATTGGGTTAGAAAAGAGTTTAAACCTAACTAAACATGCTTATGTATTCTCATGATATGTAGCCTTTGATATATGAGTAGATTAAGCTTTCATGCTTCATGATATGATGAAAATATGCCTTATGATATGTTGCATTGCTATGTCTTATGATATGATAGACTTATGACATGATGTGCCATGTTAATGATATGATATGCTAGACTCAAGATATGATATGCCATGTTCATGATATGTATGCTAAGTTCATGAGATGATATGCCATGTTTGATGATTTGAAAATAGCATGTTATACTTTATGTTATGATAGGACCATGTTATGTTTCATAATGCATGTATGAATGGCTTATGTAAGAGGAAAAGCCTAAAGAGTTGCTTCGCTTAAGTTGGGACCAAGAGCACTCTTCATGTTATGAGAAAGAGTTGCTTCCCTTAAGTTGGGACCAAGAGCACTCTTCATGTTATGAAAAAGAGCTGCTTCCCTTAAGTTGGGATCAAGAGCACTCTACATGCTATGGTAAAGAGATGCTTCCCTTAAGTTGGGATCAAGAGCTCTCTTCATGATATGACAAGAATTATGACAAGTATGATATGATATGACATGCATGATATTTTACTTTGTAAGGCTTGTACCAAGGGTGGGCTCCATAAGCGCTCCCGGGTCGACGGACTATGAACGGATCTCGTTAAGGGATGGGCTCCTTAGTACGCCCCTAGGTCGACGGACTATGAACGGACCTAGATCCCTAGTAGGTTCGGGGCTAACTACCCTGTCCTAGGGATTGCGCGCATTTATGTTTACATGTGGTACAAGCCGGGGCCCTTCTCATGTTGATGATATTATGTTCAAGTATATGTATACGATATGTTTTACAAGAAGCATGATGCAAACGTTCATTCCATGATGCATGTTTTGAAAATCATTCTACATCTTGCATCTACATGTTCACATGATATAAAATCCTTACATGAAAATAAAAAAGGAGGTATGATATGCTCACCTGACATGATACATGTTTTGATAGGTGTTTCTATGATACGTTTCATGATATGAATTCACATGACATGATAGATTTTCATGAGACATACTTATATGATATGATATGTTATGATGTGTACTTACAAGCTATGACACATTTTATGCCATGCTATGTTATGTTCCTTATATGATAGGAGACGATTATGTTATGTTCTTCCATACCATTTGATGATATGATATGTTTGATTTCATGTGTCACTTTATGTATTATTGTGATTCGGATTTATGAGTAGGAAAGGAGCTCACTAAGCCCTTTGGCTTATAGCTACACGTTTTCCTTGTACTGCAGATAAAGGCAAGGAATGGATCAGTTAAGGGGAGCAGTAGGAAAGGCGATGAAGATGTGTGTGGAAGTGCCGGTGGATAGATCTATTTATGCTTTTGGGCTATCTAAGTTATGCATGTGAACAATGTTGGACATATGCTTATGATAATGTTCAGCTAGTATGATATCCTACTTATGTTATGTTGGTACGTTTGATTTCACATGCCATGTTAAGTGAACAAGATGCATATGGTAGATGTCAAAAAAAAAAATATAAGTCTTCCGCTGCCATGAATCCATATGCATTAGTAAATGATGTCTATGTTAAGTGGCGTCCGTCCCTCTAGGGTAGCCTTAGGGGTACCTGGAAGGGCGGGCGTTACACTAGGAATGATTTAGAGTAGTGTTCCCTATATCATCTCACTATCGATTCAACTAATCGATTGATATAGGTATGAACCTTCTACTCAAGTACGCTATTATACTTAGTTTATTTGGCACTAATACAAATAAGTATAATAACCAAACAAATGCCTTTATTAATATATAAGAATATGATACAATGAGTCCATACAATCATCAAGTGATTGGCTCTAGGGCTCTAACTAACATAGATTTCAGTCCTAAGCCGGTTGTCTATTGCAAGAGAGAACTGGCAACCTTCTACAAATGGTGGATAATTGAGAAATAAGATTTGGTAGATCATTTACATTGAATAACATCACAAAGAAATCGAAATCCTAATATCTATTCCCCTCCATTCACTACGCTCATTCTCTCCCTCTTTACTCTCTTTCTTTTCTCTTCTATTTCTTATCCTAACATTTGTAAACCACTTTTTGATTGTCTAGATAATTCATCGTGCGAAGTTAACTAGTGCTTAATCAACAATCCCTGTGGATACGATAATCTTTTATATTACTTACGACATTTCCGTACACTTGCGAAGAGCGTAACACTGCACTACATGAGGTCTTTGCTCAGGCTGTCGCTGTGGTGGGAGAACTGCACGTGGTCCTCTTGGGGGGTGTATAGGAATAGGGGTTTTATCATTAATTGTCAGTGGAGCAGGGGCAATAGTTTCCTTCTTTCGAGCTGCTTGTGCCTCTTCCACATTGATTAATTTCATCGCTCGATCAATTAATAAATCAAAATTTATAGGTGGATTACGTACTAGGTCCTTGAAAAAATCATTATCATTAAGCCCCTGAGAAAAGGTACTCACCCGGATTTCCGTGGTAGCATTAGGAACATCTACTGCTAGCTGATTAAATCTTTTGATATAGGCCCTGATGCTTTCCTTAGGCACCTATTTGATGGAAAACTAACTCCAGGGGGTCTTGTGATATCTCTGATTACTGGAAAAACGATGTAGAAAAGCTTTTCAGAAATCTTTAAAATGCTTGATAGAATTTTTAGGTAGTCTTTTAAACCACCTCTGTGTTGGAGTGTATACTAAAAGCCTAGCTTTTGTATAAATATTTATAAGAATCACATTGGTCAAGTATCTACATTTATATATACTGAGTGTAGACGTTCAAATAATTTATATTGTAGATAACACGATGTGTGGTGTCACACACAGGAGATCGTGTTATCAGTTCTTTATAAATTATAAACAGTAGCTCACGACTAAAATGGAAAGGAACAAACCATTGGAATAGTCGTAGTATAATTAGGTATTAGTTTATCTTGACTAATAAATTACACTTGTACACTCTAAGTGTATTGAGTAGGACCATTTAAGGAAAGTTCTTTTTATACTTATTTAATAAAAGAACTAGACCTTAGTTATTATGGAAGTGTGTGCACCTAATACTAATATAATAACAAGCACATATATTTAATATTTATTTCTTTGACTTATCAAAGGGTGTGATTTCACTTCATAAATCAAAATGCCCGATAAGTTGGGAAATGGTGTTACTTATAGTGTGTCTTGTTGAAAATAGAAGGAAACTGTGTCCTAGTAATCTAGGTTGATAATGTCCCTTAGAGGAGCTCATAAAGATTATCATGTTAAACCCTGCAGGTGGACTTAGTCTGATATGACGATAAGGTTGAGTGGCACTACTCTTGGACTGAGATATTAATTAAAATGAGTTGTCAGTAACTCAATTAATTAATGGACATTCGACATCTTAAACACAGGGAGACTAACACACTCATAATATGAAGGAGCCTAAAAATGTAATTTGGGATTGGTGCGGTAGTTCAATAATAATTCTTTAGTGGTATGAATTATTATTGATGAAGTTAAGTTGTGTGTTCGAGGCGAACACAGGAAGCTTAATTTCATCGAGAGACCAAAACCAATTACTCCTCTCGGTCCCTATCATATCCTCTTGTATATAGAGATTTATACCCACCTATACCCACCTTTCTACCCACCTTAAGGTGACCAGTCAAGCTAGCTTGGAGCCCAAGCTAGGGCCGGCCAAAGCTAATGGTGGAGCCAATTATAGGTGGTCGGCCAAAGCTTGGGTACCAAGCTTAGGTGGCCGGCCACTAGAAAATAAAAAAGGAATTTTATTAAAATTATTTCTTATGTGGATATCATGTTTTTAAAAGAGAGTTTGAAATTTAAATCTTTCCTTTTATATCTTTCTACAAAAAGATTAAGAAAGGATTTGAAATCTTTCCTTATTTATAGATTGAAAGGTAGATTTTAATTTTGAGAAAACTTTCCTTTTTTAACCATGTTCATGATTTAAAAGAGAGTTTAAAAAATTAAATATTCCCTTTTATAAGTTTCGACAAAAGATTAAGAAAAGATTTGATATCTTTCCTTATTTATAGATTGAAAGGAGATTTTAATTTTTAAAGATAACTTTTCTTTTTATAAATTATCCACATGTTTAAAATAAAGATTTTAATTTATAAAATTTCCTTTTTATAATCCACCAAGAAGGGAAAAATTATTGGACAAATTTTTATAAATTTCCGGACACAAATTAGGAAGTTTTAATTCTTATATTAATTAAAACTCTCCTTGTTTATAACTTAATAGGTGGTCGGCCACTGTAATTGAGAAAAGGAATTTGATTTTAATTAATTAAATTTTTATTTTTCATGGCAAAAGAATTAAGAAAGTTTTTTATTTAAATTTCCTTATTTGCCAAGACCAAGGATTATAAAAGAGGAGGTAGAGGTACCTTCATGGCTAACGACTCTATTCTATTCTTCCTCTCTTTTCCACCTTGGTGGCCGGCCCTAGCTTCTCCATCTTCTCTTCTTCTTGTGGCCGGCGGCAACTTCTCTAGGATCTTGATTGGTGGCCGGATTTTGTTGGGTTTTTTGGGCCGCAAAAACCGCTTTTTGTGTTGCGGAAACCCCGAAACCCATGCCACCGGATCTGTGTAAAGTATTAAAATTTCATATACATGTTTTCTACTTCTAGATCTACACTAGATCTACAAGATCAGAGGGTATACCTTTGAAGCGAAGCCCTTCGCGTATCCCGCTCGTCCAAGATTCGCCGGATCTCGAGAGTATTAAAGTAGATACTCCTCTATGTGTATCCACACAAGCAAGAGATGGAGAAGAAACCTTAGAGTGTGCTAGCACTCATGCAAGGTCTCGGCAATGGAGAGGAAAGGGAGAGAAGAAACCTTGAGAGGAAGAAGAAGAAATGAATTCACTTTGAATGAAAATCAATTCATTCCACACTAAAAGTGGTGGCCCACTTCATGAGGTTTGTAACCTCCATGGGATACCAAGAGTCACAACTCTTGGTAACTCCCATGAGGTGGCATCCCACTTAAGCAAACATGATGATGTGTAGCATCATCATTGGCCCACTCTTTGCCAACTCACCAATGAGGTGGCAAATGGTCAAGTCAAACTTGACCCTTCATCTTCCTCTCAAGTCAAGTCAAACTTGACCACTTCTCTCCCTTGGTTGATCTAATCTAACCATTGGTTCAAGTCAATTTTAATTTAATGAATCTCTATTCATTGAATTAAATTAATTAAATGAGTCTATGTCCAAATTAGACTCACTTAACACATGAACCAAATTGGGTCCAACTCAATTAGTTCAATTTGGATTACTCTTAATCCAATTTGGTTCATCACATGAACCTAATCCTTTAGGTTCATCAAATGAACCTAATCTCCATCTAATTGTCCTTCGTGTGTGACCCTATAGGTTCTTCTAACGTTGGCAATGCTCCTAAACCCATTTAGAAGCATAAGTAATGAGCGGTATCTAGCAACACATCATTACTACCCAAGTTACAAGAATGTTGAGATCCAACATCACCTTGTGACTACTAATTGTGACTCCTCACAATATATGACAATGTCCATCTATCATAGACATCTAGATTGATCAATGTGAGGCATAGACTGTGCCATCCTCTAATCAATCTAAATCTTGAACTCCAAGTAGACTCACTCAATCAAAAGAGCTCAATATCTCATATTGACTCATTTGGGCATGGTCATGCACTTCGTGGTCTCACTCTATCAAGAATATCGATGTCACTCCCGTCATATAGGAGGGATAGATCCCATCTACATCACTCACATCCCTCTGCATAATTTGTTACATACCCAGTAATCGCCTTTATAGTCCACCTAGTTACGGTTGGCGTTTGACGAAGTCAAAGTACGTAACTCCTTATATAGGGAACCATGGTGACTTCAGGTCCAAGGACTAGTAGTCATACTAATAGCCACCTGAGAAACTATATGACACTCATATAACGATCCATGATACTTTCTCATGGCGGGTCATTCAGTATACATTCTCTAATGCATACACATGTGTCAACTTGATATCTCCATATCTATGACTTGCGAGATCAAGTCATCGAGTTAACCTACATGCTAGTCTCGTCGCAATAACATTGTCCCTGAATGTTAATACTCGACTAGGAATGCTTAAGAGTAGTGTTCCCTATATCATCTCACTATCAATTCAACCAATCGATTGATATAGGTAAGAACCTTCTACTCAAGGTCGCTATTATACTTAGTTATTTGGCACCAATACAAGTAAGTATAATAACCAAAACAAGTGACTTTTTATATACATAAGAATATGATACAACGAGTCCATACAACAATCATCAAATGATTGGCTCTAGGGCTCTAACTAACAATCTCCCACTAGCACTAGTGCCAATCAGTGTAGGCTCTAAGGCCTAATGACCTAGTGTGACCATCATGCTTTCTTAGTGCCAAAGCCTTGGTCAAGGGATCTGCGATGTTAGCCTCATTGGGTACTTTGCAAATCTTCACATCTCCTCTATCGATAATCTCTCGAATGAGATGGAAGTGTCGTAGAACTGTTATGAACTCTTCCAGCTCACAGCACCACCATTCAAGTAAAACACAATCTCAGACTGCGATCTATAATCATCCTGGTCAGTCTGGAAGCTGGCATCACTATAACCCTTTACAGCTAGCTCGTCATCGCCTCCATATATCAAGAAATATTCTTTTGTCCTTCTTAAGTACTTAGGAATATTCTTGACCGCTATCCAGTGACTTTCACCTGGATTTGACTGGTATCTGATCGTCATGCTCAAAGCATACGAGACATCAGGACGAGTACATAGCATGGCGTACATGATAGATCCTATGGCTGAGACATAAGGGATATGATCCATGCGGTCTCTCTCCTCTCTAGAAGAGGGATCTTGAGTCTTCGAAAGACTCACACCATGTGACATCGGCAGAAATCCCTTCTAGGAGTTCTGCATGACAAACCGAAGGAGTACCTTGTCAATATATGTACTATGAGTTAGGCCAAGCAACCTCTTAGATCTATCTCTATAGATCTGTATGCCTAGAATGTGGGATGCTTCACCTAAATCCTTCATTGAGAAACAAGTCCCTAGCCAAGTCTTGACAGATAGCAGCAAAGGGATGTCTTTCCCAATAAGTAGTATGTCATCCACATACAATATAGGGAAGACAACTGTGCTCCCAACAACCTTCTTGTAGACACAAGGTTCATCTTCATTCTTGATGAAACCAAACTGTTTGATTGAATCATCAAATCGAAGATTCCAGCTCCGAGAAGCTTGCTTTAGTCCATAAATGGACCTATGCAGCTTGCATACTCTGCTAGTATGCTGTGGATCTACAAAACCCTCAGGTTGTGTCATATACACATCCTCGAGCAGGTTTCCATTCATAAACACGGTTTTGACATCCATCTGCCAGATCTCATAATCGTGGTACGCTGCAATAGCAAGCATGATCCGAATGGATTTAAACATCACTATTGGAGAAAAGGTTTCATCATAGTCAATACCATGAATTTGCTTGAAACCTTTAGCTACCAAGCGACCCTTATAAATAAGTCCATCCATGTCAGTCTTTCTCTTAAAGACCCACTTACACCCAATGGGTTTGACCCCTTCAGGTGGATCAACCAAAGTCCATCCTTGGTTAGTGTACATGGATTCCATCTCGGATCTCTTGGCCTCTAGCCATTTCTCGGAATCTGGTCTCATCACAGCTTCCTGATAGGAGGTAGGCTCATCCTCAATGAGCACAACGTCATCATGGTCAGACAAGATAAATGAATATCTCTCAGGATGACGACGTACCCTATCAGACCTGCGAAGAGGTAGGTCTACTTGAACTGGTTGTGGTTCCTCAACTCCTTGTGGAACAACATCATCCATAACACTTTGTGGTTCCAGTTCAACTTCCATCGAGGCTTTAGTGCTATGTTTCATATCTTGAACTTCTTCAAGATCGAACGTACTCCCACTAGTCTTTCTAGAAACAAAGTCCCTTTCCAGAAATACCCTAGTCTTAGCCACAACTACCTTGCGTTGACTGGGAATGTAGAAGTAATATCCCTTCGTTCCCTTGGGATATCCAATGAAATAGCACTTGTCGGATTTGGGTTCAAGTTTTTCTGAGAGTTGACGTCGAACGTAAGTCTCACAACCCCAAATCCTCATAAAAGATACCTGGGCATCACTCCCAGTCCATATCCTATATGGTGTCTTTATTATAGCCTTAGATGGAACTCGGTTGAGAATGAAGGATGCTGTGTCTAGAGCATAGCCCCAAAGATACATAGGAAGATCTGTGTGACTCATCATAGATCGTACCATATCTAATAAGGTACGATTCCTCTTTTCAGATACATCATTCCACTGTGGTGTTCCAGGAGGAGTGAGTTGGGATAGGATCCCACACTCAGCTAGATAGTCATGAAACTCATGGCTAAGGTGTTATCCACCTCGATCTGATCGAAGTATCTTAATAATTTTGCCAAGCTGATTTTGTACTTCATTCTTGAATTCGTCAAACTTTTCAAAGGATTCTGACTTATGTGTCATTAGGTACACATAACCATATCCACTGAAGTTATCAGTAAATGTAATGAAGTACCTATAACCACCTCTAATAGTGACATATAAAGGGGCACATACATCACTATGTATAAGACCTAACAAGTCAGTCGCTCTCTCACTGTGTCCACTAAAGGAAGTCTTGGTCATTATTAGTTAGAGCCCTAGAGCCAATCATTTGATGATTGTATTATGAACTTTTTGTATCATATTCTTATATAAATAAAGGCATTTGTTTTTGGTTATTATACTTACTTGTATTGGTGCCAAATAAACTAAGTATAATAGCGTCCTTGAGTAGAAGATTCTCACCTATATCAATCGGTTAGTTGAACCGATGGTGAGATGATATAGGGAACACTACTCTTAATCATTCCTAGTCGAGTATTAACATTCAGGGACAATGTTAATGCAATAAGACTAGCATGTAGGTCAACTCGATGACTTGATCTCACAAGTCATGGATATAGAGATATCAAGTTGACACATGGGTATGCATTGGAGAATGTATACTGAATGACCCGCCATGAGAAAGTATCATGGATTGTTATATGAGTGTCATATACTTTCTCATGTGGCTATTAGTATGACTACTAGTCCTTGGACCTGAAGTCTCCATGGATCCCTACATAAGGAGTTATGTACTTTGGTTTCGTCAAACGTCACCCGTAACTGGGTGGACTATAAAGGCGATTACTGGGTTTGTAACGAATTATGCAGAGGGATGTGAGTGATGTAGATGGGATCTATCCCTCCTATATGATGGGAGCGACATCGATATTCTTGATAGAGTGAGACCACGAAGTGCATGGCCATGCCCAAATGAGTCAATATGAGATATTGAGCTCATTTGATTTAGTGAGTCTACTTGGAGATCAAGATTTAGATTGGTCAGATGATGACACGGTCTAAGCTTCACATTGATCAATCTAGATGTCTAGGATAGAAGGACACTTGTAATATATTGTGAGGAGTCACAATTAGTAGTCACAAGGTAATGTTGGATCTCAACATTCTTGTAACTTGGGTAGTAATGATGTGTTGCTAGATACCGCTCATTGCTTATGATCCTAAATGGGTTTAGGGGCATTGCCAACGTTACAAGAACCTATAGGGTCACACACAAATGACAATTAGATGGAGATTAGGTTCATATGATGAACCAAGAGGATTAGATTCATTTGATGAATCAAATTGGATTAAGAGTAATCCTAATTGGGCTAATTGAGTTGGTCTCAAGTTGATTCATGTGTTCAATGAGTCTAATTTAGATTATGACTCATTGAATCAATTTACTTAAATAAATTAGATTCATTATATTAAATTGGCTTGAATTAAATGGTTGGATTAGATCAACCATGAGAGAGATTAAGTCAAGTTTGACTTGACTTGAGAGGAAGAGGAAGAGTCAAGTTTGACTTGACTTTATGCCACATCATTTGTGACTTGGCATTAAGTGACCAATGATGATGTGCCACATCATCATAGTTAACACATGTGTGTGCCACCTAATGGAGGTTACAAATTCCCTTTGCTTTAATGTGGCCGGCCTCATTAATGAGAGGAGTTACACTTTGTTGTGACCGACCACTAAGGGGAATGAATGGGATTCATTTTCATTCAAGGCAATTTTGATTCCATCTTCTTCCTTGCTCTCTCTTCTTGCTCTTCCTTTCCTCATCTTGCCGAGACCTTCTTGGAGTGCTAGCACACTCTAAGGTTCTCTTCTCCACCTAATTAGTTCGTGTGGATACGCATAGAGAGTTGTCGACCTTGACAACTTGAGATCCGACATCTCCTTGGACAAGCGGGACTCGCGAAGGGTACGCATCAAGGGTAAATCATTTTCTCCTTGTAAATCTAGTTTAGAACTAGCATAAACTCGTACTCGTAATGTTTTTCGAAAGTTTTGTTCTTCGCACGGATCCGGTGGCAGGGTTTTGGGGTTTCTGCGACGCAGAAAAGCAATTTTCGCGGCCCGAAAAACCCAACAGTGGTATCAGAGCCACGTGCGAAGACTTGTATGAGTTTAGTTTGTATTTTTTTTAAAAATATAGATTCTTTAACATTCTGTAATTTTAAGTATTTTATGGATTTTATGCGTAATTTTCTTGTAGAAGCGAAGCACAAGTGTTTCGACACTTGTAGGCTTCGACTACCGAGAAGATTTTTCCGAAACGGAAAGGTTTCACCCCAAAACTTTTTGGGACAGCGGGCTAAGGTACTATAGGATCGCTAAGGAACCCTCGCGATGGTTAGATCGCAGGTAGGGGGCGCTGCCCCTGGCCCCGCAAGGGGATTCGTTCCGTGATTGTTCCCGAAAATCGCTAAACGGGACCGCTGGGAAATTTTACTCGTAAAAATTGTAAAAATTAGTATTAAAATTACAGAAAATTATGGAAATTACATAATTTAGAATTATGTATAATTTGTGATAGTCATGGCCCAAAAAGACCCAATTGGATTGGTATATTTGTGTTGTAATTCATATTACGGCCTGCGCACCATCATTTGTGTTGTGTCTGCTGTATATTTGATGCGCGACCTGCGCGTCGTGCCTTTCTCCATTTATTCTTGTTGTAAATTAGTTTAGACTTGAATGTAACTCGAGCTTCAAAATTGTAATGTACAAAATTGGAGCCGTGGAAGGTCCACTCGAGACGAAGTTACGAGGAGGGCGCGAGCAACACAAGGTGGTCAAAGGGAGAAGCTTGAGAAGCTGTTGACCCTAAGTTGACCATCTGATCTTCTCATTGGCTTGAGAAATCGTAGTAGGGCCATGACTAATCACAAATTAATTTAATTAATTACTTGTGTGATTGTGATGCATGATTAGTAATTAATTAGTGCCTAACGATTAGATTAGATCTAAATCGTGTACAAGATGCACCCTCTCGATTAGATTAGATCTCTATCGCATCAACTCTAATGCCTACCGTGCCATGATACCTATCACTACCTCGATCACATGTGTTGTTGAATCTGCCAAAGCAGAGCAACACATATTATCTTGGTAGGATACGGAGGGGCAATCTTGGTCTCGCTTATCAACGCATGGGCGAGTACAAACTCAATTAGATTGAGTATTCCTAGTTAACTCGGTTGGATCGAGTACAACTATAGGCATTCTTCCAACGGTTGGAAATATAGGACATAAATCACATTTATATTAATTTTTGGGCGTATTAGCCAAAGCTAACTCAAGTTTTAATATAACTACGGATAATGATCCTATAAACAAGAGTTGCATAGAGATGTAATTGGTAAATCGTTACCTACCGATCATACTAAGTCTTGGGCGATTTAGCCAAAGCTAACTCAAGGCGTAGTATGATGTGGATCTTGTCCCACATGAATTATAGAATTCAGTAGGAGCATCATTTAGTTAAAAGCCTAATTAAATGATTTAAAAGAATATGATATTTATTTTCTGCATTTTTTTGTTGTAGATAACCATGACGTCGAATACGAACTCTTTCTCCCTGCGTTCTGTCCTTGAGGAGGACAAGCTCAACGGAGCAAATTTCCTGGACTAGTACAGGAACTTGAGAATAGCTCTCACCCAAGAACATAAACTGTACGTTCTGGAGCAGCCCATTCCGGAGGCTCCTCCTGCCAATGCCCCGCGAGCTAACAAAGATGCTTATAAGAAGCATCAAGATGACGCATTAGATGTGTCCTATCTAATGCTCGCGACCATGAACTCTGAGCTTCAGAAGCAACACGAGTTGATGGGCGCTTACGATATGGTTGAACATCTTCGTCAACTGTATCAAGGACAAGCACGGCATGAGAGATTTGAGATCTCAATGGCACTATTTCAGTGCAAGATGTCAGATGGAGCTCCCGTAGGCCAATATGTACTCAAAATGATTGGGTACATAGAAATCCTACAGAGGTTGGGATTCCCGCTTGGCCAAGAGCTGGCTACTGACCTGATCTTGCAATCCTTGCCGGATAGCTATAGTCAATTCGTTCTAAACTACAATATGAATGAAATTGACAAGCCACTGCCCGAGCTGCTTAGCATGTTAAGAACTGTTGAGCTGAACCTTAAGAAGGCTAAGCCCCACTCTATTCTGATGGTTCAGAAACACAAGGGCAAGGGCAAGCCCAAAGGCAAAGGAAAGTCTCAAGACAACGGCAAAGGCAAGGCATTGAAGCCTAAAGGAGGGGTCGCCAAGGATGCTACCTGCTTCCACTACGGTCAGACCAGGCACTGGAAGAGGAACTGCAAGGTGTACCTGGAAGATCTTAAGAAGAAGCGAAGTGATTCTTCCACTTCAGGTATATATGTTATAGAAGTCAATCTATCTATTTCTTCATCATGGGTATTAGATACCGGATGTGCATCTCACATTTGTACTGATGTGCAGGCGTTGAGAAATAGCAGGGCATTGACTAAGGGCGAAGTGGATCTACGCGTAGGCAATGGAGCACGGGTTGCTGTTGTTACTGTAGGGACTTATTTTCTATCTCTGCCCTCTGGGCTTGTATTAGAGTTGGATAATTGTTATTATGTGCCTGCATTAACTAAAAACATAATTTTAGTTTCTTGTTTGGACAAGAAAGGTTTCTCTTTTATAATTAAGGACAAATGTTGTTCTGTTTATTTAAAAGATATGTTCTATTGTAGTGCACCTCTGATGAATGGACTCTACATTCTAGACCTTGAAAGCCCTATCTATAACATAAATACCAAGAGGTTCAAGTCAAATGACCTGAACCAAACATATCTTTGGCACTGTCGTTTAGGTCATATAAATGACAAGCGCTTATCCCAGCTCCATAAGGATGGTTTGCTGGACTCATTTGATTTTGAATCTTATGAGACGTGCAAGTCATGCCTACTAGGTATGATGACCAAGACTCCCTTTAGTGGGCATAGTGAGAGAGCAATTAACTTGTTAGGTCTTATACATAGTGATGTATGTGGCCCTTTCAATGTCGCTGCTAGAGGCGGTTATAGGTACTTCTTCAGATTTACTGATGACTTCAGTAGATATGGTTATGTGTACTTGATGACACATAAGTCTGAATCCTTTGAAAAGTTCAAAGAATTCAAGAATGAAGTACAGAACCAGCTTGGCAAGATTATTAAGATACTTCGATCAGATCGAGGTGGAGAATACCTTAGCCATGAGTTTCATGACTATCTAGATGAGTGTGGGATTCTATCCCAACTCACTCCTCCTGGAACACCATAGTGGAATGGTGTATCCGAAAGGAGAAATCGTACCCTATTAGATATGGTACGATCTATGATGAGTCACACAGATCTTTCGTTATTCCTTTGGGGCTATGCTCTAGATACGGCAGCTTTTATACTCAACCGAGTTCCATCCAAGGTTGTGATAAAGACACTATATAGGATATGGACTGGGAGAGATGCCCAGGTGCCTTTTATGAGGATTTAGGGTTGTGAGGCTTACGTTAGACATCAAGTCTCAGACAAATTAGGACTCAAATCTGACAAGTGCTACTTTATTGGATATCCCAAGGAAACTAAGGGATATTAATTCTACATTCCAAGTCAGTACAAGGTAGTTGTGGCAAAGACTGGGGTCTTTCTAGAAAGGGATTTTGTTTCTAGAAAGACTAGTGGGAGCACGTTCGATCTTGAAGAAGTTCAAGATGTGAAAAATAGCACTAAAGCCTCGATGGAAGTTGAACTGGAACCACAAAGTGTTGTGGATGATGTTGTTCCACAAGGAGTTGAGGAACAACAACCAGTTCAAGTAGACATACCTCTTCGCAGGTCTGATAGGGTACGTCGTCAGCCTGAGATATACTCATTTCTCTTGTCTAACCATGATGACGTTGTGCTCATTGAGGATGAGCCTACCACCTATCAGGAAGCTGTGATGAGACCAGATTCCGAGAAATGGCTAGAGGCCATGAGATCCGAGATGGAATCCATGTACATGTTACGCTCCGCAAGTGTACGGAAATGTAGCAAGTAATATAAAAGATTATCGTATCCACAGGGACTGGAATAAGCACTAGGAATGTCTTAATGCGAATTATCTAAACAACTATCCAATCGTTTCAAGTGCAAAGTGAAGGTAAACAAATCTAATATTATAGATCAACAAACAAGAATTTAGTGTTTTGGGTTATGATAAAGGGAGATTCTAGGAGTTTTGGTTTCTTTGTAAGATTTCTTGAATGTAAATGGTTCACCACTTCTTATCCCTCAATTGCCTAACACTTGTAGAAAGTTGCCGGTTCTCTCTTGCAATAGATAACCGGCTAAGGACTGAGAAATGTATCTAAATATGATCAATTAGACGTGAACCTACGTTGTCCTTACACAGAAGCGCACCTATTACTATGCCTTCCTCGGATATCAACATAGAAACCCACAACTTATTAATCTATCAAGATACAAGAAACTAATCACAAGATCCATCCTACTCTCTTGAAAATTCCTATTTCCTCTTCAAGATTATCTCTCAAACGTCCATACACGGGCTTGCACCTGTCACGTGGATCCCTCGGATGATCGAGTGAGAGTTTATCTTTACAAAGTCCACAAGAAATCCAAACAATCAATCAAGAATAAGAATTAAGCACAAACCACCATTAATCATTCAAGATCTAATTGATACAAGCAAGACAATGTCATTGAAACAAGAAAATGGCAAATCCATAAGAGATTACATCAATCCATCATACAAATACTCCCTTAATCCTAGAATACAAGTCCTACTCCATGAATCGAGGAAGAATATCCGAAGAAATGAAGATTACAAGCATTTCTTAAATCCCCAATCCAAGAAACCAAGAAAAGGGGGAAAGAGAAAACTTATCTACGAAGAAGCCTCGTCTTCGGATCCAATCCTCGCTCCGGAGTCGAAATCGTCAAGAACTCCCTTAGAATCGCCCAGAAATCCTCCCAAGAATGGGAGGAAACCACCAAATCTTGCCTTCTCCCAAAGGGGGAGAGATCCCCTTTCAATTCATGAAGGAGGGTTTAAATAGAGGAGGAAATCGGGCGCCACACGGCCCCGTGACACGGCCGTGTGAGATTCACACGGCCATGTCCTCTTCCTTCTCTGCCGAAACTGCACGGCCGTGTGGTGCACACGGCCAAGACCCTCCTGCTCTCTGGAAATGTTACACGGCCGTGTGGTGCACACGACCACCACCTGCTTGGTCTCTGGAAACTTCACACTGCCGTGTGATACACACGGCCATCACCTGCTTGGCCTCTGGAAACCTCACACGGCCGTGTAGATCCACACGCCCATGTAAGGCATTTGTTCTGATTTCTTCAAATTAAGACTCGGCCGTGTGAGATTCGCACGGCCATGTCCTCTTTCCTTCCTGTTAAGACTACACGGCCATGTGTAGTACACGGCCTGATGCTCTCTCCCTTCAATTACTTCCAAGCTTGCCCGAGGACGCATAATCTTCACAAATTTCGACTCCTGTGTATAGAAAATGCACAAAAAGGAGATCTCCGAACCAAAAGAGTAAATATGCTAAAAGGAAAGCTGGAAGTATAAAAATGCATAGATCAAGCATGCTCAAAGTATGTAAATGTGCGTAAAAACATGCATAAAAGTGTATATAATCTACGCACATCACACCCCCAGACTTAAACCTTTGCTTGTCCTCAAGCAAAATGCTGCAGTCTAAAATCATATGTTCTACAACACATTCATAAAACCTAGTGCACTTTCCTAATTCTATCAAAAAGTTTCATTAACAAGCATGATCATAGAAACAAGTAAAGTATGGTTCAAGCATAAGAATCTTGTGCACAGTGTAAAAGTAACTCAACACCCTTCAAGTTTCAATCCATGTCCTAGTCAAGTCGTCATCAAATTTAAATTCCTAGTGTTTCCAGTGAAAGACAAGTAACCAGTGATAGGCACTTACTCACCATTCACTTGGTTCATATTTCTCAACTTACCCAAGGTCTCAAAGGTGTGCTCAATCTCAAGGGAAGCTAAGCAGTCATTTCCCCAGTAACCTAACTCGGTCTCAAAGGGGTGACTTGCTAGATTCCACTCATGACAACTATTTTTTATATCCCTTATTTTTTTTTATATATAAGTGTTTGCATTGTGCAAAACTTATTCACAAATGTACTTTTAGCACACATGTTGGGATATTTTGATTTTTCCAAAGGAGCTTTAATGATTTGAGCCTCATCCAGTAACCAAAATGAAAGTTGAGAAATCACCATGGAAACCAAGTACTAAGCAAACAAGATGAATCATGACTATTTCAATGACATCAACTATTCAAGCATCAAGCACAAGTGTAGTGAAGATAAAATCCTTAAGGTTGAACCAAAACTAAAACTCATCACCATAAGATTCTCAGCTTATTAATGCTTCCCAAGATAGAAAAAAGAACTACACAAAGTTTACTACTAGCATCATTCGAACACCATGAATCAAGACAATAATCGTGATAACATTTCACTTGAATCCAAGAAAGCATATAAGTGAAGATTGATGTTCTCAAAAAAAAAAAAAAATTTTTTTGCCATGATTATTTCAAAAACAAATTTAAAAAAAAAGCAAAATAAAGCAACAAGAACCAACATGAAAAACTAACAAAAACTAAAAACTGAAAATGAAAACCAAACTAAACAGTACATGACACCCCCCCAGACTTAAACTTTTCATCGTCCCGATGAAATCAATATGGTGGAGGAGATTTTAAGAGAAGTTACCAAGTGATGAGCTCCAAATGGTTGACATTCATGTTTTTAAAGATACTCCTTCATCCAATACTCACATTCCTCCACAACTTTGAGTTCTACAACAATAAGATAGACAAGAAAAATTAAGTAGAGGATACATGTTTATTATAAAGAGAGAACTAAAGACATAAAAGAAAATAAGGAAAATGAACTTGGGTTGCCTCCCAAGAAGCGCTTGTTTAAGGTCATTAGCTCGACCACCTCATTAGATTCATCTAAATCTTACTCTTGGAGGGGTAAGATATTTTAGAACCCTCCTACCAAGGGCTCTTATTATGGAGAGAGCTTTCATCAAAGGAGCTACAAAGTAAAGTATAACTCTCTCCATCTTCGTCTTCTTGGAAATTTTTTCAGGTGGTCGAAGACGGTTCAGATTGAGCTTCCAATTATTGGCCCATGTGAAATCTGCACATCCAAAAGAAAAACAAATCTCCCATAAGCATGTTATATAGTATAGAGCTAGAACCATATCAAGATAAGATGAATAAGTAATAAAAACTGAATCACATCCAACAAAGTCAATTATAGGTACCTCCATAAAGTTTTCCAAAAGATCACAAGAAATACTAACCTTACTTTGCTGAGAAATACCTGAAATTTCTAAACATGTAGATGTGACTTCCTCTGAATCAAATGATGGTTCTGGCTCTAGCTCAGGTGTTGATGATATCAATGATGGTGATTCTTGAGACTCTGCTAGCTCTGCATAAGTCCCTACACATTGTTCCACAACATGATTAATTCTTAAAACCTCTAAGGGTTGTGTTGACAAAGGTGGTGATCCTTGAGATGCTGCTTCCACAACACAACTCCCTACACATTCTTCAATATCATCATCATCAACACATACATCAAAAAATAAACCAACATCTATGTCCTCAAAAGGAGAATCAATAACAAGAGGATCAATAACTTCACTTGCAGTTTTAAGTTGATCTACCACATCACATTCATCATCTGAAAATTCAATGTCACTATAACACCTTATAAAATTTTGAGGTAGATCTGAAAACTTATTTACCACTGCATTATCAATAAAATCCTTATCTGAAAAATCTTCATCTTCATATATATTCAAAAATCTGCACTCAACCATATTAGTGTCACAGGATTTGTCGAAGTCTTTATTTTAATTGACCCCCACTAACCTTTGTGGAAAAGGAACCCTTAGTGAAGGTTCTGGGAAAGATTGAACTTCCTTTTTCCTAAATTTCCTTTGAGCTTTTGGAGGAGGTCCAACTTGCTTATCTAATGTTGGTGTGATTAATCGTTGAGGGAAAGGTACTTGTGGCCTTTGGGAACTTCCTAGAGAAATGGAATTGAGTTCTTGTGATCTTCTATTATTCTTCTCCTCAATTATAAACATGTCATTCTTCATAGGTTCTTCATGATTTTCGCCACTTCTCAACCCAAGATCATCACACTTTGCATTGGATCTTGACTGTGTAGGAGGGGGATCTTCTTTAAACCATTTTGAAACAATACTATCAAGCTTTGCCCCCAAATGTTTGAACTCCTCACTCTGTGACTTGTGAATTTCAACATTTTTAGGTGGTTGAATTTCATTTTGTTTGATAGGCTCTTTTACATTTATGGCTTGTACTTCTTGAATATCTGAGGGAAATTCCATCCAACTTTTGTTCAACCATTCATGAAGATTCAATGTCACTTGATCAATCAATGAATAAGCTTCATCTACACTTTTGTCCATAAAAGAACCTCCAGCTGATGAATCCAATAAACTCTTGTCTGAGAAAGAAATTTCCCCATAGAATATGTGCAAAATCAACCATTTTTCAAAACCATGATGAGGGCACTGTCTTTGAAGACTCTTGAATATATCCCATGCTTCAACTAATGATTCTCCATATGCCTGAGCAAAATTTGTTATGCAATTCCTCATATACACTGTTCTACTTAGAGGAAAAAAATAATCCAGAAATTGCTTCTCCAATTGTTCCCAACTTGTGATGCTTTGAGGATAGAGAGAATATAACCAAGTCCTTGCTTTATCCTTGATACTGAAAGGAAATGCCATCAATCGAACTGCATTTGCTGACACTCCTTCACATTTCACCATATCACAAATCTCTAAAAATGTTTCAAGATGCAGATAAGGACTTTCTGATACTTCTCCTCCAAATTTGTGACCTTGTATCATAAAAATTAACTCTGGGTCTATTTGGAAACTTTCTGCTTCAATTTGAGGTTGCACAATGGGAGACAAAAATCTTGCAGAAATTGGTGTAGAAAAATTTCTCATGGGCCTGCTTGACATGTTAGTGCTCATGGATATTCAAGAAAAAATTATAAAATGAAGAATCAAAGACAAGAAATAAAATGCAATATGAAAAGCAAGAAAGAAAATGCAGAATTTAAATTGCAAGAAAGAAAGTGCATAATGAAAACAAGAAAGAAAAGATAAATTCATACGCTACAGATTGCAAGATATGTTTACAAAAGAAAAGAAGAAAGAACCTAGATCAAAAGAGAAAACAGAGAAAAGTTAGATTAGAGTGCTAGAAATCAAGAATGCAAAGTTAGAATTAGAATTATAATTGCAACAAAAAGAATTGTCAAGAATCTTATTCAGGAAAAGAAAAGCTTATACAAAGAGAATTCTAAAAAAAAAAAAAAAAATAGTTACAACTATGCAAATGTAAAGGAAAACAAATGTTATGTTTAGTCTAACTCAATTGATAATTCCTAATGTTATAGCGCAGTCCCCGGCAACGGCGCCAAAAACTTGTCACGCTCCGCAAGTGTACGGAAATGTCGCAAGTAATATAAAAGATTATCGTATCCACAGGGACTGGAATAAGCACTAGGAATGTCTCAATGTGAATTAGCTAAACAACTATCCAATCGTTTCAAATGCAAAGTGAAGGTAAACAAATCTAATATTATAGATCAACAAACAAGAATTTAGTGTTTTGGGTTATGATAAAGGGAGATTCTAGGAGTTTTGGTTTCTTTGTAAGATTTCTTGAATGTAAATGGTTCACCACTTCTTATCCCTCAATTGCCTAACACTTGTAGAAAGTTGCCGGTTCTCTCTTGCAATAGATAACCGGATAAGGACTGAGAAATGTATCTAAATATGATCAATTAGACGTGAATCTACGTTGTCCTTACACAGAAGCGCACCTATTACTATGCCTTCCTCGGATATCAACATAGAAGCCCACAACTTATTAATCTATCAAGATACAAGAAACTAATCACAAGATCCATCCTACTCTCTTGAAAATTCCTATTTCCTCTTCAAGATTATCTCTCAAACGTCCTTACACGGGCTTGCACCTGTCACGTGGATCCCTCGGATGATCGAGTGAGAGTTTATCTATACAAAGTCCACAAGAAATCCAAACAATCAATCAAGAATGAGAATTAAGCGCAAACCACCATTAATCATTCAAGATCTAATTGATACAAGCAAGACAATGTCATTGAAACAAGAAAATGGCAAATCCATAAGAGATTACATCAATCCATCATACAAATACTCCCTTAATCCTAGAATACAAGATCTACTCCATGAATCGAGGAAGAATATCCGAAGAAATGAAGATTACAAGTATTTCTTAAATCCCCAATCCAAGAAACCAAGAAAAGGGGGGAAGAGAAAACTTATCTACGAAGAAGCCTCGTCTTCGGATCCAATCCTCGCTCCGGAGTCGAAATCGTCAAGAACTCTCTTAGAATCACCCAGAAATCCTCCCAAAAATGGGAGGAAACCACCAAATGTTGCCTTCTCCCAAAGGGGGAGAGATCCTCTTTCAATTCATGAAGGAGGGTTTAAATAGAGGAGGAAATCGGGCGCCACACGGCCCCGTGACACGGCCGTGTGAGATTCACACGGCCATGTCCTCTTCCTTCTCTGCCGAAACTGCACGGCCGTGTGGTGCACACGGCCAAGACCCTCCTGCTCTCTGGAAATGTTACACGGTCGTGTGGTGCACACGGCCACCACCTGCTTGGTCTCTGGAAACTTCACACTGCCGTGTGATGCACACGGCCGTCACCTGCTTGGCCTCTGGAAACCTCACACGGCCGTGTAGATCCACACGGCCATGTAAGGCATCTGTTCTGATTTCTTCAAATTAAGACATAGCCGTGTGAGATTCGCACGGCCATGTCCTCTTTCCTTCCTGTTAAGACTACACGGCCATGTGTAGTACACGGCCTGATGCTCTCTCCCTTCAATTACTTCCAAGCTTGCCCGAGGACGCATAATCTTCACAAATTTCGACTCCTGTGTACAGAAAATGCACAAAAAGCAGATCTCCGAACCAAAAGAGTAAATATGCTAAAAGGAAAGCTGGAAGTATAAAAATGCATAGATCAAGCATGCTCAAAGTATGTAAATGTGCATAAAAACATGCATAAAAGAGTATATAATCTACGCACATCAGTACGCCAACCAAGTATGGACTTTGGTTGATCCACCTGAAGGGGTAAAACCCATTGGGTGTAAGTGGGTCTTTAAGAGAAAGACTGACATGGATGGACTTATCTATAAGGGTTGCTTGGTAGCTAAAGGTTTTAAGCAGATTCATGGTATTGACTATGATGAAACCTTTTCTCCAGTAGCGATGTTTAAGTCCATTCGGATCTTGCTTGCTATTGCAGCATGCCATGACTATGAGATATGGCAGATGGATGTCAAAATCACGTTTCTGAATGGAAACCTGCTTGAGGATGTGTACATGACACAACCTGAGGGTTTTGTAGATCCACAGCATACTAGCAGAGTATGCAAGCTGCATAGGTCCATTTATGGACTAAAGCAAGATTCTCGGAGCTGGAATCTTCGATTCGATGATGCAATCAAATAGTTTGAATTCATCAAGAACGAAGATGAGCCTTGTGTCTACAAGAAGGTTGTAGGGAATATAGTTGTCTTCCTCATATTGTATGTGGATGACATACTACTCATTGGGAAGGACATCCCTTTGCTTCAGTCTGTCAAGACCTGGCTAGGGAGTTGTTTCTCAATGAAGGATTTAGGTGAGGCATCCCGCATTCTAGGGATACAGATCTATAGAGATAGATCTAAGAGATTGCTTGGCCTAAGTCAGAGTACTTATATTGACAAGGTACTCCTTTGGTTTGCCATGCAGAACTCCAAGAAGTGATTTTTGTCGATGTCACATGGCGTGAGTCTTTCGAAAACTCAAGGTCCCTCTTCTAGAGAGGAGAGAGACCGCATGGATCAGATCCCTTATGCCTCAACCATAGGATCTATCATGTACGCCATGCTATGTACTCGACCTGATGTCTCGTATGCTTTGAGCATGACGAGCAGATACCAGTCAGATCCAGGTGAAAGTCACTAGATAGCGGTCAAGAATATTCTTAAGTACTTAAGAAGGACTAAAGAATATTTCTTGATATATGGAGGTAATGATGAGCTAGCTATAAAGGGTTACAGTGATGCTAGCTTCCAGACCGATCAGGATGATTATCGATCGCAGTCAGGGTTCGTGTTTTGCATTAATGGTGGTGCTGTGAGCTGGAAGAGTTCGAAGCAGGACATAGTCGCTGATTCTACGACAGAGGCCGAGTACATTGCTGCATCAGAGGCAGCAAAGGAGGCAGTTTGGATCCGCAAGTTCATCACTGAACTTAGGGTGGTTCCCAATATCACTGACCCTATTGAGCTCTATTGTGACAACAATGGAGCTATAGCACAGGCGAAGGAACCTCAATCACACCAGCGGACCAAACACATACTACGACGTTTCCATCTCATTTGAGAGATTATCGAGAGAGGAGATGTGAAGATTTGAAGAGTACCTACAGAGGCTAACATCGTAGATCCCTTGACCAAGGCTTTGGCACAAACGAAACATGATGGTCACACTAGGTCATTGGGGCTTAGAGCCTACACTGATTGGCACTAATGCTAGTGGGAGATTGTTAGTTAGAGCCCTAGAGCCAATCATTTGATGATTGTATTATGGACTTATTGTATCATATTCTTAAATAAATAAAGGAATTTGTTTTAAGTTATTATACTTACTAGTATTGGTGCCAAATAAACTAAGTATAATAGCGTCCTTGAGTAAAAGGTTCTCACCTATATCAATCAGTTAGTTGAACCGATAGTGAGATGATATAGGAAACACTACTCTTAATCATTCCTAGTCGAGTATTAACATTCAGGGACAATGTTAATGCAATAAGACTAGCATGTAGGTTAACTCGATGACTTGATCTCACAAGTCATGGATATAGAGATATCAAGTTGACACATGGGTATGCATTGGATAATGTATACTGAATGACCCTCCATGAGAAAGTATCATGGATCGTTATATGAGTGTCATATACTTTCTCATGTGGCTATTAGTATGACGACTAGTCCTTGGACCTGAAGTCACCATGGATCCCTACATAAGGAGTTATGTACTTTGGTTTCGTCAAACGTTACCCGTAACTGGGTGGACTATAAAGGCGATTACTGGGTTTGTAACGAATTATGCAGAGGGATGCGAGTGATGTAGATGAGATCTATCCCTCCTATATGACGAGAGCGACATCGATATTCTTGATAGAGTGAGACCACGAAGTGCATGGCCATGCCCAAATGAGTCAATATGAGATATTGAGCTCATTTGATTTAGTGAGTCTACTTGGAGATCAAGATTTAAATTGGTTAGAGGATGACACGGTCTATGCCTCACATTGATCAATCTAGATGTCTAGGATAGAAGGACACTTGTCATATATTGTGAGGAGTCACAATTAGTAGTCACAAGGTGATGTTGGATCTCAATATTCTTGTAACTTGGGTAGTAATGATGTGTTGCAAGATACCGCTCATTACTTATCCTCCTAAATGGATTTAGAGGCATTGCCAACGTTACAAAAACCTATAGGGTCACACACAAAGGACAATTAGATGGAGATTAGGTTCATATGATGAACCAAGAGGATTAGATTCATTTGATGAATTAAATTGGATTAAGAGTAATCCTAATTGGGTTAATTGAGTTGGACTCAAGTTGATTCATTTGTTCAATGAGTCTAATTTAGATTATGACTCGTTGAATCAATTTAATTTAATGAATTAGATTCATTATATTAAATTGGCTTGAATTAAATGGTTGGATTAGATCAACCATGAGAGAGATTAAGTCAAGTTTGACTTGACTTGAGAGGAAGAGGAAGAGTCAAGTTTGACTTGACTTTATGCCACATCATTTGTGACTTGGCATTAAGTGGCCAATGATGATGTGCCACATCATCATAGTTAACACATGTGTGTGCCACCTAATAGAGGTTACAAATTCCCTTTGCTTTAATGTGGCCGACCACATTAATGAGAGGAGTTACACTTTGTTGTGGCCGGCCACTAAGGGGAATGAATGGGATTCATTTTCATTCAAGGCAATTTTGATTCCATCTTCTTCCTTGCTCTCTCTTCTTGCTCTTCCTTTCCTCATCTTGACAAGACCTTCTTGGAGTTCTAGCACACTTTAAGGTTCTCTTCTCCACCTAATTAGTTCTTGTGGATACGCATAGAGAGTTGTCTACCTTGACAACTTTAGATCCGGCATCTCCTTGGACAAACGGGACTCACGAAAGGCACGCATCAAGGGTAAAAGGTTTTCTCCTTGTAAATCTAGTTTAGAACTAGCATAAACTCGTACTCGTAATGTTTTTCGAAACTTTTATTCTTCGCATGGATCCGGTGGCGGTGTTTCGGGGTTTCCGTGACGCGGAAAAGTGATTTTCGCGACCCAAAAAACCCAACAGTCATCATGCCTAGAAGGCATGACTCGCATGTCTCATATGATTCAAAATCAAATGAGTCCATCAAACCATCTTTATGGAGCTGGGATAAGCGTTTGCCATTTATATGACCTAAGCGACAGTGCCAAAGATAGGTTTGGTTCATGTCATTTGACTTGAACCTCTTGGTACTAAGGTTATAGATAGGGTTCACAAGGTCTAGAATATAGAGTCCGTTCATCAGAGGTGCACTACAATAGAACATATCATTTAAATAAACTGAACAACATTTGTTCTTTATTATAAATGAAAAACCTTTCTTGTCCAAACAAGAAACTGAAATTATGTTCTTAGTTAAAGCAGACACATAACAACATTTATCTAATTCTAATACAAGCCCAGAAGGTAGAGACAGATGATAAGTTCCTACAGCAACAGCAGCAACCCGTGCTCCATTGCCTATGCGTTGGTCCACCTCGCCCTTCATCAATGCCCTGCTATTTCTTAGCGCCTGCACATTAGTACAAATGTGAGAAGCACATCCAGTATCTAATACCCATGATGAAGAAATAGATTGATTGACTTCTATAACATAGATATATGAAGTGGAAGTCTCACTTCTCTTCTTCTTAAGATCTTCCAGGTACACTTTCCAGTTCCTCTTCCAGTGCTCAGTCTGACCACAGTGGAAATAGGTAGCATCCTTGGCGACCCCTCCTTTCGGTTTCAGTGCCTTGCCTTTGCCCTTGGCTTGGGACTTTCCCTTACCTTTAGGCTTGCCCTTGCCTTTGCCCTTTTGCACCATCAAAATGGAGTTGGGCTTAACCTTCTTAAGGTTGAGCTCAGCAGTTCTTAACATGCTAAGCAGCTCAGGTAGTGGCTTGTCAATTTCATTCATGTTATAATTTAGAACGAATTGACTATAGCTATCTGGCAAGGATTGCAATATCAGATCAGTGGCCAGCTCTTGGCCAAGTGGGAATCCCAACCTCTGTAGGTTTTTTATGTACCCAATCATTTTGAGTACATATGGGCCTACGGGAGTCCCATCTTGCATCTTGCACTGAAACAGTGCCTTAGAGATCTCGAATTTCTCGTGCCTCGCTTGTCCTTGATATAGTTGACGAAGATGTTCAACCATATCATAAGCGCCCATCAACTCATGTTGCTTCTGAATATCAGAGTTCATGGTCACGAGCATAAGACATGACACATCTAATGCGTCATCTTGATGCTTCTTGTAAGCATCACGGTCAGCTCGCGTGGCAGTGACAGGAGGTGCCTCTGGAATAGGCTGCTCTAGAACGTATAGTTTACGTTCTTATGTGAGAACGATTCTCAGGTTCCTGTACTAGTCCAGGAAATTTGCTCCATTGAGCTTGTCCTTCTCAAGGATGGAACGCAGGGAGAAAGAGTTCGTATTTGACGTCATGGTTATCTACAACAGAAAAATATAGAAAAATAAATAAATATCATATTCTATTAATCATTTAATTAGGCCTTTTAATTAAATGATGCTCCCACTGAATTCTATAATTCATGTGGGACAAGATCCACATCATACTACGCCTTGAGTTAGCTTTGGCTAAATCGCCCAAGACTTAATATGATCGGTTGGTAACTAATTTACCAATTACATCTCTATGCAACTCTTGTTTATAGGATTAAGATCCGCATTTATATTAAAACTCGAGTTAGCTTTGGCTAATACGCCCAAGAGTTAATATAAACGTGATTTTGACCTATCTACCAACCATTGGAAAAATGCCTATAGTTAAACTCGATCCAATTGAGTTAACTAGTTACACAATCTAATTGAGTTGTACTCACCCATGCATTGATAGGCGGGACCAAAATTGTCCCTCCGTACCCTACCAAGATAATATGTGTTGCTCTGCTTTGGCAGATTCAACAACAACATGTGATCGAGGTAGTGATAGGTATCACGGCATGGAGGCATTACGAGTTGATGCGATTGAGATCTAATCTAATCGACGAGGTGTATCATATACGCGATTTAGATCTAATCTAATTGTCGAGGTGTATCATTTACGCGATTGATCGAATCGAATTGTTAAGGCGCTAATTAATTACTTATTCTATCATGCATCACATATACACTCACAAGCAATTAATTAAATATTTTGTGATTAGTCATGGCCCTACTACGATCTTCTCAAGCCAATGAGAAGATCGGATGGTCAACCTAAGGTCAACAGCTTCTCAAGCTCCTTCCTTTGACCACCTTGTGTTGCTCGCGCCCTCCTCGTAACTCCGTCTCGAGTGGACCTTTCACCGCTCCATTTTGTACATTACAATGGTGAAACTCGAGTTACATTTGATTCTAAACTAATTTAAAACAAGAATAAATAAATAGAAAGGCACGACGCGCAGGTCGCGTATCAAATATACAACACGCACAATCACACGACGGCACGCAGGCCGTATTATGAATTACAACATAATTTCCAATCTAATTGGGTATTTTGGGCCATGACCATCACAAAATAATACATAATTCTAAATTATGTAATTTCTATAAATTTTTGTAATTTTTCTTACAATTTTTATGAGTAAAATTCCCGGCGGTCCCGTTTAGTGATTTTCGAGCGCAATTGCAGAACGAATCCCCTTGCGGGGTCAAGGGCAGCACCCCTACCCGCGATATAACCATCGCGAATGTTCCTTAGCGATCCTACAGTGCCTTAGCCCATTGTCCCAAAACGATTTGGGGCAAAACATTGTCGTTTCGGAAAGATCTTCTCGTTAGTCGAAGCCTACAAGTGTCTAAACACTTGTGCTTCGCTTCTATGAGAAAAATACCCATAAAAACTATAAAAATCATCAATTCACAGAAATTTATAGATCTTTAATTTTCATAAAAATACAAATTAAAACATATATACGCTTTGTACGTGGCTCTGATACCATTGTTGGGTTTTTCGGGCCGCAAAAACTATTTTTTGCGTTGCGGAAACCCCGAAACTCATGCCACCGGATCCGTGCAAAGTATTAAAATTTCAGATACATGTTTTCTACTCCTAGATCTACACTAGATCTACAAGATCAGAGGGTATACCTTTGAAGCGAAGCCCTTCGCGTATCTCGCTCGTCCAAGATTCGCCGGATCTCGAGAGTATCAAAGTAGATACTCCTCTATGTGTATCCACACAAGCAAGAGATGGAGAAGAAACCTTAGAGTGTGCTAGCACTCATGCAAGGTCTCGGTAATGGAGAGGAGAGGGAGAGAAGAAACCTTGAGAGGAAGAAGAAGAAATGAATTCACTTTGAATGAAAATCAATTCATTCCACACTAAAAGTGGCGGCACACTTCATGAGGTTTGTAACCTCCATGGGATACCAAGAGTCACAACTCTTGGTAACTCCCATGAGGTGACATCCCACTTAAGCAAACATGATGATGTGGAGCATCATCATTGGCCCACTCTTTGCCAACTCACCAATGAGGTGGCAAATGGTCAAGTCAAACTTGACCCTTCATCTTCCTCTCAAGTCAAGTCAAACTTGATCACTTCTCTCCCTTGGTTGATCTAATCTAACCATTGGTTCAAGTCAATTTTAATTTAATGAATCTCTATTCATTGAATTAAATTAATTAAATGAGTCTAAGTCAAAATTAGACTCACTTACCACATGAATCAAATTGAGTCCAACTCAATTAGCTCAATTTGGATTACTCTTAATCGAATTTGGTTCATCACATGAACCTAATCCTTTAGGTTCATCAAATGAACCTAATCTCCATCTAATTGCCCTTCGTGTGTGACCCTATAGGTTCTTGTAACGTTGGAAATGCTCCTAAACCATTTAGAAGCATAAGTAATGAGCGGTATCTAGCAACACATCATTACTACCCAAGTTACAAGAATGTTGAGATCCAACATCACCTTGTGACTACTAATTGTGACTTCTCACAATATATGACAATGTCCTACTATCCTAGACATATAGATTGATCAATGAGAGGCATCGACCGTGTCATCCTCTAATCAATCTAAATCTTGAACTCCAACTAGACTCACTCAATCAAATGAGCTCAATATCTCATATTGACTCATTTGGGCATGGCCATGCACTTCGTGGTCTCACTCTATCAAGAATATCGATGTCACTCCCGTCATATAGGAGTGATAGATCCCATCTACATCACTCACATCCCTCCGCATAATTTGTTACATACCTAGTAATCGCCTTTATAGTCCACCCAGTTATGGGTGACGTTTGATGAAACCAAAGTACATAACTCCTTATGTAGGGAACCATGGTGACTTTAGGTCCAAGGACTAGTAGTCATACTAATAGCCACATGAGAAAGTATATGACACTCATATAACGATCCATGATATTTTCTCATGGCGGGTCATTCAGTATACATTCTCCAATGCATACCCATGTGTCAACTTGATATCTCCATATCCATGACTTGTGAGATCAAGTCATCGAGTTGACCTACATGCTAGTCTCATCACATTAACATTGTCCCTGAATGTTAATACTCGACTAGAAATGATTAAGAGTAGTGTTCCCTATATTATGTCACTATCGATTCAACCAATCGATTGATATAGGTAAGAACCATCTACTCAATGACGCTATTATACTTAGTTATTTGACACCAATACAAGTAAGTATAATAACCAATCACAAATGGGTTTATTTATATACAAGAATATGATACAATGAGTTCAAACAACAATCATCAAATGATTGGCTCTAGGGCTCTAACTAACAACAACCTCTTGATCTTCTATCGTATTCCTCTTCTTATCTCGGATGTTGTGTGGGTAACGATCTACTGAGATGAGAACCACCAAGCTTCCTTCTTCTTCTTGTGAGTTTCAGCGACCACAAGAATTCTAAGAATAGATGAGGTTCGGCCACACCACCATGCTCCAAGGGATGCTAGAAACAAAGACTCCTTTCTCTCCTTCTCCAAGCAAAATCCACCACCAACAAGCTCCTTGAGAGTTGATGCCACCGACCACCAATGAAGAAGAAAAGGAGGACAGGAAGAGGATGAGAAGGGCCGGCCACCAACTAAAGAAATAGAAGAAAGGAAAACTAGAACATAAGTTATGAGGTGAGGCACCTCTACCCTCTCTTTTATATTCCTAGGTTTTGGCAAATAAGGAAAGTTTTATAAAAACTTCCTTATACTCTTAACCAATGAAAGGAAAGTAAAAAAAAAAATCCTTTCAAACTTAATGTGGCCAGGCACCTCTCGATCATCCAAGCAAGGAAAGTTTTAAACACAAAATTAAAACTTCCTAATTTGTTTCCGGAAATTTTTAAAATAAAAATTTCTTTATTAATTTTCCCTTCATGGTTGGTTATAAAAGGAAATTTTATAAATTAAAATCTCTCTATTTAAACATGTGGATGATTTCCAAAAAGTAAAGTTATCTTTAAAATTAAAATCTTCCTCTCAATCTACAAATAAGGAAAGATATCAAATCTTTTCTTAATCTTTTGTAGAATCTATAAAAGGAAAATTTTAATTTTAAAAGTCTCTTTTAAATCATGAGGATGGTTAAAAAAGAAAAGTTTTATCAAAAATTAAAATCTTCCTTTCAACTACAAATAAGGAAAGATTTCAAACCTTTCACTTAATCTTTCGTAGAAAGCTATAAAAGGAAATATTTAAATTTTACACTCTCTTTTAAAACCATGGAATCCACATAAGAAAAATTTTAAAAAATAAAATCCTTTTAATTTTATTGTGGCTGGCCACCTAAGCTTGGACTCAAGCTAGGGCCGGCCACACTTCAACCCATCCAAGCCATGTCTTGGCCCGCCCTTGCTTGGGCTCCAAGCTTGGCATGGCCGTCCACATAAGGATGGGTAAGAAGGTGGGTATGGGTGGGTATAATACTTTATCAATAAGAGGCTACGATAGGGACCGAGAGGAGGAATTGGTTTTGGTCTACTGATGAAATTAAGCTTCCCGTGTTCGCCCCGAACACTTAACTTAATTTCATCAATAATAATTCATACCACTAAAGAATTATTATTGAACTACCGCACCAATCCCAAATTACATTTTGGGCTCCTTCTTATCATGAGTGTGTTAGTCTCCCTATGTTTAAGATATAAAATGTCCACTAATTAAATGAGTTACTGACAACTTAATTAATATTTAGCTCCAAGAGTAGTACCACTCAACTTTATCGTCATGTCGGACTAAGTCCACCTGCAGGGTTTACATGACAATCCTTATGAGCTCCTCTTAGGGAAATCATCAACCTAGATTACTAGGATAGAGTTTCCTTCTATAATCAACAATACACACTATAAATAATATCATTTCCCAACTTATCGGGCCTATTGATTTATCGAACCAAATCGCACCCTTTGATAAGTTAAAGAATTAAATACTAGATATATGTGTTTGTTATTATATTAGGATTAAGAGCACACACTTCCATAATATCAAAGGTCTTATTCTTTTATGTAGTCAGTACAAAAAGAACTTATCTTAGATGGTCCTGCTCAATACACTCAGAGTGTACTAGTGTAATTTTATTGTTAAGATAAACTAATATCAAATTACAATATGATTATTCCAATGGTTTGTTCTTTTCTATCTTAGTCATGAGTTACTATTTATAATTTATAAGGAATTGATAACATGATCTTCTGTGTGTGACACCACACACCATGTTATCTACAATGTAAATTAATTGAACAACTACACTTAGCTTATAAATGTAGACATTTGACTAATGTGATACTTATTTCTAAATAAATGTTTATTCAAAAGCTAGGCTTTCAGTATACACTCTTACATTAAACTACTTCTTCTAATCTATCCTTCCCATTCTTCCTTTAAAGACTTAATATTTTCTACCATGGAAAATGTGATCAAGGAGATTTCACCCACAAGAAAAGGGAAGGAAAAGATGATTGCAACAAAAGAAAGGAACTCTTGCTTCAAAGGTATCTCTAACAACTTTGGTATCATTTTTTCCAGCGATGAACAACAACTCATATTTTTCTTTATGTAAATGCCCTCTTTTGAGCACTAAATTTGTGGATGATTCAACTTTGGAAACATTGGGGGTTTAAGGATGATATAGATTGGTTATTTGGAAGAATAGGTTTGAGTGGGTTAATAAATATGAAATATCCTACCTACCCTAGAATTGTTTTTGAATTTTTAAGCTCTATAATAGTCGATAATGTGCAAGGTGGGGGAAAACTAAAATTTTGACTACTTAATGAAGATTATGAATGGATGTTAAGTGATTTTAATACTTGTTATGAATTGCCAAAGGATAGTGTGTGTATGATCTTACCTAAATTTGTGAATTCATGTTTTTGGCAACAAATTTCTGAACAATCACACTTTAACCCTCTCAATTCTATAGCTCCTCATATTATTAATCCCATTTTTAGATATGTTTATTTAGTTATGAAAACTACTATATTTGGGAGAGAGGATAAAGAGGGGTTAGTAAGACTTGTGGACTTGTATTGTTTGTGGGCAATGGTTGAAAATGTTGCAATTAATTCTGGTTATTTCTTTCTTAAGAATTTGGTAAAATTGGGAAAATTTCTACTTCACCTATTGTTTTAGGAGGATTGTTAACTCAAATAGCTTTGGTGTTGGGCTGTGATTTAAGTGAATTAGAAATGATTGATAATTCTTGTAGATTAGACTTGAATTCATGTTTAACAACAATGATGATAAGACGTGAAGAACATGGATATAGTCTTCTTATTAAGAACAATTTCCCATTAAGATTGCCCAATCATGATCTCACTACTATTCATAATAAGGAAAACTGGCGGTTAAAATTAGCAAGTCAACTATCTAAATTGTTGTCAAATTGTGTTTCAAGAAATGTTCCTTCGACTAGTCATGATATTCATGGTTTTAATTTCAAAGATCTTCATTCTGTTTTGGACAATATTCATAATGATTTGGATTCGACTCGCAATTTTATTGCAAGTAAAGAACACATGGAAGAGGAACAATTTAAAAAATTGCTAGAATATTTTAAAAGTGAGAGAGAATTGTGTGAAAATATTTCTAGAATTATGAATTCTTATAAGGTTCAATTGGAATTTAATGAAGATTTTAGAGGTTTTATGAAATTTTTGCAGGATGATATAGACAAATTGTTTGAATATCATAAGTTTTTTTTTAGATAAAGTAAGATGGTTTATTAATGCCTTTCCTTTTCCACTTCCTGAATTTCCTGATTTACCACCTCCTCCACCATATTGACTTCATTGGGACGATGCAAAGTTTAAGTCTAGGGGGGGGGTTTGAAAACCTGAAATTTTTTTGCATTTTTTGTTTTTGTTCTGCAGTTTATTTTGTTTTACATTTGTTCTTGTTTTGCTTGGATTGTTTTGATAGTCACTTGACTGTCTTTTGAAAAACCTTGTGGCATACATCTTGAGAACATCAAACTTCACTTTTATGCTTTCTTGTCCTTTTAGTAAAAATGTTAGCACGTTTATTATCTTGATTCATGATGTTGTAAATGATGCTAGTAGTATGCTTAGTGTATTTCTTTTCTCTATCTTGGGTAGCATGAAATAAGCTAAGTATCATATGAAGATAAGTTTGAGATGTGGCTTGACTTTAAGGATCTTACCTTCACTATACTTGAGCTTGGATAGTTGATATCATTGAAATAGTCATGATTCATCTTGTTTGTTTAGTACTTGGTTTCCATAGTGATTTCTCAAACTTCATTTTGGTTATTGGATGATGCTCAAATCATGTAAGCTCATTTGGAAAAATCAAAATATCCTAACATTTGTGCTAAAGGTACATTTTTAAATAAGTTTTGCACAATGAAAATACTTATATATATATATAAAAGGTGATAAGGGATATAAAAAAATAGTTGTCGTGAGTGGAATCTAGTAAGTCACCCCTTTGAGACCGATTTAGGTTATTGGGGAAATGACTACTTAGCTTCACTTGAGATTGAGCACGCCTTTGAGACCTTGGATTAATTGAGAGATATGAACAAAGTGTGTGGCAGGTAAGTGCCTATCACCGGTTACGTGTCTATCACCGGAAATATTAGGAACTCATCTGGATGGCAACTTGACTAGGACATAGATTGAAACTTGAAAAGTTTGGGTCACTTTTTGCACTGTGCACAAGAGACTTATGCTTGAGCCATACTTGACTTGTTTTCATGATCATGCTTGTTAATGAAACTTTTTGATAGATTTAGGAAAGTACATTAGGGATTATGAATGCATTGTAGAGCATATAAATTAAGATTGCGGCATTTTTGCTTGAGGACAAGCAAAAGTTTAAGTCTGCGGGTGTGATGTGAGTAGATTGTATACACTTGTTTAGCATGTTTTGACGCACATTCACATATTTTGCGCATGCTTTATCTATGCATTTTTGTACTTCTAGCTTTGCTTTTAGCATATTTACTCTTTTTGTTCGAAGATATACTTTTGTGCATTTTCTGTACGCAGGAGTCGATTTTGGAGAAGAATTGATGTTCAAGGCGTAATCTACAATTAAACGAAGGAGGAAGGCACCATCCCTGTGTGATACACGACCCTGTCATGGGGAGTTGCCCAGGCCGTGTGGTGATCCTCACCCCTGTAGCACTGGCAGAGTGAAGGAGTGTGTAGGCCGTGTGAGAATCACAGGGTTGTGCAAGCCTTCTAGAGCCAAAGTAGTGCATGGCTGTGTGAATCACACAGTCGTGCAATATTTCCAAAAGCCAAGGAAGTCCTGGCCGTGTCCCAGACACAGCCGTGCCGGAGTTTCAGAGCAAATGGCTGTTAGAGTGTATACTGAAAGTCTAGCTTTTGTAAACATTTATTTGTTGAAATAAAAGAATCACATTGGTCAATATCTGCATTTATTTGTTAAATATAATTGTTCAATTAATTTATATAGTAGACAACATGGAGTGTGGTGTCACACTCAGAAGATCATGTTGACGGTTCTCTATAAATTATAAACAAGTTGCCCACGACTAAAATGGAAAGGAACAAACCATCAGAATAGTCATAGTGTAATTAAGTATTAGTTTATCTTGACTAATAAATGTAACGACCCGACCCTCTTGGCCCATTTGGCGACCTCTCATGTCGTCGACCGTCGACCCTTATGTTGTCGGCCCATTTGGCGACCTCTTATGTCGTCGACAGACGACCCTTAGCCGTGCCGTTACACACTAGGACTTTCCACCCCTGGTCAGTGGATTTTTGCCTCCCCCAGGATTCGAACTCTAAACCTCCAGGCTTAAGTATTAGAGTTTATGAATCCTGGTAACCAAGTGAGATCATCTCACTTGGTTACCAGGATTCATAAACTCTAATACTTAAGCCTGGAGGTTTAGAGTTCGAATCCTGGGGGAGGCAAAAATCCACTAACCAGGGGTGGAAAGTCCTAGTGAGTAACGGCACGGCCAAGGGTCGTCGGTCGACGACATAAGAGGTCGCCAAATGGGCCGACGACATAAGGGCCACTAGTTGGGCCGCCACAAGGGCCGCCCAAGAGGCCAAAAAGGCCGGGTCGTTACAATAAAAAGGCATCTTTTTATTGTAACGACCCAGCCCTCTTGGCCCATTTGGCGGCCCATTTGGCGACCTCTCATGTCGTCGACCGTCGGCCCTTATGTCGTCGGCCCATTTGGCGACCTCTAATGTCGTCGACCGACGACCTTTGGCCGTGCCGTTACTCACTAGGACTTTCCACCCCTGGTCAGTGGATTTTTGCCTCCCCCAGGATTCGAACTCTAAACCTCCAGGCTTAAGTATTAGAGTTTATGAATCCTGGTAACCAAGTGAGATCATCTCACTTGGTTACCAGGATTCATAAACTCTACTACTTAGCCTTGAGGTCTAGAGTTCGAATCCTGGGGGAGGTAAAAATCCACTGCTAGGGGTGAGTAATGGCACGACCAAAGGGTCGTCGATCGACGACATGAGAGGTCGCCAAATAGGCCAACGACATAAGGGCCGCAAGGGCCGCCCAAGAGGCCAAAAGGGCCGGGTCGTTACGGCGGCCCACTTGGCGACCCTCGGGTCGGCGCCCGTCGGCCCATTTGGCGACCGCTAATGCCGTCGACCGACGACACTTGGCCGTGCCGTTACTCACTAGGACTTTCCACCCCTGGCCAGTGGATTTTTGCCTCCCCCAGGATTCGAACTCTAAACCTCCAGGCTTAAGTATTAGAGTTTATGAATCCTGGTAACCAAGTGAGATAATCTCACTTGGTTACCAGGATTCATAAACTCTAATACTTAAGCCTGGAGGTTTAGAGTTCGAATCTTGGGGGAGGCAAAAATCCACTGCCAGGGGTGAGAGGTCGCCAAATGGGCCGACGACATAAGGGCCGCTAGTTGGGCCGCCACAAGGGCCGCCCAAGAGGCCAAAGGGCCGGGTCGTTACAATAAATTACACTGATACACTTTAAGTGTATTGAGTAGGATCATTTAGGTAAGTTCTTTTTGTACTAACTTAGTAAAAGAACTAGACCTTAGTTATTATGGAAGTGTGTGCTCTTAATCCTAATATAATAACAAGCATATATATTTATTATTTATTTCTTTGACTTATCAAAGGGTGAGGTTTAGCTTGATAAATCAATATGCCGATAAATTGGGAAATGATATTACTTATAGTGTGTGTTGTTGATTATAGAAGGAATCTGTGTCCTCGTTATCTAGGTTGAAAATGTCTCCAAGAGGAGCTCATAAGGATTGCCATGTTAAACCCTGCAGGTGGACCTAGTCCGACATGACAATGAAGTTGAGTGGTACTACTCTTGGAGCTAGATATTAATTAAGTGAGTTGTCAGTAACTTACTTAATTAGTGAGCATTCGTAATCTTAAACATAGGGAGACTAACACACTCATGATAAGAAGGAGCCCATAATGTAATTTGGGATTGGTGCGGTAGTGCGGTAATAACTCTCTAGTGGAATGAGTTATTATCGATGAACTTGATTTGTGTGTTCGGGGCGAACACGGGATACTCATGCTCATCGGAAGGTCAAAACCAATTTTTCCTCTAGGTCCCTATCGTAGCCTCATTAAAGCCTCAAGTCCATCCAAAGAAAGGCCCGTCTTGGAGTCCAAGAAGGGGACCGGCCCATTGCTTGGTGACCAAGCAATGGCCGGCCACATCTCCTCTTAATAGGGCCAACCCTATTGCTTGGTGACCAAGCATGTAGGGGCCGGCCACAATTATTTCAAATAGGAGGGGTGTTTTGAATTTTTAAAATCTTCTCTTTGTAGAAAACTATAAGTTTTAAAAGAGAGATTTTAAATTTTAAAACTATCCTTATTTGAATTAGGGCACATGTTTTAATAGAGAGTTTTAAAAGTTTTAAAATTTTCCTTTTTTAACCATCCTCATGGTTTAAGGAAAAAAGGGAGATAAGTTTTAAAATTAAAATTTTCTATCATCATGTTAAAAAGAGGAATTTTGTTAGAGAAGTTTTAAATTTTAAAACATGGTTTTAATTTTTAGAACTATCCTTTTTTAACTCTAGGAAAGAGAGCATGTAAAATTTTATAAGAGTTTTTTCTTCTTGTAAAATTTTATAAAAAAATTATTTTTCTTTCCTAAATATGGTGGCCGGCCACCTTGCTTAGTGTCCAAGCAAGGGGCCGGCCAAAACACAATCCTAAACCAAATAGGATTGACCACAACCATTGATTGGTGATTGATTCAATCAAGAGGAAAGAAAAGGAAAAACACTTGGATGATTTTATTTTTTGTAAAAGGTTTTTCCTTATTTGCCTTGGGCAAGTAATCTAAAAGAAGGAGTAAGGGGGCTTCATGAGATACAATTCTTATTCTCTTGCTTGGAGATCATCAAGTGGTCCGGCCTCCCTCTCTTCTCTCTTTTCCCTTTTGCTCTCTTCTCCTTGGTGGTGTTGTTGGCTAGATTTTAGAAGAAGAGGAGAAGCTCTTTGGGGTGGTGTTCATCTTGGAGGATCGTCACCCACATGACGTCCAAGGCGAGGCGAGGAATACGGCAAAAGATCTCGAGGTCATTAGCTTACAAAGATAAGGTATAACTAGTAATTTTCTTCCGCATCATACTAGTTATTTTCTTTGTAAGAATTCAAAATACAAGAGGTAATTAGATCTAGTTTTTCGAAATAGTTTTTCGAGTTTGTGTTTTCTTCTTTTTTGAATTTGTGATTCGATTGTTCTTTTTGGTTAACCTAGAGTTATTTAATGAAATAAATATTAGCTTTCCTTAAAAGGTTTTGCCTAGGCGGTGGTGGTTGCTCCCATATCTAAGAAGGTCATGTGCCTCGCCATGCAGTCTTGGAAGCCAATTTTGGAAAATAATATTTATGGAATTAATAACTTAGGTAGATTTGAATCAATTGTGTTAAGTTCTGCTTGCGATTCAAATCTAAACCATTAAGAACAGATAAGTTAAATTTGGAATCAATGATGTTAAGTTCCATCTACGATTCCTAATTTAACTTTTAAAGAACACAATAGGTTATTTAAGAAAAGGTTCGACACTTGTACAAAAAATTTTGTACAGTGGAACCGGTACGTTTTCCTAGGACTAACCAACAATTGGTATCAGAGCTAGGGTTTGCCTCTGTATATTTTTAGAATTCAAATAGGTTATGCACATGTCATACATAATTTATGCAGGATAATAGTAGAATGTGCTAACTCTTTGGTTGCAGGGTCCAACTATTATGGCTTATTGATGTTGTGTGTGATTGGACCCTTGGACATGTCAAGGGCAACATTTTGTGTGTGCATGATTATATGTAATTAATACAGCAGGAGCTGTATTAGCCCTAGGATTTTAGAATTTTATTTTCGATCTAGATTACATGTACATTCCCTCGTGGAATATAGGATCAATATATGTAAAATTCTATTTTTGTCGTGGATTGGATTCTTGCGAGGCGTGGTACTTATGGAGCACCAGAGGCACAGCGGAATAAGAAGCAAGATGGATGTGACAACTCGACCCGATGGCGGTTGCTATAGATGGCAGCAACTAGGGTTGGAGCACATGGAGGACAGTAACAGAAAAAAGGCCATAATAGTTGGAAAATAATTTCCATATTTATTGCTTTTATTTACTGTGATGTGTGTGTATGCATATATGTATGCTAGGATAGTTTAAAATTCCTCACATTAAATAACTAAGTGGGAGAGGTATTTATTTTAGTAAATTCCACGATCTCCATTACTGGTTTGTAAGTAATGCAAACAAACTTGTGCGTTGGCTCTGAGTGCCTTCCTCCATATCGGATAAGTTTGTTTGCGGATCACTAGATCAAACTTCCATTTCAGATGACTATAGGAAATTAATTAAGAGCGTGTGATCTTCCCCATCGGAAGGGGCACAATCTTATTAATGGACTTAGTGTCAAGTAATGGTATACACTTAGGCACGTCTAATAGTATCCTCCCCATCGGAGTCACTGCTATTATTTGTGTGACCGAAGGAAACCAACTATTAATTTTATTTGTCAAAAAGTTAGGTTGACAAGATAATAAAATTAATGGGTTACACCCTCCTTTTACAAATGGTGAATTTGTATACGTCCACACTATCGTGGCATATAAAATTCACGATGTTTTAAGGTGTTGGTTAATTTAAAATAGTATTGTTTGAGGAATCAATATTATTCTAAATTTAGAGTCCTGACCAAAGTTATTTTTGTGATTCTTAGGATGACTTTCAACCCACTGGCCATTATATTGAAAGAGAACAAACTTACTGGACCCAACTATATAGATTGGAAAAGGAACCTGGACATTGTTCTTACTGCTAAAAGCTATAAGTTTGTACTGACTGAGGCTTGCCCTGATACACCTGACGGTGACTCTACCCCAGAGGAGATTGAGTATCATAAGAAATGGGTAAAAGCTGATGAGATAGCGCGGTGTTACATTTTGGCATCAATGTCAAATGTATTGCAACATCAGCATCAAGATTTACCAACAGCTTATGATATAATGAACAATCTCAAAGAACTCTTTGGGCACCAGAGTCGGACTGCTAGGTAAGAGGCAATGAGAAAGTTAATGACGGCCACCATGTCTGTGGGAACACCCGTAAGGGATCATATCCTCAAAATGATGGCCTATCTGAACGAAATACAAGTTCATGGAGGAGAAATCGATGGGGAAACCCAGGTCGATATAATTCTCTAAACGCTACCCAAAAGTTTTTAGCAGTTCCGCCTGAACTATAACATGAACAATAGAGAGTATATGATGGTGAAACTTCTGACAAAACTACAGGCAGCAGAAGGTATATTTCGTCAAAGTTCTCAAATTCACTATGCTGAAAATAGTTCTACTTCTAAGCCGAAAGCCAAGAAGAAGAAGAAATAGGTCTTTTCAGCAAAGAGAGTGAATAAACCTCAGGGACAAAAAGCTAGAATGAAGAAGCCGAAAGGCAAGTGCTTCATCTGCAAGCAGACAGGACATTGGAAGGTGGACTTTCCTCGTAGAAATCAGAACAATAAAGGTATATCTTATGCTCTAGTTGTTGAAACATGTTTAGCGGTGTTATCTACCAGCACCTGGTGTGTAGATACGGGAGCCACTGATCATGTCTGCAATTCCTTGTAGGGGTTCCAGGAAACCCGACGACTATCTGAAGGAGAGATTACTGTCTACATGGGCAATGCTACCAAGGTGGCAGTTGTTGCAGTGAGAGATGTCTACTTATCTTTTGAAAGGAATAGAAATTTGGTTTTAAGAAATTGTCTTTATGTACCCAGATTTAGAAAGAATTTAATTTCAGTTTCTAAACTGTATTTGGATGGATATTCAGTTTCTTTAGTAACAATGTGCTTATAAAGAGAAATAAAGGCATTATCTGTTCTGGTGCATTGGTTGGCAATTTATATACTTTAAATCCAATTTCTCCCACAAAGAAAAATATGGAAATTAATAACACATCTTCTAACTCCAATAAGAGAAAAGAACCTTCGAAAAAGAACCAAACGCATCTTTGGCATCTAAGGCTTGGCCATATTAACTTAAGTAGGATTCAAAGGCTTGTAGCCGATGGATTCTTGGGTCCATTAGAGTTGGAAAACTTTCCAACATGTGAATCCTACTTGGAAGGTAAAATGACCAAGAGACCTTTTAAAGCCAAGGGGTATAGAGCCAAAGAAGCGTTAGAATTGGTTCATTCTGATTTGTGTGGTCCTATGTCTATCCAGGCTAGAGGTGGTTTTGAATATTTTGTCTCTTTTATAGATGATTATTCAAGATATGGATACATTTACCTAATGCGCCGCAAGTCTGAGTGCTTTGATAAGTTCAAAGAGTACAAGACTGATGTGGAGAAACGTCTAGGTAAAAGTATCAAGACACTACGGTCTGATCGTGGTGGCGAATACCTCTTAGGAGAGTTTTGGAATTACTTATCAGAGACCAGGATTCAATCCCAATTGTCCGCACCTGGTACACCCCAACAGAATGGTGTGGCAGAACGAAGGAATAGGACTTTTATGAAGATGGTTAGATCGATGATGAGTTATTCAGAATTACCAAATTCGTTTTGGGGATATGCTCCAGAAACAGCAGCGCACATTCTGAACTTAGTACTTTCTAAATCAGTATCTTCTACTCCCATAGAATTATGGAATGGGCGGAAGCCCAGTCTAAGACATATTCGGATTTGGGGTAGTTCAGCACATGTGCTGAAACCAGATGCTGATAAGTTAGAATCTCGTACAGAAGTTCGTGTGTTTGTGGGGTATCCTAGAGGAACGAAAGGTGGTTTATTTTATAGTCCTAATGGATCACAAGCCCAGTAGTAAAATTGTTCTAGAAGAACTTAGAGAGGACACGTCTACTTCAGTACCAACAGTACAAGATGAAGTACCACAAGAGACTGCAACACGTGTCACACATGATACATAACCACAGACGGTGCCTCGTCGTAGTGGGAGGATTGTAAGGCAGCCTGAGAGATTCATGTTTTTAGGAGAGTCTTCGGACTTGATCCCAGGTAAACATGAACCTGATCCCCAGACATATGATGAAGCACTCCAATATATAGATGTAGTATCTTGGCAAAAGGCAATGAATTCCGAAATAGAATCTATGTATTCTAATAAGGTCTAGGAGCTTGTAGAACCACCTGATGGTGTAAAAGCCATTGGATGCAAGTGGATCTACAAAAGGAAAAGAGGGATAGATGGGAAGGTAGAAACCTTCAAAGCAAGGCTTGTTGCGAAAGGGTATACTCAGAAAGAGGGAATTAACTATGAGGAGACTTTTTCGCCGGTAGCCATGCTAAAGTCCATCCAGATACTCTTATCCATTGCCGCTCATATGGATTATGAGATTTGGCAAATGGATGTCAAGACAGTATTCCTTAATGGAAGTCTTGAAGAAAACATCCATATGAAGCAACCAGAGGGATTTATTGAAAAGGGCAAAGAGCATCTAGTGTGCAAGCTCAATCGGTCCATTTATGGACTGAAAAAAGCTTCAAGAACTTGGAGCATCTAGTGTCCAAGCTCAATCGGTCCATTTATGGACTGAAGCAAGCTTTAAGAACTTGGAACATTCGGTTTAATGAAGTAATCCAGTCATATGGATTTATTCAGTGTCCGGATGAGTCTTGTGTATACAAGAAGTGTAACGGAAACGTGGTGGTATTTGTTGTACTATACGTAGATGATATTTTGTTAATTGGTAACAATGTCAAGGTATTGTCGGACGTAAGGGTATAGTTGTCCAAACAATTTGATATGAAGGACTTAGGAGAATGTGCACACATTCTTGGGATCAAAGTTATAAAGGATCGCAAGAAAAGAATGTTGTGCTTATCCCAAGCTTTATATATATATACGATCCTTACTCGTTTTAGCATGCAAAACTCCAAGACAGGTTTCTTACCGTTTAGGCATGGAGTAGTCTTATCTAAAGAGATGTCTCCGAAGACATCAAAGGAGATAGAGGACATGAAATCAGTTCCTTATACTTCGGCTGTAGGAAGCCTTATGTATGCAATGCTGTGTACGAGACCTGATATCTGTTTTGCCGTGGGCATGGTTAGCAGATATCAGAGTAACCCTGGACAAGGACATTGGACTGCGGTAAAGCATAAATTAAAGTACCTAAGAAGGACTAGAGACTATATGCTAGTTTACCAGGCAGATGATTTGCTCCCTGTGGGTTACATAGATTCGGACTTCCAATCAGATAGGGACAACAGTAACTCTACATCAGGCTATGTGTTTACTTTAGGAGGTGGAGCCATTGCATGGAGGAGTGTTAAGCAGAAATGCGTCTCAGACTCAACCATGGAAGCTGAGTATGTGGCAGCCTCTGAGGCAGCCAAAGAAGTTGTATGGCTCAAGAACTTTCTAATGGACTTAGATGTGATTCCTGGTTTGCCCAAGATCATCACAATTTATTGTGATAATAGTGGTGCAGTTGCAAACTCGAAGGAACCACGAGCTCATAAAGCAAGTAAACATATAGAGCGCAAGTACCACCTGATACGAGACATCGTCAAGCGAGGAGAAGTTGTCGTCGCCAAGATTGCATCAACAGATAACCTGGCAGATCCTTTCACTAAGGCCCTTCCGGCGAAAGCTTTTGATCGGCATGTGGAGGGGATGGGAATCAGATGTATGGCAACATATATTGCAGCTTAGTCTTTTAGTATAAGTGGGAGATTGTTAGAGTGTATACTGAAAGCCTAGCTTTTGTAAACATTTATTTGTTGAAATAAAAGAATCAAATTGGTCAATATCTGTATTTATTTGTTAAATATAATTATTCAATTAATTTATATAGTAAACAACACGGAGTGTGGTGTCCCACTCAGAAGATCATGTTGACGGTTCTCTATAAATTATAAACAAGTTGCTCACGACTAAAATGGAAAGGAACAAACCATCAGAATAGTCGTAGTGTAATTAAGTATTAGTTTATCTTGACTAAAAAATTACACTGATATGTTGGATCGAGACGTGCTAGAGGGGGGGGGGGGTGAATAGCGCTCGCGACTATTTCATTTTATTCATAAAACTATCGGAGTTAAAAACACGCAGCGGAATAAAGAAACACAAACACAAAGACACAGGGGAATTTACTTCGTTCGGAGCCTAGCTCGACTACTACTCGAAGGCCCGCGATCCTTGATCGCTTTCCGTGGGCAACAACTATAAGCTCGAATAGAATTACAAACTAATTACAATGAAAGTATAATAGCAACTTTATACCGACAACTAATGAAGAAGAAACAGAGCTCCGGGTCGTCGGGGAGTCGTTGCAGCACTTCGGGATCATGTCGTTAGCAGCTATATGCAAAGGAATCGCTTGGAGTGAGTTGTGTAGAGATGCTGGTCGAAACCCTCTTATAAAGGGTGTTCAAGGCGCCTTCATCAGGCTCCAAGACGCCTTGAATCCCTAAATATTATCCCGTAAATAATTCTGCGATGAAGCTTTGACCGCTGCCTCTTGTCCATCTTAAGGCGCCTTCATCAGTGTCCAAGGCGCCTTAAACCACCTGTTCAAGGCGCCTTGATCTTCCTTCAAGGTGCCTCTAACCCTTCTGGAAAGATGGCTTTGGCTCGCACCCGAGGCGCCTCCAAGCTCCATGGAGACGCCTCAGACACTGTTCTTCTGAGGTTAACTTGTGCTCCTTTGGTCCTGCAAAGGTGTTAGTCCCAAACACTTACCCTGCAAAACAAAGTTAGCACAAAACAATAGTAAATATGATAACAAAATATAATGACAGTCTCCGGACTGTCCGAGTTTGACTTCGGATTTCCAACCAAAAATCCTAGGTCGACCCGACGCCTACTATTCCCTCTACGGGGGACGCGTCCTCACCTACTCAACTCAGGAGATTTACCTGTCGCCAGTGCGATCCTCCAGATCGACTGGACTTTTGCTCGGTGCTCGATGCTTCTGGACTTTCTGCTGGACTTCTGCTTCCCGGCTGGTCCAGTCTTTCACCTGGTTCACGACACCAGGACTTTCCACCTAGGGTTACCCCCCTTAGGACTTTTGCCTGAATCACTCAACCCACCAAGACTTTCCGCATAGGGTTACCACCCCCTATGACCTAGGGTTACCACTGCCTAGGGTTTTCACCTACCTAACCATTGTTAGGACTTTCCTGAAACACTTAGTCAAGCACGTTAGATTACAACACACCTTAACTTTGAATCCTTTGCCATTATCAAAACTCAGGTTCGATCGTCGGATGCTTCCCGCACCAACAATCTCCCCCTTTTTGATTATGACAACCCAAATTCAAAGTTAAGTAAAACAAATGCATGAATATATTAAAAGATATTAAGTGAGCAAGCTTAAGTATATAAATTCAAATAAAAGCATAACTTAAGCTAACACTTAAACTTTGTGAAGCTCCCCCTTAATACAGGGCTTCCTCTTACTTTTGAATGGAGGCGCCTTGGGTGCGAGCCGAACTCAGCTGTCCAGAAGGGTTGGAGGCGCCTTGAAGGAAGCTCAAGGTGCCTTGAACAGGTGGTTTAAGGCACCTTGGACACTGATGAAGGCGCCTTAAGCTGGATAAGAGGCAGCGGTCAAAGCTTCATCGCAGAATTATTTACTGGATAATACTTAGGGATTCAAGGCTCCTTGGAGCCTGATGGAGGCGCCTTGAACACCCTTTATAAGAGGGTTTTGACCAGCAGCTCAAGATATCTGATTCCAAGCAATCCTTACGCTACAAGCTGCTCAAGAAATGTCCAGAAGTGCTGTTACAAGCCCCTGACAACCCGGAGCTTCAGATTCTGCTACTTTATTGTTGTCGGTATAATCTATTTTAGTGCTTTCAATTGTAATATCTTATTGTACATTCTTACGAGCTTATAGTTGTTGCCCATAGAAAGCGATCAAGGATCACGGGCCTTCGAGTAGGAGTCGATCTAGGCTCCGAACGAAGTAAATTCTCCTGTGTCTCTGTGTTTACTTTTCTTTTCCGTTGCGTGATTTAACTCCAATAGTTTTACGAATCGAACAAAATAGCCACGAGCGCTATTCACGCCCCCCTCTAGCGCGTCTCGATCCAACAATTGGTATCAGAGCGGGGTCGCGTTGATTTGGTGCAACCACCAATCATGTAATTTTTTTCGCGGTGTTTTAAATTTTTCGGAGTCAACTAAAATTAGTATTATTACTATATTCCAGTTTTTTTTTCGTTCGTATCGATCTCGCTCGAAGTAGGTGCAACACCACTAGAGTTAGTTCTTTTTCAAATCTTTACTCCCACATTGCTAATCCAAGACTTAGTCTTGGGACATATTTGTTATTTCTTTTGCATATTCTCTCAATGGCCCAACAAGAGGGTTTCAGCACCGTTCGTCCCCCCCTCTTCTCCGGAGAAGATTTCGGGTACTGGAAGGGACGAATGGAAATCTACCTGAAAATCCAATTCGAAACCTGGATGATAATCAAGACTGGTCTGGATCTGCCAACGGATAAAGATGGCAAGCCTACACCCTGCGAGGACTGGGAGTCATCCCTAATCAAGAAGGTGGAAGCCGACGCCAAAGCTACCTGCACCCTTCAGTGTGGTCTTACCAAGGAGGAGCTCAACAGAGTCGGTCCATTTTCAACCGCAAAGGAGCTGTGGGAGAAACTGATAGAACTCCACGAGGGCACCTCTGACACCAAGGTAAGTAAAAGAGATCTTTTACTTAATAAACTATATAATATGAAAATGCAGGAAGGTGAGACGGCAAGCTCTCAACACGCAAGAATTCAAGACATCCTCAACTCTCTCCACGAAATAGGGCAAAAGGTAGAGAATCGGGACGTCATAAGGTATGCACTAAATTCGTTTCCCAGGAGCACATTGTGGGCATCAATGGTAGATGCCTATAAAGTCTCCAAGGATTTATCTTCAATAAAATTAGATGAATTATTCTGTGAATTTGAATTACATAAGCAGACTAATGCACAGCCAACCGAGAAGGGGGTTGCTTTGGTTGCATGTACCAGTCGAATGCGAAAACCGAGATCACGAAGAAGAACTGAACCAGAGAGAAGAAGAACTGGACTCAGATGATGAAGATGAAGAACTAACAACAGAGCTCATGAATCTTGTGAAGAGACTTTACAAGAAGAAGAAAGGCTTCAACAAGAAGTACATAAAGAAGGCAGTCCAATCCAAGGAAGCCCAACCAAGTTCTAAGCTAAAGTTCGAAGTGATCTGCTACGGGTGCAACCAGAAGGGGCACTGTAACACCCACTAAGCTTTTAAGATAAATAAGAGAATGATGAATTTACCTTAGAAAAATATTAGTAGAATGTTGAACCAAAAAGAAATAAAAATAGGGAATGGTCAAAGATTGAACCTTGAACCTCTCATGATGTGAATGATAGGATTAATGGGTAATAACCAGTTGGGATAGGAATAATATATTGATAGCAAAGGAGGGAAACTCATGATAAGGGTGAGAGTAAAAGCTAGCCAAAAGAAAACAAGAAATGAGCAAGAGAAAGGCAACTTGCCTTCCTTCTTTTTTCTCCCTCTTTTTCTTCTTTTGCCGTGACTTAAAGGAGGGAATTAAGGGGATTCATTCCCCCTTGTTTCATCATGAATGATGAGAACAAATAAATAAATAAAATAAAAAGAAAAAAATGAAAAAAAAGGCTAAGGGAGAAGGAAAGCAAAAACCAAGTTTGCTACCTCTTTCCCCTTAACATAAAAGAGAGTATGTAAAGAGAAGATTTTATTTTTCTCTCATTTCTCTCATTCTCCCCTCTCCCTCACCGAACCCTCAGTCCCCTCTCCTCCATCTTCGGCCCCAAGCCAAGGTTTTCTCCTAAGAAAGCCTAAGATACAAGGAGGACTTAGCAAGGGAATCAAGGGAAGGGAACTAGAAGAAGAGGCTACTTCTTCCATCACCACACCTTAGATCCACAAGAGAAAAGGATGTAAGCTTCCCCTCACCTGTCGTACAAGGCGTTTTATGTGCTTTTCGGATTTTATGAGGATTAGAAAACCTAGAATAGAATTTAAGAAAAATTCGGCCAAAGAAGAGTTTTCAAATCTAGGAAGGTTTAAACAAGTCCTCATTTCATGATATTTTTCTATGCTATGTAGGAAGGTTTTCCTTCATGTTTTTATACCTATATGATGCTTGGTCAGAGGAGTACCTAACCCTAGAATTTCGGCCAAAAATATTTTAAAGAGGTTAGGGAAATCATTGTTTAACCAAACTAGTACAAGATTCCCTCCATGAATTACTAAGGGTCTTTTGTTGGTTTTTCTTCCTTAAAAGTTACTTGGAACCAAAAGAAATCCACTCATATGTTTCGGCCAAGAAAAGAACTTAGGGTTAGGAAGACCTTTAAATTTAAGTAACCATGTTTATATGATAGAATATAGAGTTCTCTTAAAGAATTGCATGTTGAATATTGCTAGAAATTCATGAACTCTTCATTAAGATTTTCGGCCATGATAAGATGGATAGCTTAGAAAAGCTTAAACAAAATTTTAACATGCTCAAGACCTCTGTGATATTAAGATATGAAAGTTGTTTAATGCTCTCATGCTTAATTAGGGTATAGAGAATTTAGTTACATGATATATGACATGTAAGATCACAAGGGTCCTAGATCGTTTATAAACCAAATTTGTATATGATGTTCTTAGTAATTTTTGACATGAAACTTACTTAGGTTTTCTATGCTTTAGGCCATTTAAAACCTAGTTTAGAGATTGGTAGGTTTCGGCCATGAGGAAAAAAAAAATAAAAGAAAAAGGAAAGAAACCTAGGAAGCCTAAGACACAATTCACATGTATGTTTATTATGCTTGTCTTTATACATGCTATGAAACTTGTATGACTTCCTATGCTTTTAGGCTATTTGAAGCAAATTTAAACACTGATGAGTCTCGGCCAAGTAGGGTTTAAATGACCTAGAGGCCTTAGAATTGAAACCAATTGTGTTAAAAATGCTTCTTATGGAAATATGATAATATGTTGATTGTGTCACATGCTTGTATAATTTTTCCATGACCTAAATGGACCATTGTATGTTTCGGCCATGAAGAGATAGATGCCCTAGAAACCCTAGAACAAAAATTAAATATGCTTATGTCACTCTACATGAAATATGATAAGTAGAAAGCCAAAGTTCTCATGCTATATGTTGTTTAATGACCTAAAATGAGGCTAGGGTAAGTTTCGGCCATACCCATTGTATGATGCCTTATTATGAATTTATACATGATGTTAGTTCAAGTTCACATGCTTGTATGCTTGCTTTTAGCCCTAATGAATACTTGTTAAATTTCGGCCATGACATATATTAAGGGCTTGAAGAACTTAGGAACTAGCTCAAATATGCTTACTATGTTACTTGGAAAAAAATGCTATAAATATGGTTTAAGGTTTCCATGCTTTCATGACATTTGGGACCTTGTTTCACATCTGATAGGGTTCGGCCACATGATGTTTAGGGACTTGGAGAACTTAGAAACCAAGTAAATCATGCTTATAATGCTTCCTATGAAATTGATGTGATGATAATTTAGGTTCCACATGCTTGGAGGTTGTTTTTACCTAAATTGAGATCTAAAGGGGGTTCAGCCATGATAAGAACCCAAGGGATTAGGAATCTTAGAACCCAAGCTAACTATGTTACCATGTTTCTTATGATAGTATAATCTCATGATACACCCTTATGCTTAAACATGTATGCTTGTGATTTATACTTTCCATGATATGATATGTGCTTAGAAATATGCATGCTTTGATGATATGCTATGTGCTTAAAAAAAATGCATGCTTTCATGATATGCTATGTGAATAGAAATATGCATGCTTTGATGATATGCTATGTGCTTAAAAAAAAATGCATGCTTTCATGATATGCTATGTGGATAGAAATATGCATGCTTTGATGATATGCTATGTGCTTAAAATATGCATGATTTCATGATATGCTATGTGGATAGAAATATGCATGCTTTGATGATATGCTATGTGCTTAAAATATGCATGCTTCCATGATATGCTATGTGGATAGAAATATACATGCTTTGATGATATGCTATGTGCCAAAAATATGCATGCTCTCATGATATGCTATGTGGTGAAAATATGCATGCTTTTATGACATGATGTATGCCTAAGTGATGCATACTTTTTATGACATGATGTATGCCTAAGTGATGCATACTTTTTATGACATGATGTATGCCTAAGTGATGCATACTTTTTATGACATGATGTATGCCTAAGTGATGTATACTATTCTTGATATGATGTATGCCTAAGTGATGCATACTTTTATGACATAATGTATGCCTAAGTGATGCATACTTCTATGATATGCTATGTGACTAAATGATGCATTTTTATACATGCTACTTTACTTTGTAAGGCTTGTACCAAGGGTGGGCTCCTAATCAGCCCCTAGGCCTTTGGCTGTGTGATCCAGGCTAGTAAAAACAAAGGGATGGGCTCCTTAGTACGCCCCTAGGTCTATGGCTGTGTGATCCGGACCTAGTTCCTAGTATGATTCAAGACTTGCTACCTTGGATATACTTAGGAAGCACGCATATCTACGTGATTTATCTATGTGTGGTACAAGCCGGGGCCCTGATTATGTTGATATTATGTTCAAGTATATATGTAAGAAGAAATGGTTTTAAAGATCATGAGACATACACATGTTTTTTCGGATACATGTTTTCAAAATCATATTGCATATACCTTATGATCATGTTGTGATGATGCTATGATTTATGATATGCCATGATTAGATACGATTATGTTATGTTTCATGCTATGCTTTAAGAGCTTGATATGCCATGCCACCTTATGATGATACTATGATATGTCATGATTAGATATGATTATGTTATGTTTCATGCTATGCTTTAAGAGATGATATGCCATGACTAGTTATAATTTTGTTATGTTGCATGATATGCTTAAAGAGTATGATATGTTAGGCCATGACTAGTTGAGATCATGTTATGTTGAGACATTCTTTGATCATGTGATGATTTTTGGTTTTAGTGAGTAGGAAAGGAACTTACTGAGCCATGAGTGCCCATAGCTTACTTTCCTTGTACCACAGATAAAGGAAAAAGCTGGATGAACTAAAGGAGCAGCAGGAGAGGCAAGGAGATGTGTGTGGCAGTGGCTAGGCAACCAAATAAGAACCTGCTTTAAAAACTTTTAAAGAACTATGCTTTGGTATCATGAATTGTAGTACCGTATGTGTGACTTGATGTTATGTTTCTACTAATTTGATATCATATTATTGATGCCATGATAGTGTAGTTCAGATTTGATGAAAAGAAAAACAAAAGAAAAGTTTTTATTAAACTAAGAAAATTATTTTAAGTCTTCCGCTGTTTTAAAAAAAAAATCTGTACATGGAGTATCGTAGCCCCGTCCCTTAGGGTTAGCAGGGAGGGCGGGCGTTACAGGCACATCAAGGCCAACTGCCCTAATCAAAAGGATGCGAATAAGCAAAGAAAGAAGAAGGCCCTAAAGGCGACGTGGGACGAATCCTCAGAAGAAGCTACCGACAATGAACTCGATCAGACGAGTTTACTTGCACTGATGGCCCGGGACCAGATTGACGAATCCGAGAGCGAGACCGAGTCGGAGGCCGAGTCTGAGCGAAGCCACAGATCCGTATCCGTTTCTGAAGGGCCCGATCCCTCTATAAGTATCCCTCGCCTTAATAATCTAGTTAATTACTTATTGCGAAAATTAGCTAAGTCGAACCTTAGAGTTAAGTCCCTTCTAAAGGAAGTAGAAGACCTTAAAGAAGCGACTGACTCCAAATCTTTGACTGAACCAGCTCAGACTGGAAACTCAATTCAAGTTCAAAAACTTGAAGAAGAGAACTCCAGTCTGAAAACTCAAGTCAAAGATCTGGAGAAAACACTAGAATGGTTTTCTTTAGGTTCCAAGAATCTTAACCTAATTCTTGGGACACAAAGAGTCGTTTACAATAGAACTGGTCTAGGATTTAAACAAAAAAGAAAATATAAATCCTACTTATCGCTTGTAGAAAGAAAAAATAGAAAAACAGTCCAAGTATAGGTCCCTAAGTCCAAATTGATCAATCAAGTTGGACTTGGTCAATATTGGATCCCGAAGGATCAAATACACTACCTCAATAGACCATATCGAGGCTATAATCCTGAGGGAGCAAAAAGAAAAATGATACTCATAAAACGAACTTAATTCAAAATTAAAAAATTTGAAATTAAATTAAAAATTCAAAATTCAAAATTCAAAATTAAATTAAAAATTTGAAATTAAATAAAAAAATTCGAAATTAAATAAAAAATTCGAAATTAAATAAAAAATTCGGAATTAAATAAAAAATTTGAAATTAAATAAAAAATAAAAAATTTAATTAAAAATTTGAAATTAAATTAAAAATTAAAAATTAAATTAAAAAATTTAAAATTTAATTTAAACCAAATAAAAATATAGAAGAAGGATCCAGAATAGCTGGCACCCCTAATAAACTACCAGACTGGGTAACCGAACTTAATCTACCCGAAATGGGTAAACAAGAGTAGACTACCCGGCAGGATAATTAAGGTTAGAAAAAATGGGCTAAGTTTAACTTGACCCACGGTACTGGTGAAGTTTTTGGATGATAGTACATTAGGGAAGCTTGGGCATCGCATGTCTAGGAAGATATGGTTTCGACCTGGTGCATTTGGCCAAGTGGAACTGACCGAAGCTACCCTGAAATGGATCCTAACTAGTTAGACCAAGGTTTAGTATTAAGTTCAATGGGTAGGACTATTTGGGAAACCTCGAAGGCATGGTTACTTTAATGAGTTCCTTGTGACTCACCATAGCCCAGAAGTTTATCCAAAGAATGCTTACTTGTTGAACCCAAAACTAAACCTGAATCTAACACAAAGTTAAACCAAACTCTTAAATTAAACCTCAATTCATCTCACAAAAATCATAGGAATCCCTGATTGAAAATTTAGATCGGGTGAGATGACTAAGGAATTTAAAATTCAAATTCAAAATTAAACTCATAACTATAATTAATTCAAATTCTATAATCAATTAATCAATTTCAAAATTACTTAAAAAATCTTTCCAAAAACATCTTTTCAAAATTACTTAAAAATCTTTTCAAAATCAATTCCAAAATTACTTAAAAAATCTTTTCAAAATTATTTTTTAAACTTAATTTGAAAATTATTTAAAATATTTTAAAACTTAATTTCAAAATAATTTTAAAAATCTTTTAAAACTTAATTTTAAAATAATTTTAAAAATCTTTTAAAATAATTTTAAAAATCTTTTAAAACTTAATTCCAGATATTCTCCGGCTCTAGTTTAGACATTACTAGAGGGGTACTCATCCCACTTACCATTCATGATGAGTTAGGCCAGCGTAGCCTTAGATTAGCGGGTGCAGAGGTCACTACCGAGGGGATTCTGGCCTGGAAGGGCCGACCACCACCAGTTACTGCTCCTGGTGCTCTAGAGGCCGAGGACGTACCAGGTGAGGGTGAGGAGTGGCCCGATTTCCTGCCAGAGGATTTTTTTCGCAGATCCTTCCACCTCTGCCGGACCCTCCACATCAGCCGGGCCTTCATCTTCGACATCACTCTCCATCGAGGATAGGCTCGCCCAACTTGAGGTTCACTCCATTGAGACTCGACGCTCTCTCCAATCTCTCCGATTCGAGATAGCTGCAGGTTTCGAGTCCCTCCGAGGCGAGATACGGCGGTAGGGACAGCCTCAGCCGGCACCCGAGCAGCCTCTAGCCGATCCTCCAGCTGACGATCCACCTGCTTGACTCTATCTTTTTAGACTGTCTGGACATGTCACTCACTTCTTGGATCTGGATATTTTACTCACCTTTTGATTGTATCTTGGATTTGGTTATCTGATGTTTAGCTGACTTATATTTAATTCAGTACTTATGTGTCACTTTTTCAAAATTGTGAGTAAAATTTCAAAATCACTTTTAAACTGGTTTTAAAAATAAAGGAAAAATAATGATTTCAAAATCCCCTTTTCTTAGAATTTTCAAAATTTGAATTTAGCCTAGGCTTTTACCCTAGAGAACCTGTTCCCCTAGATTTAAGCCAGAGCATCTCACAAATACCTAGGTATACCTTGCTTGTGTTTGAAAAACATAGAATGGTGTGAGATGCATAGGGTACAGCCTGGACTCAAGAATGCTTATTTCTGTGCATCAATATGAGTCTAGGCGTTAAATACTTTATTAACAGTAATCAAGTCAAGTCTTCCAGCTCTTGTAACGACCCAAATTTCCTCATTTTGAGCCTCAAAAATATTTAGAAATCATATAGAAAAATTCTAGAGATTTTTAGAAATTTTTAGAGTATTTTTATGCTATTTTTGGGGTTCGTTTGGTATTTTTACCAAGAGGAAGAAGTTTAAAAAAAATAATAAAAATTATATATGTTGAAGCCGGGTTTTGAACCCAAGACCTCGGTCCTGAACCAGGTTTTAACCGGACGCAGCCGACCAGCCGAGCTACGCTCGTTTTGTTAATCATATATGGAGCGATATATATTTAAGTAGTAGTTAGGAACAGTAAGATAAATTGGAAATAAAAGTGCGCAGCTGAGGATTCGAAGCCGAGATCTCTGACTTGGTTAAAACCTGGCTAACCAAGTGTGCTGCGAGAGGTTTTGTTTAAGAATAGATAGTAAAATTATTTAAGGTATAGTTGATAACAGAAATAACCCTAGGTTATAAAAAGGGATAAGTTAAGAGAGAAATTAATTTTCTCCCGAAACCCTTTCTCTCCTCTCTCGCAACGGCGTTGCGGGCGAAAACGCAAAAGCCGCAGCTAGGGCTTCTCCGACGACCGGCCAACGGGAACTTCTCCGCGAGCTCTTCTCGGTTTCGAGCTCCTCTCGTCAAGAAGGAACAGTAGGCACGAGGAAGAGGGCAAGTTTGCGAGATCCTCCGCAAGCCCTAGAAGCATTGGAAGCTTTCTTCTTCGGCTGTAAGTCCAAGAAAACCAAGGTAAGTTGCTACTCACCTGCAGTAGGATAGCTCCGAGGTTTAATTCTTGATTTTCTCCTTGTTTCCGAAGCTTTGCATGAATTTACTTGTGTTTTCAGTTTTCGGATCTATTTTGTGCCTATTGCCGTGTGCTTCAAAGAAAGGGAATAGGGTTTGTTGTTTGTTTAGCATAAGATAGGCAGCAGTGGTTTTCCTTTCTTTTGTGTGCTTACTGCCGTGGATTTCAAAAGAGAACATGGGAATTTGAAGTGCTACCGTGAGTTTCAAGGGGACAGAGAATGGAAGATTTACAAGCCTTGATCCAAGATTTTTTTTTTTTTGTTGGCTTTAACATTTAAAAGTGTAGAACAGATTAGGATGTAGAAACCATCCATTATGATGCTTAGAGGTTTTAATTTGTCCCCTGATGATACCTGGATGTTCCCATTAATTGCTTATGATATATTGATAGTAAGTACATTGGTTGAAGTTTAGCGTTGGGTCCTCTATGAGATCACTGCTGTTAACAGTGTTAATCTATATGCATGAAACACCTTAGTATTTGTCTTTCTTCTTGATGGACCAAGTAGAGAGGAGCAGGATCATTTTAATGGATCTGAACTTATGATGCTTGAGTAAATGTTCTTCCAATATGCACTTAAGTTATTTGGATTGAATATTCATAGTTTACAATTCCAATTAGATCACTTCTTCATATTGGTTTGAAGTAGGAACGGACTTAAAAAGTAAGGGAAATTGGAGTAAATATCATTCTAATCATAAATAGATCATGTTGATGAAGAAACAGAGAGTTTAGAAAGCAGTGGTTGATATTAGATGAGTGGGTAAATTGAGATAATTGAAATCAATTTGGAAGTTTTAATGTAGTTTTGATCTCCTCATAGTGCAGTTTTAAAAGATTATAGTGAAGGTTGATTAAGTCTTTAGAGTGCAGATTTTTATAAGTATAGTATGCAGATTTTAATAAGCAGATTTTTATAAGTATAGCATGCAGATTTGTATAAGTATAGTATGCAGATTTTAATAAGCAGATTTTCATAAGTATTGCTTGCAGATTTTGATAAGTATTGCATGCAAAATTCCAATCTTAAAACAGATTTTTATTAAGCTTAATATGCAGAATTTTATTAGCATAGTAGACAAATTTTTGGTTTAAGCATTTCAAAGTTAGAATTTGTTTAAACATTTCAGTTTCTTTTAAAGAAGTATTCTTTTAGAAGTATTAACAAGTATAAGAAAGATAAAGAAAAGAAAGAAGAAGGCCAAGGCCTTAAGTGGATCCCAAAGTCAAGACTTTAGGAATTTTGGCACAGAAGGTGCTAAAGAAAATGCCGAGGCATTATATAGAAGTATTAAAAGTTAACAAGTATTTTACTTTTATCAGTGGCACTGTACTGGACTCTCTGTCCTTGGGTTGGGCTCCCATAGTCGTCCCTAGGTTTAGATAACCTAGTAGTAACGGCACGGCTGACAGTCGACAGTCGACGACCCGAGGGTCGCCAAATGGGTCGCCAAATGGGCCGCCGAATGGGTCGGGTCGTTACAAAAGTAAAAGCACAGTTGCCGGGCCCAAGAGAAGTTGATTATTATTTTGAAGTATTATAAGTATAAGTTTTTGAACGAGTAAAATGAGTTTTACATAAACATAAAGTATTAAAGATTAAGTTAGAACAAATGAAATAAGTTTCATATAGTTCTAAAAATCAATAAGTTTAGTTCTTTATTCTACCATGTTTATCTAGTAGATGAGTAGTTTTCATGTTTACCTATTAGATGAGCAGCATGATTAACTATTAGAATTACATGAGTAGATTCCTTAGCTTTTCTTTGCTATTAGTTTGACATGAGCAGTTATGTTTATGCTTTATTTCTTTAAACATACTACTAGACAAATCTAATATACTGATCAGTATACAACCTCTACACTTAACCCCCCCCCCCCCAAATCTCCACAGCATGCTTCAAAAATACAAGGAAGTACCAAATCAATCCGTGAATCAAAACCACACAGGAAAGCAAAACAATCACCAATTCTACACAACCTCTCTCGAATCTGAAACAAAGCGAAGAGAAAACTTGCAACATCCAAATTCTTATAGAAATCTATTAAGAATCCCCAACTGAATCAATAACATCGAGGAAGGCATAAACCAAAATGAGAACTTTACAGGAAAGAACTCAAATCATTTCTCGTTCCATCATTCGGCAACAACACAGCCCTAGGTTTCATCCAAAGCTTCGAGAACAAGAAAAGGAACAAGAATTAAACTTCGAAGCTATCCTACCGCAGGTGAGTAAGCGACTTACCTTGGGTTTCCTGGACTTACAGCCGAAGAAGAAAGCTTCCAATGCTTCTAGGGCTTGCAGAGGATCTCGCAAACTCCCCCTCTTCCTCATGCCTACTGTTCCTTCTTGACGAGAGGAGCTCGAATCCGAGAAGAGCTCGCGGAGAAGTTCCCGTTGGCCGGTCGTTGGAGAAGCCCTAGCTGTGGCTTCTGCGTTTTCGCCCGCAACGCCGCCGCGAGAGAGGAGAGAAAGGGTTTCGGGAGAAAATTAATTTCTCTCTTAACTTATCCCTTTTTATAACCTAGGGTTATTTCTGTTATCAACTATACCTTAAATAATTTTACTATCTATTCTTAAACAAAACCGCCCGCAGCACACTTGGTTAGCCAGGTTTTAACCAAGTCAGAGATCTCGGCTTCGAATCCTCAGCCGCGCACTTTTATTTCCAATTTATCTTACTGTTCCTAACTACTACTTAAATATATATTGCTCCATATATAATTAACAAAATGAGCGTATCTCGGCTGGTCGGCTGCGTCCGGTTAAAACCTGGTTCGGGTCCGAGGTCTTGGTTTCAAAACCCGGCTTCAACATATATATTTTTTATTATTTTTTTTAAACTTCTTCCTCTTGGTAAAAATACCAAACGACCACCAAAAATAGCATAAAAAATACTCTAAAAATTTCTAAAAATCTCTAGAATTTTTCTATAGCATTTCTAAATATTTTTGAATTATTTTTTAGGTTCAAAATGAGGAAATTTGGGTCGTTACAGCTCTAGTCAAATCTAACTGGACTAAATGACTTAACTCGACTAACCAAGTGAAAGCTGCTGCCCTCTAGACAATTAGCAAGTAGCTAAAGGTTAGACAGTTGGTGAAGGAAATATTAAGTTTAAGCATGCTTGTACTTTAGGGCTCTGATACCTGATCAAAACAAATTAATAAGTTAACAACTATTTAACTTGACTAATGCTTCAACATATATATTTTTTATTATTTTTTTTAAACTTCTTCCTCTTGGTAAAAATACCAAACGAACTCCAAAAATAGCATAAAAATACTCTAAAAATTTTTAAAAATCTCTAGAATTTTTCTATAGCATTTCTAAATATTTTTGAATTATTTTTGAGGCTCAAAATGAGGAAATTTGGGTCGTTACAGCTCTAGTCAAATCTAACTGGACTAAATGACTTAACTCGACTAACCAAGTGAAAGCTGCTGCCCTCTAGACAATTAGCAAGTAGCTAAAGGTTAGACAGTTGGTGAAGGAAATATTAAGTTTAAGCATGCTTGTACTTAGGGCTCTGATACCTGACCAAAACAAATTAATAAGTTAACAACTATTTAACTTGACTCATGCTTGGACTTAAGGACCAACCAATTTAATTAAACAAAATTTTAGTTTCTCCCTCTTCGTCCTAAAAATTAAAAAGCTCTTACTCCTATGTTTTCAACATTAAGTATTGTTTTATTCAAAATTAAGTTAAGTGTCTTTTTAACTTAAGCTCTATTTTCAAAATTCATTGTTTGCAAAAGACTAAGCTAAGTAGTTCATATAGAAACCTCCAAACTTTTTCAACTTAGCCAACCTTCAAATCTAACTTTTTATAAATTCTTGCTAAGCTATTTTTACTTACCTAAAAGTATTAAAAATCATTGCTTTCAAAATATTTTTTTACTTCAAATTTCTTTAAGATTTTCAAAATTTAGCTAAGTACATTTCAAAAACAACTAAGTTTCAAAAGTGGTAAAAATCGCTCTTAATAGTCTACTAAATATTAGTCTTTTAAACTTAGATGAAATTTTTTCCCAAAGTCAATTTACCATTTATAAGCCTAATCTGGTTTTTCAATACGAAAAAATTAAAAAATTGCTTAAAACTACCTTATTTTTTTGATAAATGACAAAGGGGGAGAGTAGGAAATTCAATCAAAAAGTAAAAATCTATCTAAAGTAAAAGGAAGCCCTGTATTAAGGGGGAGCTTCACAAAGTTTAAGTGTTAGCTTAAGTTATGCTTTCATTTGAATTTATATACTTAAGCTTGCTCACTTAAAATCTTTTAATATATTCATGCATTTGTTTTACTTAACTTTGAATTTGGGTTGTCATAATCAAAAAGGGGGAGATTGTTGGTGCGGGAAGCATCCGACGATCGAACCTGAGTTTTGATAATGGCAAAGGGTTCAAAGTTAAGGTGTGTTGTGATCTAACAAGTCTGTTAAGCGTTTCAGGAAAAGACCTAACTGTGGTTAGGCAGGTGAAAACCCTAGGGGGTGGTAACCCTAGGTCATAGGGGGTGGTAACCCTATGCGGAAAGTCTTGGTGGGTCGAGTGCTTCAGGCAAAAGTCCTAGGGGGGGTAACCCTAGGTGGAAAGTCCTGGTGTCGCGAACCAGGTGAAAGACTGGACCAGCCGGTAAGCGGAAGTCTAGCAGAAAGTCTGGAAGCATCGAGACCGAGAAAAAGTCCAGTCGATCTGGAGGATCACACTGGCATCAGGTAAATCTCCTGAGTGGAGTAGGTGAGGACGCGTTCCCCGTAGAGGGAACAGTAGGCGTCGGGTCGACCTAGGGTTTCCGGTCGGAAATCCGAAGTCAGACCCGGACAGTCCAGAGACTGTCATTATATTCTGTTATCATATTTACTATTGTTTTGTGCTAACTATGTTTTGCAGGGTAAGTGTTTGAGACTAACACTTTTGCAGGACCAAAGGAGCACAAGTTAACCTTGGATGAACAGTGTCCGAGCCGCCTCCATGGAGCTTGGAGGCGCCTTGGGTGCGAGCCGAAGCCAGCTGTCCAGAAGGATTGGAGGCGCCTTGAAGGAAGCTCAAGGTGCCTTGAACAGGTGGTTTAAGGCACCTTGGACACTGATGAAGGCACCTTAAGCTGGATAAGAGGCAGTGGTCAAAGCTTCATCGTAGAATTATTTACGGGATAATACTTAGGGATTCAAAGCGCCTTGGAGCCTGATGGAGGCGCCTTGAACAACCTTTATAAGAGGGTTTCGACCAGCACCTCAAGATATTTGATTCCAAGCAATCCTTACGCTACAAGCTGCTCAAGAAACGTCCAGAAGTGCTGTTACAAGCCCCCGACAACCCGGAGCTTCAGATTCTACTACTTTATTGTTGTCGGTATAATCTGTTTTAGTGCTTTCAATTGTAATATCTTATTGTACATTCTTACGAGCTTCAGAAGTTTATCCAAAGAATGCCTACTTGTTGAACCCAAAGCTAAACCTGAATCTAACACAAAGTTAACCATAACCCTAAAATTGAACCTAATTCATCTCACAAAAATTGTTGGATTACCTGATTGAAAATTTAGATCGGGAGAGATGACTAAGGAATAGAAATTTAAAAGAGAATCAAATTTGAAATTCAAATTCAAAATTAAATTCGTAATTAAAATTAATTCAAATTCAAAATTAAATTCTTAATTAAAATTAACTCAAATTCATAATTAAATTCATAAATATAATTAATTCAAATTAAAATTAAATTCATAATTAATATTATTTTTTCAAACGAAATTAACTAAAAATTATTTGAAAAATCTTTTAAAAAATAATTTTAAAAATCCTTTTAAAAATCTTTTAAAAATTCTTTTAAAAATTCTTTTAAAATCCTTTCAAAAATTCTTTCAAAAATCATTTTAAAAATTCTTTTAAAAATCCTTTTAAAAATCTTTTAAAAAAAAATCTTTTAAAAATCCTTTAAAAAATTCTTTTAAAAATCTTTTTAAAAATTCTTTCAAAAATCCTTTAAAAAAAATTATTCTCTTAAAAATTCTTTTAAAAATTATTTTAAAAATTCTTTCAAAGTTCATTTTCAAAATACTTTTAAAAATTCTGTTAAAAATCTTTTAAAAAATTATTTAAAAAACACATTTTAAAATTCTTTTAAAAATTATTTTAAATATCTTTTTAAAAATTTATTTTACAAATCCTTTAAAAAATTCATTCAAAAATCTTTCAAATCTTTTAAAAATTATTTTAAAAATCCTTTTAAAAAATTCATTTCAAAATTCTTTTAAAAAACCTTTTAGAAATTCTTTAAAAAATCATTTTAAAAATTATTTTAAAGATTCTTTTAAAAATCGTTTTAAAAAATTATTTTAAAAATCCTTTTAAAAATTCTTTTAAAATTCTTTTAAAAATTCTTTTAAAATTCTTTTAAAAATCCTTTTAAAAATTCTTTCAAAATACTTTTAAAAAATCTTTTAAAAATCCTTTTAAAAATCTTATAAAAATATTTTCAAAAATTATTTTCAAAATTATTTTAAAAATTCTTTTAAAAATATTTAAAAAAACTTTTTAAAAAATTATTTTAAAAATCCTTTTGAAAATTCATTCAAAAATCTTTTAATTCTTTTAAAAATTATTTTAAAAATCTTTTTAAAAATTCTTTCAAAAATACTTTTAAAAAATCTTTTAAAAAACCTTTTAAAAATTATTTTAAAAATATTTTTAAAATGATTTTAAAAATCCTTTTAAAAATTCTTTAAAAAATCCTTTTAAAAATTCTTTTAAAAATCGTTTAAAAAATCATTTTAAAAATCCTTTTAAAAATTATTTTTAAATTATTTTTAAAATCATTTTAAAAATTCTTTTAAAAATCCTTTTATTTTTTTTTTAAAAATATTTTTAAAAATCCTTTTAAAAAATTCTTTCAAAATTCATTTTCAAAATACTTTTAAAAAATCTTTTAAAAATCTTTTAAATATTTTTAAAAAATCCTTTTAAAAATTCTTTTAAAATTCTTTTAAAAATCCTTTTAAAAATTCTTTCAAAAATCATTTTAATTTTTTTTTTAAAATTCTTTTAAAAAATCTTTTAAAAATCCTTCGAAAAATTCTTTCAAAATTCATTTTCAAAATACTTTTAAAAAATATTTTTAAAATACTTTTAAAAATTCTTTTAAAAATCATTTTAAAAATTATTTTAAAAATCCTTAAAAAAAATTATTCTTTTAAAATTCTTTTAAAAATTCTTTCAAAATTCATTTTCAAACTATTGATAAAAAATCTTTTAAAAATTCTTTTAAAAATCCTTTTAAACGTTCTTTTAAAAATGTTTTAAAAATTCTTTTAAAAATATTTTTAAAAATTATTTGAAAAATCCTTTAAAAAATCTTTTATAAATCTTTTAAATATACTTTCAAAATCCTTTGAAAAACTTATTTAAAAATCCTTTAAAAAATATTTGAAAAACTTATTTAAAAATACTTTGAAAATTATTTCAAAATCATTTTAAAAATCTTTTAAAACTTAATTTCAAAATTATTTGAAAAATCTCTTAAAATATTATTTAAAAATTCTTTCAAACTCAATTTCAAAATTATTTGAAAAATCTTTTAAAAATTATTTAAAAATCTTTTAAAACTTAATTTCAAAATTATTCAAAAAATCTTTTAAAAATTATTTTAAAAATCTTTGATAACTTGATTTCAAAATTATTTGAAAAATCTTTTAAAATTTATTTTAAAAATATTTTAAATCTTAATTTCAAAATTATTTGAAAAATCTTTTAAAAATTATTTTAAAATCTTTTAAACTTAATTTCAAAATTATTTGAAAAATATTTTAAAAATTAGTTTAAAAAATCTTTTAAAACTTAATTTCAAAATTATTTGAAATATTTTAAAAATTATGTTACAAAATCTTTTAAAAAAAATTATTTGAAAAATATTTTGAAAATTGATTCCGAAATCATTTAAGTTTTTTTTCAACGTATTAGTGAATTAATTTAATAATATTATTCAATTAATTTCAAAATATTTAAAAGGGTTTAAAAATCTTTAATTGTCAAATCATATTATTATTGCAAATGTTAACTCCAATTAATTTTTACTATAGTCTCAAAGTTTAGTATTTACTAATTTGAAATTCAAACTTATATTTTCAATAGTTTTATTGACAAAGTTAACTTTATCTAACACTCACTCATAGGCTAAACATGCCTGAAAACCTATAATGAGTGAGATCAAAAATTAGACAAAATATAAAAGACCTATTATATTTTATACATGCTTGGACTCTAGGACCCTAGGGATTCATGTTTGCATTAATTAAGGGGGAGTGAACGGAGTCAAGCTAATTATCAAGGAACTTTTGAAGAGCATTTCAAATTTAATGAATTATCTTTCGAAAAACTTTTCAAATGGAGATTGTAAGATTGAGCATGCTTTAGGGCTCTGATACCTGATCAAAACAATTGGGATAACTTAACATCTATTTAACCTGACACATGCTTGGACTTAAGGACCAACCAATTTAATTAAATTAAATTTTAGTTTCTCCCTCTTCGTCCTAAAAATTAAAATGTTCTTACTCCTATGTTTTCAACATTAAGTATCGTTTTATTCAAATTAAGCTAAGTATCTATTCACTTAAGCTCTATTTTCAAAATTCATTGTTTGCAAAAGACTAAGCTAAGTAGTTCATATAGAAACATTCAAACTTTTTCAAACTTAGCCAACCTTCAAATCTAACTTTTTATAAATTCTTGCTAAGCTATTTTTACTTACCTAAAAGTATTAAAAATCATTGCTTTCAAAATATTTTTTTTGCTTAGTAAAAAGAGACTTCAACTTTCTTTAAGATTTTCAAAATTTAGCTAAGTATATTTCAAAAACAACTAAGTTTCAAAAGTGGCAAAAATCGTTCTTAACAGTCTACTAAATATTAGCCTTTTAAACTTAGGTGAATATTTTTTCCCAAAGTCAATTTACCATTTATAAGCCTAATCTGTTTTTTCAATACAAAAAAATTAAAAAATTGCTTTAAACTGCCTTATTTTTTGATAAATGATAAAGGGGGAGAGTAGGAAATTCAATCAAAAAGTAAAAATCTATCTAAATTAAAAGGACGCCCTGTATTAAGGGGGAGCTTCACAAAGTTTAAGTGTTAGCTTAAGTTATGCTTTTATTTGAATTTATATACTTAAGCTTGCTCACTTAAAATCTTTTAATATATTCATGCATTTGTTTTACTTAACTTTGAATTTGGGTTGCCATAATCAAAAAGGGGGAGATTGTTGGTGCGGGAAGCATCCGACGATCGAACTTGAGTTTTGATAATGGATAAGGATTCAAAGTTAAGGTGTGTTGTGATCTAACGTGCTTGACTAAGTGTTTCAGGAAAGTCCTAACTATGGTTAGGCAGTTGAAAACCCTAGGGGGTGGTAACCCTAGGTCATAGGGGGTGGTAACCCTATGCGGAAAGTCTTGGTGGGTTGAGTGCTTCAGGCAAAATTCCTAGGGGGTAACCCTAGGTGGAAAGTCCTGGTGTCGCGAACCAGGTCAAAGACTGGACCATCCGAGAAGCAGAAGTCCAGCAGAAAGTCCAGAAGCATCGAGCACCGAGCAAAAGTCCAGTCGATCTGGAGAATCGCACTGGCAACAGGTAAATCTCCTGAGTGGAGTAGGTGAGGACGCGCTCCTCGTAGAGGGAACAGTAGGCGTCGGGTAGACATAGGGTTTCCGGTTGGAAATTTGAAGTCAGACCCGAACAGTCGGAGACTGTCATTATATTCTGTTATCGGATTTACTGTTGTTTTGTGCTAACTTTTTTTTGCAGGGTAAGTGTTTGGAACTAACACTTTTGTAGGACCAAAGGAGCACAAGTTAACCTCGAATGAAGAGTGTCCGAGGCGCCTCCATTGAGCTTGGAGGCTCCTCGGGTGCGAGCCTAAGCCAGCTGCCCAGAAGGGTTGGAGGCACCTTGAAGGAAGCTCAAGGCGCCTTGAACAGGTGGTTTAAGGTGCCTTGGACACTAATGAAGGCGCCTTAAGCCAGATAAGAGGCAGCGGTCAAAGCTTCATCGCAGAATTATTTACGGGATAATACTTAGGGATTCAAGGCGCCTTGGAGCCTGATACCAATTGTTGGACAATTATATTATTTACGAGAAAAAAAATCATTTTTTTTAATTGAATTTAATTTAACTTTGGGTTAATTAAATTTTGGATATCTATTTTAAGTGGATTAATTATTTGAAATATAATTTTAATTTGAAAATTTTGAAAAATAAAATAATTTTTAAAGGTAATTTTGAAATTAAGTTTTAAAAATATTTTTAAAATAATTTTTAAAATTAATTTTGAAATTAAGTTTTAAAAAGATTTTGAAATTAAGTTTTAAAATCATTTTAAAAATATTTTCAAAACTTATTTTCAAAATTATTTATAAATCTTTTTAAAATTTAATTTCAAAATCATTTTAAAAATCATTTCAAAACTTAATTTCAAAAACATTTTAAAAATCTTTTAAAAAACTTAATTTTAAAATTATTTGAAATATCTTTTAAAATTCTTTCAAAAATCTTTTCAAAACTTATTTTCAAAATCACTTAAAAATCTTTTAAAACATAATTTCAAAATCATGTTAAAAATCTTTTCAAAACTTATTTTCAAAATTATTTAAAAATATTTTTCAAATTTAATTTCAAAATTATTTTAAAAACTTTTAAAACTTAATTTCAAAATCTTTTAAAAATTATTTTCAAAATTATTTTAAAACTTAATTTCAAAATTATTTTAGAACTTAATTTTAAAATCTTTTTTAAACTTAATTTCAAAATATTTTAAAACTTAATTTCAAAATTATTTTAAAACTTAAATCTCTTTAAAACTTAATTTCAAAATCTTTTAAAACTTAATTTCAATATTATTTTAAAACTTAATTTCAAAATCTTTTAAAACATAATTTCAAAATTATTTTAAAACTTAATTTCAAAATTATTTTAAAACTTAATTTCAAAATATTTTTAAAAATTAATTCCTAAATTATTTTAAGACTTAATTTCAAAATTATTTTAAAACTTAAATCTTTTTAAAACTTAATTTCAAAATTATTTTAAAACTTAATTTCAAAATCTTTTAAAACTTAATTTCAAAATTATTTTAAAACTTAATTTGAAAATCGTTTAAAACTTAATTTGAAAATTATTTTAAAACTTAATTTCAAAATCTTTTGAAAACTGAATTTCAAAATCTTTTAAAAACTTAATTTTAAATATTATTTTAAAAATATTTTAAAAACTTAATTTCAAAATTACCTTTAAAAATTATTTTATTTTTCAAAAATTTCAAATTAAAATTATATTTCAAATAATTAATCCACTTAAAATAGATATCCAAAATTTAATTAACCAAAAGTTAAATTAAATTCAATTAAAAAAAATGACATAGCGCCTGTTGAAGGCCTCATTAAATTCAATTCGAAGCGACCCCGCTCTGATACCAATTGTTGGATTGAAAAGAATTTAGATATCTCCACAATGACATGATATTGTCCACTTTGGGCCTATGCCCTCATGGCTTTTCTCTTGGGCTCTCCCCAAAAGGCCTCATTCCAATGGAGATATCTTTTTTCTTATAAACTCATGATCTTTCCCATGTGTTTTAAATATGGGACTATGTTTGCAACCTTGCAACCCCAACAATCCTCCCTCAAACAAAGGACCATAGGTTTCCCACGTCTGATCCTCGACCCACCAGGTCTTCTTGCCCCTCGGTCCACTCGACCTACTAGGACTTCATTGCCTAAAGCACTCCACCCACCAAGACTTTCCGCATAGGGTTACCACCCCCTATGACCTAGGGTTACCACCCCTAGGGTTTTCACCTGCCTAACCACAGTTAGGACTTTCCTGAAATACTTAGTCAAGCACGTTAGATCACAACACACCTTAACTTTGAATCCTTTGCCATTATCAAAACTCAAGTTCGATCGTCGGATGCTTCCCGCACCAACAATCTCCCCATTTTTGATTATGGCAACCCAAATTCAAAGTTAAGTAAAAGAAATGCATGAATATATTAAAAGATTTTAAGTGAGCAAGCTTAAGTATATAAATTCAAACACAGAGACACAGGAGAATTTACTTTGTTCGGAGCCTAGATCGACTCCGACTCTAAGGCCCGCGATCCTTGATCGCTTTCTGTGGGCAACAACTATAAGCTCGAATAGAATTACAAACTAATTACAATGAAAGTATAATAGCAACTTTATACCAACAACTAATGAAGAAGAAACAGAGCTCCGGGTCATCGGGGAGTCGTTGCAGCACTTCGGGATCATGTCAATAGCAGCTATATGCAAAGGAATCGCTTGGAGTGAATTGTGTAGAGCTGCTGGTCGAAACCCTCTTATAAAGGGTATTCAAGGCGCCTCCATCAGGCTCCAAGGTGCCTTGAATCCCTAAGTATTATCCTGTAAATAATTCTGCGATGAAGCTTTGACCGCTACCTCTTATCCAGCTTAAGGCGCCTTCATCAGTGTCTAAGGTGCCTTAAACCACCTGTTCAAGGCGCCTTGAGCTTCCATCAAGGCACCTCCAACCCTTCTGGACAGCTGGCTTCGGCTCGCACCCGAGGCACCTCCAAGCCCCATGGAGGCGCCTAGGACACTGTTCATCCGAGGTTAACTTGTGCTCCTTTGGTCCTGCAAAAGTGTTAGTCCCAAACACATACCCTGCACACCAAAGTTAGCACAAAACAACAGTAAATATGATAACAGAATATACTGACAGTCTCCGGACTGTCCGGGTCTGACTTCGGATTTCCAACTGGAAACCTTAGGTCGACCCGACACCTACTGTTCCCTCTACGGGGAACGCGTCCTCACCTACTCCACTCAGGAAATTTACCTGATGCCAGTGCGATCCTCCAGATCGACTGGACTTTTGCCCAGTGCTCGATGCTTCCTGACTTTCTGCTGGACTTCCACTTCTCGGCTGGTCCAGTCTTTCGCCTGGTTCGTGACACCAGGACTTTCCACCTAGGGTTACCCCCCCTAGGACTTTTGCCTGAAGCTCTCGACCCACCAACACTTTCCGCATAGGGTTACCTCCCCCTATGACCTAGGGTTACCACCCCCTAGGGTTTTCACCTGCCTAACCACAGTTAGGACTTTCCTGAAACACTTAGTCAAGCACTTAGATCACAACACACCTTAACTTTGAATCCTTTGCCATTATCAAAACTCAGGTTCGATCGTCGGATGCATCCCGCACCAACAATCTCCCCCTTTTTGATTATGGCAACCCAAATTCAAAGTTAAGTAAAACAAATGTATGAATATATTAAAAGATTTTAAGTGAGCAAGCTTAAGTATATAAATTCAAATAAAAGCATAACTTAAGCTAACACTTAAAATTTGTAAAGCTCCCCCTTAATACAGAGCTTCCTTTGACTTTTGAATAGATAGACTTTTACTTTTTGAATTTCCTACTCTCCCCCTTTGCCATTTATCAAAAAATAAGGCAATTTTAAGAAATTTTTAAATTTTTTCATATTTAAAAAATAGATTAGGTTTATAAATGGTAAATTGACTTTGGGAAAAATTTTCACCTAAGTTTAAAAGGCTAATATTTAGTAGACTGTTAATAGCAATTTTAGCCTCTTTTGAAACTTAGTTGTTTTTGAAATGTACTTAGCTAAATTTTGCAAATCTTAAAGAAATTTGAAAAAAAAAATATTTTGAAAGCAATGATTTTTAATACTTCTAGGTAAGTAAAATTAGCTTAGCAAGAATTTATAAAAAGTTAAATTTGAAGGTTGGCTAAGTTGAAAAAGTTTGAAGGTTTCTATATGGACTACTTAGCTTAGTCTTTTGCAAACAATGGATTTTGAAAATAGAGCTTAAGTTAAAAAAAACACTTAGCTTAATTTAAATAAAACAATACTTAATGTTGAAAACATAGGTGTCACGCCCCAGGTAGACCCTGCAAGAAGAAATTTCGGCAGCATCTCCCCTGTACGGGTGACAATATGAATCCAGAAATACATATATCTCAACCATCACCCCACACTACTGGAATAATACACACAAATAGTAAACAATCCACGCAGTTATATTCAACATTCCACACAGATATAATATGAACAATCCACGCAGTTATATAAAAGAAGACGATATAAAATCATCGTAGATATATGTAAAACCTCCTATTCCACTACAAAGAAGAAAATGAAGTCCACGAAGTAATGAAAAGATCCGCAGCGGAAAACCAAAAGTAGTAAACCCAAGTGTTCGATATAAAGTCTACAATACAAAACCCACAACACAAGTATATAAAATGCGAAAGCAAAACATATCCCGACAACAGGAAATCCTCGCGATAAGAGGGGGCTAGCGACTAGAATATCTCTCGACGGCATCAACCAGAAAGGTAGTAATATAACGGTGTGAGTCCAAAGAACTCAGCAGGTAATCCAATAGATATGTACAGCAACATATAACTACCAGCAACAATCCTACGGTACAGTATCCTAACAGTATAACATATGGTACAGTCTCCTAACAGTATAACAGGTATGCATAACTGAATAAACTACAGTAACCAACAATAAGCAAGTAATATAGTCTACTGCAAGAATAATAAAGAATGCATAACTGAAATAAACTGTACTCACCTGTGAGGCTTGTGCAACTGAATGTGAACATACACAGATAAAATTAGTCAGAACAAATAAGCATGTAGCCTATATGCATGTCAATCATATGCAGTCACCAAAATGCATCATCCAATATGCAACAATAATAATAAATGCAATCTGTGCATATGATGCAATATGACATGGTCACCCCTGACGCCAGTCAGCCATCTCACACACAATGGTGAGACCGAGTGGGTAGGGCTGTGACACCATGCACTCTGCCGTCACTACCCCTGAAGAGTGACCGAGTGGACGGGATGCTGTCGGAGTACACCTATCCTCCTACCTCAAACATAGTGAGGGAGTGTAACGCTCTCATCTCCAGGTACACGATGACGGGGAGGGACACCGGCGTGCTACGCCGCTGCATCGTGCTACCCATGAGCACCCCGTCGGTGCACCACCGAGCAACCTGTCATACTCACCCTGAGTGCTGTGCCACTACCCATGCAGTGGTCACGCGGTGTGAAGGCCCTCATGTAGCCGGCCGACGAGCTCAACAACAATGGAGTCGTCAATCGCCCAGCATGCAATCATACGATATGGTGCGTGTAGCTACAATATGTCATACCTGAACATATCCTCCTCCATATGCGTAGATGCCAAAAAAACAAACGTATGTGTATAATAATGATATAAGCAACGCAAATCCAACAACATATAACAAGTATCCCCAGCAACTAATCAAGTGTAGATAAGCATTATAAATATCCACCTCTATGAACATATATACACATGGCAAAAGATAAAGACATCCAGTTCTAAAGTACAGCAACTAACAGAAGAAGCATGTGATAGGTATCAACTAAGCCAAGACCAGGGAAGAGATAATCTACCATCTACCACTAGTAATTATATATAAACTTCACTTATCCTAAGACATTATCAAAAAGATAAGTCAAAGGGTACCCGCCTCAAATAGTATCAAGTCAATCCAAATCGACGTCGAGACGCCCGTATCGAATCAGAGTCCTGAGTAAACAAATACATTTACTTTTATTTAGCTAGAATATAAACAAATAGCTAAATAAATCCTAAATAGAAATTTAGGGATAAACCCTAAACCATATCCCTCAACCTTTCTAACGGTTAATTAGGGTTAATTACCTTAACCCCAAACAACCCTTTAGATAGAAATCCAAAACCTAAATCCATATAAACTAATTAATCTACACAACCTAATTCAATCAATTATCAATAACTATCAACACCTACCTAAGCTCATCTAACTCATGATTGCTGAATTAAGGGATGCTTCTAGAAATCACCTCACAGAACAGAACAAGCAGAACAAACCTCCCTCCTTCTCTTCAATCCCGTAACCCTAATCAACAGCAAGGCAGAGGAGATCCAAGATCAAACAAGGAAATCACCAATCAATCTATACCTTAATCTTACCTCGCTATCTCATTGTCAGAACCCCATTGCTCTGAAGAGGAGGCGAAATATCAGAGCTAGGGCATGACATCAAGAATAGAGGAGGATCGAGGCTAGGGCTAGGACCCCCTTCCTGATCGAAGATCTACTCACACGAAGCAATGATCCGAATGCAAAGCACCAGTAATGGACCAAGGGCATGGTGCGGAAAGAATCAAGAGAAGAAGAAGAAATCACCGACGGTGCTAGGGCACGAGTCGGCGGAAATCTAAAGAAGAAGAAGATTCAGTTAAGCAAGCTTACCAACACCGACGATCGGATCTGAGGCCAATCCAGCGTCGCCGGAACAGAAACTAGGGCTCGGCAAGCACGATTGATCAGGGGCGGAGAGAATCGACCGCCGGTAGCCAAGGAAGCTTGATGTTGGTGAGACTCCAGAGAGGAAAACCTCCGCCGGCGGTGAGCTCACGGCGATCGGCGGTGACGCGAGAGAGACTCGGTGGCGAGGAGAAGAGATCGAGAAGAAGGGTCGGGGAAGAGAGGGTGGATCGACATTTTTGGGGAAGAAATAAAAAGAAAAGGAAATATATAATTAAAACATTTCCTCACTTAAACGGGTATCCCCAAACATGCTTTATCCGTACCCGAAATTAATCCCCTCAAAACCCGTCGTACGAGCTTCGAAAAATTCCCAGAAAATTTCTAAAAATTTCGGAAAAATCTATACGGTTATTTCTCAAATAACCCTATTATTTAAATTTTTCGATATCTCACATTCTCCCCTACTAATAAAAATTTGGTCCCCAAATTTCGCTATAACCAACAGCAAACACTAGAATATAACCAAACAGTATAAATGCTGAAAGAAACTAAAACCCACATACCTCAAGTAAAAAGATGAGGGTATCGAGCTCGAATCGTGTCCTCTAACTCCCAAGTAGCCTCCTCGTCAGAATGATGCTGCCATCCGACTTTAACTAGCCGGACAGTCTTGTTCCTCAACTGACGCTCTCTATGGTCCAGAATCCGTACAGGAACCTCCTCGTAAGTAACGTCAGGCTGAATGAGAACTGATATATCTGATAGAACATGTGCCGGATCGGATACATATCTCCTCAGCATAGATACATGGAATACATCGTGAATGCCAGCTAGAGATGGTGGTAGCGCCAGACGGTAAGCTACTGCTCCAATCCTCTCCAAGATCTAGAATGACCCAATATATCGTGGAGCTAACTTACCTTGAAGACCAAATCTCTTCACCCCTTTCGTGGGTGAAACTCTCACAAACACATGATCACCAGTAGAGAACTCCAGGGGTCTCCGTCGCCAATTAGCATAACTCTTCTGACAGTCCTGAGCCTCTGACATCCTCCGTCTGATAGTACGAACCAACTCTGCCACCTGCTGAGCTCTCTGAGGTCCTAACAGCTGGGCCTCCCCAACCTCCTCCCAGAGGGTGGGTGTCCGACATGGTCTACCATACAAAGCGTCAAACGGTGCCATCTGGATAGCAGAATGATAACTATTGTTATAGGCGAACTCCACCAATGGCAGGTGGTCCTCCCAACTGTCTCCAAAATCCATAACGCAAGACCTCAGCAAGTCCTCCAAAGTCTGAATGGTCTGCTCTAACTGTCCATCTGTCTGCGGATGGAATGCCGTACTGAAACAGAGCTGTGTGACCAAAGCCTGCTACAGACTCTGCTAGAACCGGGATGTGAATCGTGGGTCTCTATCTGATATAATACTCAAAGGAACACCATGTAACCTGATAATCTCACGACAGTATAACTCTACTAATCGATCCAGAGAATCAGTCTTCCGGATCGCTAAAAAGTGTGCAGATTTGGTTAATCGGTCAACGATTACCCAAATCGCATCATGACCTCATCGAGTCCTAGAGAATCCTACCACAAAATCCATAGTAATATGCTCCCACTTCCACTTTGGGATAGGGATCCTCTGAAGTAAACTAGCAGGTCTCTGGTGCTCAGCCTTCACCTGCTGACAGACAAGACATCTAGCTACAAACTCTGCGATGTCTTTCTTCATACCGTTCCACCAATAGGAACGCCTCAAATCACGATACATACGGGTTCCACCTGGGTGGATAGCAAATCTAGAACGATGAGCCTCCTGAAGTAACTCCTCCATGATCGGGTGAGACGGAGGTACACATAATCTGCCTCGGAAATAAATAATGCCCTTGTCATCGCGTGTAAACTCGGTCTGTTGTCCGGAAGCTATCTGACTGCCAATGAACTGTAAATGCTGATCTCCGGCCTGGGCCTCTCGAATCCTCATCCTGATCGACGACTGAGCAACCATGGTAACAAGAATACCCTGCTTTGTCCGTCCCTGCTCCTCAAGGCCCAACTCGGAGAATCCCTGAATCAAGTCTGTGACTAAAACTCGGTGATAAGCTAAAGTCCCTCTGGACTTCCTCTTAAGTGCATCAGCAACCACATTAGCTTTACTCGGATGGTAGCTAATAGTACAATCATAATCCTTCAGGAATTCCATCCATCTCCTCTGTCGGAGATTGAGTTTCTTCTGTGTGAAAATATATTTGAGACTCTTATGATCAGTAAGAATCTCAAAAGTAATACCATAAAGATGATGTCGCCAAATCTTCAAAGCAAAGATAATAGCGGCTAGCTCTAAATCATGTACTGGGTAGTTCTTCTCATGCTCCTTCAACTGACGAGAAGCATAGGAGACTACCCTACCGTGCAGCATCAACACAGCGCCCAAGCCCTGAAGAGATGCGTCTGTGTAAAGTACGAATCCATCATCACCAGAAGGTAAAACCAAAACTAGTGCTGATACTAATCTCCGCTTCAGCTCCTGGAAGCTGGTCTCGCAAGCCTCTGACCACGTGAACTTCACGCCATTCCTAGTCAAACGTGTCAACGGCATAGCAATACTGGAGAAACCCTTAACGAATCGTCTGTAATATCCAGCCAGTCCCAAGAAACTACGGATCTCCTGCACTGACTTCGGCTGCTCCTAGCTAGTGATAGCCTCGACCTTCTGAGGATCTACTGAAATACCTCAGCTTGACACCACGTGTCCCAGAAAACCAACTGAGGATAGCCAAAATGCACACTTGATGAACTTCGCATACAGATGATGTCGTCGCAGAGTCTCCAAGACTATGCGAAGATGCTGCGTGTGCTCCTCCTCAGAACGCGAATAGATCAATATATCATCGATAAACACAATAACAAACTGATCTAGGTACTCCAGAAAGATACGGTTCATCAGATCCATAAATACTGCAGGAGCATTGGTAAGCCCAAATGACATTACCAAAAACTCGTAATGTCCGTATCTGGTGCGAAATGTTATCTTCTGAATATCAGAATCTCTAACTCTCAACTAATCATACCCAGACCGCAAATCAATCTTAGAATACACTGATGTATCTCTATGCTGATCAAATAAATCCTCAATCCGTGGCAAGGGGTACTTATTCCTAATAGTCACTGCATTCAGCTACCTATAATCGATGCACAACCTCAGAGTACCATCCTTCTTCTTGACGAATAGTACAGGAGAACCCCATGGAGATACACTAGGGCGAATAAATCTCTATCCAATAACTCCTGGAGTTGAACCTTCAGTTCGTCCAACTCTTTCGGTGTCATACGATAAGGAGCTTTCGAGGCTGGTGCAGTCCCTGGAATCAGCTCAATAGCAAACTCCACTTGCCTTCGAGGAGGCAAACCTGGTAACTCGTCTCGAAAAACATCATGATACTCTCGGACCACGGGAACGTCTGAGAGCTGAGAACTACTGCTGTCGTTAGTATTAATCAAAGATAATAGAAATCCCTGACATCCATGTGATAGCAGTTTCTGCGCCTGTATCGCAGAAATGGTCGATATCCCATCGTCTCTGATGCTAGTGAAATCCCAAGAGGGTTGGTTCGGAGGTCGGAACGTAACCACCCTCTTCTGGTAATCAACTGTGGCATGATATGCAGACAATCAATCCATGCCCAGGATAATATCGAACTCGACCATTTCCAATACTAACAAATCTACAGTGAGTATAATGCTACCAAAATCTAACGGGCAACCTCTGACCTCCAGTGTGACATCCAAGGTATCACCAGATGGTAAGGAGACGGTCAGTCGCCGCGGTCTATGAGAAGGTAGTCTACCAATCTCTCTCATAAATGCACAAGATATAAAAGAATGTGAACTACCTGTATCAATTAGCATATCAGCAGAAAATGCATAAAGTAAAACTGTACCGCGGAAAACAAATCCATCGGCCCGCTGTGCATCCTCTCTGGTGACCGCGTGAACTCATCCAGTATCTGATGGTGGTAGAGGCGGTAGCATTGGCAAAGGCTGCTGCGTCGGAGCCTGAGCCTGCCACTGAGTCGATACTGTATACTGAGTCAGAGATGGGGCTATGGGCTGCAGTATGTAGTGAACCGGTGGCTGTGGCTGTAACTGATACTGCGCCGATGGCTGAGGTTGCAACTGATACTCTCCCTGAGTCAAATACTGAGGTCCAGAAATAGAACTCTGGGACTCCATAAGGACACCAGAATGCTCCTGACCATGTATGCCATAAGTAGCTGCTGCAGTGGAAGTTGTCCTCTACTGGCGATGCGAGGATTGGGCTTTTGGCCCTCCTCTCTGAGTCCCAGACTGACCAAATGGTCCTCCCGAAACAGAAACTCCGGAGGCTACAAGCTGAGCCTTCAGCGAACAGTCTCGGCTCAAATGTCCAGGCAGTTTACAATAATAGAAAACTGACTGTCCTAGAGTGCATGTAGAGATGATGTGATCTCGAGATCCGCATCGGATACAGTGAGGGTCACCGGCGAACTGTTTCCAGTTCTGCTAGGCAGACCGGGAAGGTCCAGATGAAGATCGTCCTGACTTCTGGGGTCGGCCAGATGACCCAGAAGTACTCTGACCCGTCTGAGGGCGACTGCTCTGCTGCTGTCCAATAGTCTGTGGCTGTTGGGTCAGTCCGGAAGTCCAATCAGTCTGCTTCCTCTTCCTGTCTACTTTCACTCTCTGATGAGCAGACTCAATCATAAGCGCTCTATCCAGTACCTCTGTGTATGAAGCAATACCAAGACTGGCAATCTTCACCTGAAGATGTCCTTCCAGCCCTTGGACAAACTGAAGCATACGAGATCTGTCATCGGCAGCCAACTCAGGACAGAATCTGGCCAACCGATTAAATTCAGCATTATACTCCATCACTAAGCGGTTATTCTGTCGAAGACTCAGAAAATCCTGCCGACGAGTCATCTGATATGCTGGGGGAAAATACTAACTCTGGAACGCCTCCCTAATCTCGTCTAGGAAATATGCTGCTCGCCTATAATGGAGCGTTGTGTGTCCCACCAGATCTCTGCCCCGTCGCGCAAGTGATAAGCAGCGAGCTCAGCTTTCTCCCACTCAGAGCAGGCCATGTAAAAGAAAGTCCGCTCCATAGTCTCTATCCAAGACTGAGCTATGCTCGGATCGGTCTCCCCACGGAACAATGTGAATCAGCTCTTCACCGACTCTACCAAGGCTGGAATCCGTGCTCGTGCTGCAACTATATCCATGGGAATCGCCAAGGAACTGGGCAGAACCACCGGAGCTAATCCTATGGGTGGTACTGAGGGATAGGTCGGAAGGAGTACCATTGGTGCTGTCGCATAAACTGGGGTGGGCACTGCTGGTGGAACTGCTGAGTAGGCATAAGTAGGGGCAACTGGAGGTATGGTAGGCGGTACCGGATAAGGAGCAACCGGTACTGCTGGTGCGGGTGTCGGGTATGTAGTAACCGGCACAGGTATCTGTGGTGCCAAGTACGTAGTAACAGGCACGGCTTGAGAGGCTGTCGGGTATACTGAAGGTGATACCACTAGTAGTACAATCGAGGTATGTACTTCTGAAGTCGGAACCGTCAGGGTTTTATAATCCGACGTGCTTATAATATCCTGACGAGTCTGTCCCTGACGGACAGGCTCGACCCTAGCAGATCTCTCTAGAGACTCTATCTCCGGAGAATCTATCGCCCTCTTACAGGGGCGATCACATCTCGGTATCGGAACACGTGTAGGTGTCATATCTGTAAAGAAAATATTACCCAGATATCACTACAGGTATAAAAACTATAAAATTACCTAATTTATCTATTTGCCGTCTGGAGATGTCTTGTCGCTGCTTAGCCCCCAAATAGATCCAATAGAACCTCGTCAAAATACCTCGGAATTCCCAAACGAAAAAATCGACGGAATCCGTAAAAATCTGAAAATACCCAGATAAACTCGTAAACTCCAGCACACGAGAAACAAGTATCAGAAATCTGCTCAGATACCAAATAAATTGTCACGCCCCAGGTAGTCCCTGCCAGATTAAATTTCGGCAGCATCTCCCATGTACGGGTGACAATATGAATCCAGAAATACATATATCTCAACCATCGGCCCACACGGCTGGAATAATACACACAAATAGTAAACAATCCACGCAGTTATATTCAACATTCCACACAGATATAACATGAACAATCCACGCAGTTATATAAAGGAAGACGATATAAAATCATCGTAGATATATGTAAAACCTCCTATTCCACTACAACGAAGAAAACGAACTCCACGAAGTAATGAAAATATCCGCAGCGAAAAACCAAAAGTAGTTAACCCAAGTGTTCGATTTAAAGTCCACAATACAAAACCAACATCACAAGTATATAAGATGCGAAAGCAAAACATATCCCGACAACAGGAAATCCTCGCGATAAGGGGGGGGCTAGAGACTGGAATATCTCCCGACGGCATCAACCTGAAAGGTAGTAATATAATGGTGTGAGTCCAAAGAACTCAGCAGGTAATCCAATAGATATGTACAGCAACATATAACTACCAGCAACAATCCTACGGTACAGTATCCTAACAGTATAACATATGGTACAGTCTTCTAACAGTATAACAGGTATGCATAACTGAATAAACTACAGTAACCAACAATAAGCAAGTAATACAGTCTACTACAAGAATAATAAAAAAATGCATAACTGAAATAAAATGTACTCACCTGCGAGGCTTGTGCAACTAACTGTGAACATACATAGATATAAATAGTCAGAGCAAATAAGCATGTAGCCTGTATGGATGTCAATCATATGCAGTCACCAAAATGCATCATCCAATATGCAACAATCACAATAAATGCAATCTGTTCATAAGATGCAATATGACATGGTCACCCCTGACGCCAGTCAGCCATCTCACACACAGTGGTGAGACCGAGTGGGTAGGGCTGTGACACCGTGCACTCTGCCGTCACTACCCCTGAAGTGTGACCGAGTGGACGGGATGTTGTCGGAGTACACCTATCCTCCTACCTCAAACATAGTGAGGGAGCGTAATGCTTTCATCTCCCGGTACACGATGACGGGGAGGGACCCCGGCGTGCTACCCCGCTGCATCGTGCTACCCATGAGCACCCCGGTGGTGCATCACCGAGCAACCTGCCATACACACCCTGAGTGTTGTGCCACTACCCATGCAGTGGTCACGCTGTGTGCAGGCACTCATGTAGCCGACCGACGAGCTCAACAACAATGGAGTCGTAAATCGGTCAGCATGTAATCATGCGATATAGAGCGTGTGGCTACAATATGTCATACCTGAACATATCCTCCTCCATATGCGTAGGTGCCAATAAAACAAACGCGTGTGTATAACAATGATATAAGCAACGCAAATCCAACAACATATAACAAGTATCCCCAGCAACTAATCAAGTGTAGATAAACATTATAAATATCCACCTCTATGAACTTATATACACATGGCAAAAGATAAAGACATCCAGTTCTAAAGTACAACAACTAACAGTAGAAGCATGTGATAGGTATCAACTAAGCCAAGATCAGGGACGAGATAATCTACCATCTACCACTAGTAATTATATATAAACTACACATATCCTAAGACATTATCAAAATGATAAGTCAAAGGGTACCCACCTCAAATAGCAAGTAGTATCAAGTCAATCCAAATTGACGTCAAGACGGCCGTATCGAATCAGAGTCCTGAGTAAACAAATACATTTACTTTTATTTAGCTAGAATACAAACAAATAGCTAAATAAATCCTAAATAGAAATTTAGGGATAAACCCTAAACCATATTCCTCAACCTTTCTAACGGTTAATTAGGGTTAATTACCTTAACCCCAAACAACCCTTTAGATAGAAATCCAAAACCTAAATCCATATAACTTAATTAATCTACACAACCTAATTCACTTAACCAATTGTATCAAAACTACTACACCTACGTCAAGCTCAACCCCTTCTATTGATTGCTGAATTAAGGGATGTTGCTAGAAATCACCTCACAGAACTGAACAAGCAGAACAAACCTCCCTCCTTCTCTTCAATCCCATAACCCTAATCAACAGCAAGGCAGAGGAGATCCAAGATCAAACAAGGAAATCACCAATTAATCAATACCTTAATCTTACCTCACTGTCTCATTGTCAGAACCCCATTGCTCTGAAGAGGAGGCGAAATATCAGAGCTAGGGCACGACATCAAGAATAGAGGAGGATCGAGGCTAGGGCTAGGACCCCCTTCCTGATCGAAGATCTACTCACACGAAGCAATGATCCGAATGCAAAGCACCAGTAATGGACCTAGGGCATGGTGTGGAAAGAATCAAGAGAAGAAGAAGAAATCATCGACGTTGCTAGGGCACGAGTCGGCGGAAATCTAAAGAAGAAGAAGATTCGGTTAAGCTAGCTTACCCACACCCGTGATCGGATCTGAGGCCAATCCAGCATCGCCAGAACAGAAACTAGGGCTCGGCAAGCACGTTTGATCAGGGGTGGAGAGAATCGACCGTCGGTAGCCAAGGAAGCTTGATGTTGGTGAGACTCCAGAGAGGAAAACCTTCGCCGGCGGTGAGCTCATGGCGATCGGTGGCGACACGAGAGAGACTCGGTGGCGAGGAGAAGAGATCAAGAAGAAGGGTCGGGGAAGAGAGGATGGATCGGCGTTTTTGGGGAAGAAATAAAAAGAAAAGGAAATATATAATTAAAACATTTCCTCACTTAAACGGGTATCCCCAAACAGGCTTTATTCGTACCCGAAATTAATCCCCTCAAAACCCGTCGTACGAGCTCCGAAAAATTTTCAGAAAATTTCTAAAAATTCAGGAAAAATTCTATAAGGTTATTTCTAAAATAACCCTATTATTTAAATTTTTCGATATCTCACAATAGGAGTAAGAGCTTTTTAATTTTTTAGGACGAAGAGGGAGCAACTAAAATTTAATTTTATTAAATTGGTAGGTCCTTATGTCCAAGCATGAGTCAAGTTAAATAGTTGTTAACTTATTAATTTATTTTGATCAGGTATCAGAGCCCTAAAGTACAAGCATGCTTAAACTTAATATTTTCTTCACCAACTATCTAATCTTTAGCTACTTGCTGATTGCCTTGAGGGCAGCAACTTTCACTTGGTTAGTCAAGTTAAGTCATTTAGTTCAGTTAGATTTGACTAGAGCTGGAAGACTTGACTTTATTACTGTTAAAAAAAGTTTTAATGCCCAGACTCATATTGATGCACAGAAATAAGCATTCTTGAGTCTAGGCTGTACCCTATGGATCTCACACCGTTCTATGTTTTTCAAACACAAGCAAGGTATACCTAGGTGTTTGTGAGATGCTCTGGCTTAAATCTAAGGGAGCAGGATTTCTAGGGTAGAGCCTAAGCTAAGTCCAATTTTTTGAAAATTCTAAGAAAATGGGATTTTAAAATCATTATTTTTCCTAGAATTTTTAAAACAAATTTTTGAAAAGAGCAGGATAATTAAGTAAGACAATAAGTTTGAAAATCAACATCTATTCTATCCAGTACATTCCTATTTGTCTTCTAAGTGTACTGAACTATGAACATAAGTCAGCTAAACATATGATAACCAACTCCAAGATACAACCAAAAGGTGAATACAAAGTGAATGACATATCCAGACAATCTAAAAAGATAGAGTCAAGCAGGTGGATCGTCAGCTGGAGGATCGGCTAGAGGTTGCTCGGGTGCTGGCTGAGGCTATTCCTAACGCCGTATCTCGCCTCAGAGAGACGCGAATCCGGCAGCCATCTCGAATCGCATAGATCGAAGAAAGTGATGGCTCTCTAGTACAACTCGTCGCGTCTGAGAGGACTGGATCTCGATCCGAGTGAGTCTGTCCTCGATAGAAGGTGGTGTCGACGTCGAAGGACCGGCAGATGTAGAGGGTCCAGCAGAGGTGGAAGGATCTGAGAAAAATTCCTCGGCTAAGAAGTCGTCCCACTCCTCTCCCTCGCCTGGTATATCCTCGGCCTCTGGATTGATAGGGCATCGGCTGGCTATGGTCGACCTGTCCAGGCTAGAACTCCATCAGCGTTGACCTTAGCACGGGCTAGTCTACAACTGCGTGACCCTAGTTCTTCGTATATGGTTAAAGGGATAACTGTTCCTCTGGTCACATCTATACCCTCGATGGTCGAAAAGATGGAAGTCAAAATATGACAGTAGGGCATATGCACTATACGGGAAGTGACTGTACTAGATGATGAGATGATGTTCTGGAACATGTGTAAGGCTATATCAATGTCCAACCGATGACTCAAGGCATATAGAAAGAATGAATGTGAAGATCGCATCTTCGGGACATCCCGAGATGAGATCGGAAATATGCAGGCTGTCAGGACCCTATACATGACATAGTCCTGGACTCTAAGAGAAACTAACCTAAACTCAGTCAAGCCGAGTGGTCTCTCACCCCTAAAAAAATACGTATAGATAGTGTCACGCCCCGAGAGTAAGGTTGTCCGATGAAAATCGGACAGCACCTCCCCTTTAGCAGTGACAAATGAAACCGGTATACATCACCAACAGATAATACACATGCAAATTAAATCACAACCACGCAGATAATATGCAGCCCACACGGCTAGAAAATCAAACACAGCGGAAAACAAAAATAACAAGTATAAGGTAACGAAAACTCACCGCGGGCCGGCCCGGCTTGACTCCTCGACAAAGCAACCAAATACAAAATAACAAGTCCACAGCCCGATTACTATAATGCCAAATTCAAAGGTTCAACACACATTCAAAATGAAAACCAAATTCATAAAATCGTCCTCGGAAGCGACGTGGGATCGGCAGTCGGGAACCTCCTCCGATGTACTGGTATCATCTATCGACTACCTGGTGAAATTACCAATGTACGGGGTGGTGAGTATAAAGACTCAGCGGGTAATAGAATAGACAGTGCATGAGTATCATAAAGAACAGGAATACAATAGGATACAGTCTCGGAAAGATAAATAGCATATACTACTGGGTAAACAAAGTATATATCCATACCTGAAACCATATCCTAGGCTAACAGTGTAAGGTCTGAGATAACATACACTGCTACAGTACTGCTCATAACTGTAGGATCAAAAAGAATTTAGATATCTTCACAATAGCATGATATTGTCCACTTTGGGCCTAGACCCTCATGGCTTTGCTCTTGGGCTCTCCCCAAAAGGCCTCATGCCAATAGAGATATCTTTTTCTCTTATAAATCCATGATCTTTCCCATGTATTTCCAATATGGGACTATGTTTGCAACCTTGCAACCCCAACAATCCCCCCCCTCAAACAAAGGACCATAGGCTTCCCACGTCCGATCCTTGACCCACCAGGTCTTCCTACCCCTCGGTCCACCCGACCTACTAGGACTTCCTGCCTGGTGTCTGGTCCTCTTGATCCGAACATAGGAGCCCCCACTTTCTTTGTTCGAGGTCAATATTGTACCCACATGGTTCAATCAGACCATAGCTCTTGTGCACAGTCGGCGGTTAAACCTTCTGGCAGTCCGGGCTCTGATACCAATTGTAGGATGGAAAAGAATTTAGATATCTCCACAATAGCATGATATTGTCCACTTTGGGCCTAGACCCTCATGTGGCTTTGCTCTTGGGCTCTCCCCAAAAGGCCTCATGCCAATAGAGATATCTTTTTCTCTTATAAATCCATGATCTTTCCCATGTATTTCCAATATGGGACTATGTTTGCAACCTTGCAACCCCAACAATAACTACCAGAATCACATATAAAGTATACTGTAATGGTAATCAGTGTCCAAGCATATATAACAGGTATGTGATAACAGAACTGCATAAGTAAGCATAAACAGCATAAGCAGGTATATCAAAAAGTAGCGTATGCACGGATGGTCACTCCCGCCCACCCCTCAAGTCCATGACCCCAGTATGGACGAGAGGCCGGGACAATGACAAACTGTACACCACTCCAGCTACCACTACTCTCGAGTGGCCAAGGGGACAGTTGCATAGTAGCTGAATAGCTACGTCTGCGACAGGGTCCCTATTGCCCGCGACTCCAGCAGACACTACCCATGAGTGTGCGAGTGGGGGGCACGACAGGACATGTGGCACGCTCCAAGCTACCACTACCCATGAGTGGCCGAGCGTGCAGCCCAGGCCAACGACCGTCTCAACCACAAGGGAGCCAAAGTCGTCGGCTCTGCATGCAATGACATAATGCGAATAATGCAACAGTCATCATATATATATACTAGGAAATCAGGTATGCTACATGAATCTGCATGCTCAATACTAAGCATAAATAAACAGTAATTAAACAGGTAAACATGGCATCTAGTATCTGCTAGTTATCAAGAATAACAACGGGAGATTGTATAGATAAGACAGTGAGCATCTTGAAGATTGAATGGATAAAGTATCAAGCACAAGAAATAAAGTGAGTGGAGTCAAGATAAACTCTACTTTATCTGGCCTGCTCATGCACCAAGAACAATAACTAAAGAAACAAGTAAAAAGTACCCGCCTCAAATGTAGGCTGAATCCGACGTCAACCTCGTCACAATACCCGCCTCGATCAAAGTCCTGTGTCAACGTACAAAATTTAACTAACTACCTATGAAACTGAAAAACCATACTAGTGTACATGACAGGTGAATTTAATCCAAGTTTCATTAATTACCCCAACGAAACCATTCTGATCTACTAATACCCAATCCACAACCCTAACAGTATGCCTTCAGATCATAAAATTAGGATTCCCCCAAATCATGCATTTGTCCCCAATACACCAATGTACAAAATATCTGTTCAAATAAACTAGGTATCGGAAAACCTAAAACCTTACCTTACACCCCACTGATCACTCACTGCCGGAAGGTGAGGTCTTCGGCTCAAGTCTTCTAGTGATGCCCACTGCCAAGATTCACGAACAGAGCTCCTACAGAGCCTTCAAACTATTGCAATCACACTATCAATGCACAATTCGGATGGAATACAACCTCAGATCCACAAACCTACTGTCTTAATACTGTAAATATCTTACCCATGAGTCCCGGATGATGAACAGCTGCTGGAGGTTGTGGCCGAGCCCCTCACAGCAAGCCACTGCCCAAAACCAAACCACAATCCGTTCATCCTCCAATCTGGACACACATCACAACTTCCATAGCTACCAAAAACCCTAAACAAACAATCCTTACCTCCAATACCTCAGTGACAGCTTCCACCACCAGCGGCGAGGCAAATTTCGACTAATTTGGCTCGGCCCTAAAGCTCGGGAAGACGAGATATCTTCCTAAGGTGCAGATCCTCGACCATCTTCGAGCTCTGGAATGGCGATTCAATCTCCGGCGTCCCCAAAGCTCAGATCTGCTCTCCCGACCATGGATTCTTCGCAAGCAGTGGCGTTTTGAAGGGAACGCTGCAGATGAGGCCTCCAATCAAACATGGAGGAGGCCGGAGACTCGTCTCGCAACCAGCCGCCGACGATCGATCGCGAGCGTGTGTCAATGCTGACCCCGTCGATGGATAGGGTGAGCTCCAGGGGAATCGGGTGTTTTCGGCGGAGTGGACACGAAGGGAATGAGGCGGCCTTTAGGGCTCGAGTTACTGTAGCTTCTTATTTATATAGGTAGGATTTAATTACTCCACCTAATTAACTCCCTAATAAGCCTCTCAAATGATGATTTCCATTATCCCTTTAAACACTGTCATAAGTCCTCTAAATAAATCCAGAAAAATGTCTAAAAATTCCCAATAATCATTATAGGTTATTTTATTTTGCCGTATCTCACATTCTCCTCCTCTAATAAGAATTTGGTCCCCAAATTTATGACATAAATGCAATAAACGACAAACGACATGCGAAGTCAATCATTAAATGAAATAGCTTACATTCCTTCATCAAACAACCGTGGGTACCGCGCTTGGATCTCATCCTCCAGCTCCCAGGTTGCCTCGTCATCGGAATGATGCTCCCATCCAACCTTGACCAGTCGGGTGGTCTTATTCCACAGCTGGCGTTCCTTGCGATCCAATATCCGTACTGGGACCTCCTCATAAGTTACATCTGGCTGAAGGGTGATCGATACATCTGTCAAAATATGCGTAGGGTGTGACACGTATTTCCTTAGCATAGATACATGAAATACATCATGCACCCCGGCAAGCGATGGTGGCAGTGCCAGTCGATATGCTACCTCACCGATCCTCTCAAGTATCTGAAAGGGTCCGATGTAACGAGGGTTAACTTCCCTTTTAATCCAAACCTCCTCACTCCCTTGGTAGGAGACACTCGCAGGAACACATGATCGTCCACAGAAAACTCTAAAGGTCTCCGTCTCCGATCTGCATAGCTTTTCTGTCGGTCCTGGGCTTCTGACATTCTGCGTCTGATGGTGCCAACCAACTCTGCATCTCTCTAAATATGCTGGGGGCCCAAGACTAACAATCCTCCAACCTCATCCCATAAAGTAGGTGATCTACATGCTCTGCCATATAATGCCTCGAATGGTGCCATCTGAATCGCTGAGTGGTAACTGTTATTGTATGCAAACTCCACCAAGTGCAAATGATCCTCCCAGCTACCGCCGAAGTCCATGAAACAAGATCTTAATAGATCCTCCAACGTCTGGATAGTACGCTTTGACTGCCCATCCATCTAAGGGTGAAATGCAGTACTAAAACGGAGTTTCGTACCCATGGCCTGTTGGAGACTCCACCAAAATCGAGAGGTAAATCGTGGATCTCTATCTGATATAATACTCAGAGGTATACCATTCAATCTGGTGATCTCTCTGCAGTATAACTCTGCTAATCGATCCAACGAATCCGTCCGACGGATCGGTAAGAAGTGTGCAGATTTGGTTAACCGATCAACGATTACCCAAATCGCATCATGACCCTTCCGGGTCCGGGGTAATCCTTCCACAAAGTCCATCGTGATATGCTCCCATTTCCATTCCGATATTTCTATCTTCTGAAGTAACCCAGCTGGTCTCTGATGCTCTGCCTTAATCTGCTGACAAACTAAACACTGCGCCACAAATGTCGCAATATCCTTCTTCATACCATTCCACCAGTATGATCGTTTCAGTGTAACACCCACTAAGCTTTTAAGATAAATATGAGAATGATGAATTTGCCTTAGAAAAATATTAGTAGAATGTTGAACCAAAAAGAAATAAAAATAGGGAGTGGTCAAGGATTGAACCTTGAACCACTCATGATGTAAATGATAGGATTAATGGGTAATAACCAGTTAGGATAGGAATGATATATTGATAGCAAAGGAGGGAAACTCATGATAAGGATGAGAGTAAAAGCTAGCCAAAAGAAAGTAAGAAAAGAGCAAGAGAAAGGCAACTTGCCTTCCTTCTTTTCTCTTCCTCTTCCTCTCCCTTTGCCGTGACTTAAAGAGAACAATTAAGGGGATTCATTCCCCCTTGTTTCATCATGAATAATGAGAATAAATAAATAAAAAAAAAAAAAAGGGGCTAAGGGAGAAGGAAAGCAAAAACCAATTTTGCTACATCTTCCCCCTTAACATAAAAGGGAGCATGTAAAGAGAAGATTTTATTTTTCTCTCATTTCTCTCATTCTCTCCTCTCCACCACCGAGAGCCTCAGCCCCCTCTCCTCCATTTTCGGCCCCAAAACAAGGTTCCTCCTAGGATACAAGGAAGGCTACCAAGGGAAAATAAAAGGAGGAGAACAAGAAGAAGAGACCCTTTCTTCCATCACCACACTTTAGAACCACAAGCGAAAAGGAAGTAAGTATCCCCTCACCTGTGGTACAAGTGGTTTTAATGTGTTTTTGGATTTTATGAGGATTTTAAAACCTAGAAACAAAGTTTTGAAAATTCGGCCAAAGAAGGACTTGTTGATCCTAGGAATGTTTAATATAAGCCTTGATTCATGATAATTTTTCTATGCTTTGTAAGAAGGTTTTCTCTCATATTTTTATATATATGTGATGCTGGATTAGAGATGTACCTAACCCTAGAGTTTCGGCCAAAAAGGTTTTATAAGGGCTAGGGAATTTATTTGTTTACCTAACTTGCACAAAACCCTCTAAATAAATGGTTAAGGATCCATTATTTTGTTTTCATACTTGAAGGTTACTTGGAACCAAAAGTACCCCACTCACAAGTTTTGGCCAAGGAAGGGTTTAGGGTTAGGAAGACTTTGAATTTAAACTTACCATGTTTATATGATAGAATATAGAGTTTCTTAAAGAGTTGCATGCTTGTATGTTGATAGAAACTCATGAACATCACTTTTAATGTTTCGGCCATGGTAAGGTGGATGGTTTAGAATAGCTTAAACATTTTTTTTTCATGCTCAAAACCTCCATGACAATAAGATATGAAAGTTGTTTGATGCTCCCATGTTTAATTAGAGTATAGGAAAATTGGTTGCATGATATATGATAATTATGACCACAAGGGTCCTAGCTTGTTTGTGAACCAAACTTATATGTATAGTTCCCTTGATGTTTTTGCCATAAAACTTGTTTAGGTTTTCCATACTTTAGGCCACCTAAAACCTAGTTTAAAGACTTGGAAGGTTTCAGCCAAACATATGCTATGAGATAAAGAAAGGAAAAACCTAGGAAACCTAAGACACAATTTAAATGTATGCTTATAGTGCTTGACTTTTATACATGTTATGAAATGTGTTATGACTTTCTATGCTTTTATGCCATTTGAACAAATTCCATGCTTGATGAGGTTCGGCCATGTAGGGTTTAAAGACCTAGAAACCTTAAAATTTAGACCTCATGTGTTAAAGATGCTTCTTATGAAATTGAGATAACATGTTGATTGTGTTCACATGCTTATATATTTAACTATGATTCAAATGGACACCTTAAAGTCTCGTCCATGAAGGGATACATGCCTTAGAAACCCTAGAACTTACATTGAACATGCTCATGTCACTCTCCATGGAATATGAAATGTAGAAAGCTAAAAATTCACATGCTATATGTTGTTAGTGACCTAAATTGATGCTAAGGGAAGTTTCGGCCATGACCACTTGTATGATGCCATTTATAAATTTATACATGATGTTAGAGTAAGTTCACATGCTTGTATGCTTGCTTGAAAACCTAAATGAGTACTTGTAAGTTTCGGCCATGACATAATTTTAAGGGCTTAAAGGATTTAGGAACTAACTCAATTGTGCTTACCATATTCCTTGAAACAAATGCTATAAATATGGTTAAGGTTTCCATGCTTTATGTCATTTAGAACCTTGTTTCACACTTGTTAAGGTTCGGCCAAATGAGGTTTAAGGACTTGGAGAACTTAGAGTCCAAGTAAATCTTGTTTATAATACTTCCTATGAAAATGATATGTAGATGAATTAGGTTCTACATGCTTGGATGTTGTTTAAAACTTGAATTGGCACCTAAGAGGGTTTCGGCCAAGATAAGAACCCAAAGGATTAGGAAGCTTAGTACCCAAATTAATCATGTTACATTGTTCCTTATGATTGGATGAGCACATGATACACTTTTATGCTTAGACATGTATGCTTGTGAGCTATACAAGATGAGAATTTCTACTATATGTTATGAGTTCAAAATATGCATGCTTTATGTTATGATATGTGGGTAAATTTTACATGCTTTGATGATATGATATGAGCTGAAAATATGCATGCTTATGTTATGATATGTGGTTAAATTATGCATGCTTGATGATATGCTTTATGCTTAAGATATGCATGTTTTTATGATCTATGCCTAAGTGATGCATATTGTTATGATATGATGTATGCCTAAGTGATGCATACTTTTATGGTATGATGTATGCCTAAGTGATGCATACCTTTATGACATGATGTATGCCTAAGTGATGCATACCTTTATGATATGATGTATGCCTAAGTGATGCATACTTTTATGACATGATGTATGCCTAAGTGATGCATACTTTTATGATAGGATGTGTGCCTAAGTGATGCATGCTTTTATGATGTATGATATGTATAAGTATGACATGTACTTTACTTTATATGGCTTGTACCAAGGGTGGGCTCCATAAGCGCCCCGGGGTCGATGGAATAAGACTCGGGCCTCGTTAGGGATGGGCTCCTAAGTGCCCCTAGGTCGATGGAGTAAGACTCGGGCCTAGTATGTTTCCTTGTAGGGTTCAAGACTTGCTACCTTGGACCTACATAGGTTGCGCGCAATATGTAAGTGGTACATAGCCGGGATCCCCTTTAAGTTGAGATTATGTTCAAGTATATATGTAAGAAGAAATGGTTTTAAAGATCATGAGACATACACATATTTTTCGGATTCATGTTTTTCAAAATCATATTGCATATACCTTATGATGATTTATGATATGCCATGGTTAGATATGATTATGTTATGTTCCATGATATGTCCATGTGTAGGATATGCCATGACTTCTTATGACGATATGCCATGATTAGATACGATTATGTTATGCTTCATGCTATGCTTTACGCTATGATATGCCATGACTAGTTATGATTTCTTCATGTTGCATGATATGCTTAAAAGAGTATGTTACATTATGTCATGACTAGTTGAAATGATGCCATGTTGAGACATTCTTTGATTATACTATGATTTTCGGTTTTAGTGAGTAGGAAAGGAACTTACTGAGCCATGAGTGCTCACAGCTTACTGTCCTTGTACCACAGATAAAGGAAAAAGCTGGATGAGTTAAAGGAGTAGCAGGAGAGGCAAGGAGATGTGTGTGACAGTGGCTAGGCAACCAAATAAGAACCTGCTTTAAAAACTTTTAAAGAACTATGCTTTGGTATCATGAATTGTAGTACCGTATGTGTGACTTGATGCTATGTTTCTACTAATTTTGATATCATGTTATTGAGGCCATGATAGTGTAGTTCGGATTTGATGAAAGGGAAAACAAAAGAAAAGTTTTTATTAAACTAAGAGAATTATTTTAAGTCTTCCGCTGTTTTAAAAAGAAAAATTTGTACATAGAGTATCGTAGCCCCGTCCCTTAGGGTTAGCATTCAGATCCCTGTACATGCGAGTACCTCCTGGATGAATCGCAAATCTAGATCGATGTGCTTCCCGTAGTAAGTCCTCCTGAACAGGATGTGACTCAGGGACACATAATCTGCCGCAGAAATACAGAATTCCACTATCATCACAGGTAAACTCTATCTGCTGTCCTGAGGTAACTCTGCTACATAAAAACTGTAGATGCTGATCTGTAGCCTGAGCCTCTTTGATACGCTCCACTATAGGTAGCTGAGCAACCATGGTGACTAGCAAGCCTCGCTCTGTCTGTGCTTGCTCCATCAACCCCAACTCAGAGAAGCTCTGTATCAACTCTGTAACCATCACTTAGTGACAAGCCAAAATTCCACGAGATTTCCTGCTCAACGCATCGACCACCACGTTGCCTTTCCCTGGGTGATAGTTAATTGTGCAATCATAGTCTTTCAAGAATTCCATCCATCTTCTCTGACGCAGGTTCAGTTCCTTCTGGGTAAAAAAATACTTGAGGCTCTTATGATCTGTGTAAATTTCGAAGGTGATCCCATATAAATGATGTCGCCAGATTTTCAGTGCGAAGATGATAGCTGCCAACTCCAAATCATGGACCGGATAATTCCTCTCATAATCTTTCAGCTGACGTGAGGCATATGACACCACTCGCTCATGCTGCATAAGTACGGCACCCAGTCCCTGATATGACGCATCTGTGAAAAGTACAAATCCATCCATGCCAGAAGGAAGTACTAACACGGGTGCAGTAACGAGTCTCCGTTTAAGCTCCTGAAAGCTCAGCTCACAAGATTCTGTCAAGCTAAACTTTTCCCCCTTTCGGGTCAATTGTGTCAAAGGCAAGGCTATGCTGGAAAAACCCTCGACAAATCTCCAATAATACCCAGCTAGACCCAAAAAGCTACGTATCTCCTGTACCGTCTTCGGCTGCTCCCAGCTAGTGATTGCCTCAATCTTCTGCGGGTCTACTGATATACCTCTGCTGGAAACGACGTGTCCAAGCAAACCCACCGAAGGTAGCCAGAATGCGCATTTACTAAACTTCGCGTAGAGGTGTTCTCACCGAAGCGTCTCTAAAACAATGCGAAGATGTCGCCTGTGTTCCTCCTCAGAACGGGAATATATCAGAATATCGTCGATGAACACAATGACGAACTGATCTAAGTACTCAAGGAATACTCTGTTCATCAGATCCATGAACACTGCTGGGGCATTGGTAAGCCCAAATGGCATTACCAAGAACTCGTAATGACCAAAATGAGTGCGAAATGCTGTCTTCGGTATATCTGCATCTCCAACCCTGAGCTGATGATAGCTTGAGCGCAAAACAATCTTTGAATATACACAGGTGTTCTTCAGCTGATCAAATAAATCCTCTATACGTGGCAATGGATATTTGTTCTTGATAGTCACCGCATTCAGCTGTCGGTAATCAATACTTAATCTCAATGATCCGTCTTTCTTCTTAACGAAGAGTACTGGTGCTCCCCACGGAGAAACACTGGGATGGATAAATCCTCTGTCCAACAGCTCCTACAACTGAACCTTCAGCTCCTCTAACTCCTTTGGTGCCCTGCGATATGGGGTCTTGGATACCGGTGCGGTTCCCGGAACCAACTCAATCGTAAACTCGACTTGCCTTTTAGGAAGCAACCAGAGGAGTTCATCAGGGAATACATCTAAAAATTCTCGAACAATAGGAACGTCCGAGAGTCGTGGTAATGCATCCGTATCATCTTTAACCATGGACAACAAATATCCCTGACAACCTTGTGACAGTAATCTCCTCGCTTGCATTGCTGATATGACTGATATCCCATCACCCCCGGTTCCGATGAATGTCCACGATGGTAGACCGGGAGGTCGGAATGTGACTACTCTCGCTCTGCAATCAACTGTGGCATGGTTCATGGCCAGCCAATCCATGCCCAATATAATGTCAAATTCCACCATCTCCAATACCTACAAATCCACCATAATAGTATGACCATTGAAGTCTAAAGGACATCCTTTGACTTCCAGACTAATACTTAGTACCTCGCCAGATGGTAGAGATACTGTCAGCCCGTGTGTCCGACGACTAGGTAGTCTCCCGATTTTACCCAGAAATACTCGAGATATGAATGAATGGGAACTACCAGTATCTATCAATAAATCTGCAGTAAATGTATAAACTGAAATAGTACCTCGGAAAACCGATCCCTCAGCTCGCTGTGCCTCCTCCCGTGTAACCGCATAAACACGACCCACCTCTAAGCTCGGCTGTGGCATCCCTGGAGTGGTCTGCGCTGGAATCGGAGGTGCAGAAACTGGCTGCTGATACTGAGACTGAGGCTGCTGCTGATATGCTGAGTAAGGCTGATGTGGATGAAAATCCTGCTGTGCTGGAAATGCCTGATGAGAAGACACTGCGGCAGAATACTGTGTAGTCGCTAGTTCCGGACCCTACACATGATATATCTGTCCCTGAGAAGGCGGTTGTCACTGCTGACGTGGGGCACTCTGAGTCTTCTGCGATCTCCTCTGTGAACGTGACTGAGAGGATGATTCCCCCTGAGATGTAACTTTAGGAGCCTCCAACTGTGCTTTCAGAGTACAATCCCGACTCTCATGCCCTGGAAGTTTACAGTAGAATCATATAGCATGATCCAACGGGCAGCTGTTCCTGGTGTGACTCTTGGACCCACACTGAAAACACCTGGTCCCACCAAAGTTCTTCTGATCATGATGAGGGGGATGAGAACCTCCATCCGATGTTCGCCCAGTCTTCTGAGGCCGAGAAGATCCTCCGGAAGGAGCCCGAGAACTCTGACCTTTATTCCCTCTCTTTTGCGACGACTGCTTATCATGTCCTTTCTCCTGATTTACCTGCTGCTGAGTCATCTCTATGAATAGTGCTCGATCTAGAACCTCCCGATAGGAACCATCTAGAAATCCTGACATCCGGATCCGAATGTATGCTGCAAGACCCTGAGTAAACTGCTTCATACGATCATAATCTTGTGCCACTAAGTGAGGATAAAATTCCGCCAGTCTACAGAATTCAGCATTGTACTCCATCACTGACCGGTCGCCCTGCTTGAGACTCAGAAATTCCTGGCGTTGAGCTAGACAGAAGGTAGCTGGGAAATATTGCCGCTCAAACGCATCTCAGAACATCGTCCATGTGATGCGCTGCTCTCCAAAGATCGTCTTCTGCATGTCCCACCATGTGACTGCCTGATCCCGGAGATGATACGCTGCCAGTTCCACTTTCTCCTCGTCCGTGCAACTCATGTACCCAAAGGTGCTCTCTAAATTCTTCAACCAGCTTCGAGCAGCCCAAGGATCTGCTCCGCCCAAATATAAGGTAAATTTGTCCTTGACGGACCTTGCCAGCAACGGTATTCGAGCTCTGTCCCTCATCCAATCAGTAGTAGCAGGAGTAGGAAATGCTGATGGTATCCTGGAGGGAATCCCCTGAGGCTGAAATTCCCGATTTCTACCAGATGGTATGACTGAAGGGATCTCCTGAGGCTGACGTCCCTGGTCTCTAGGAGTCTGATCACCCTGTCCTCGACTAACAGCCTCCACATCAGTCGTATCCTTGGAAGAATCCGCCTCCTGGGTTACTGGTTCCGGCTCCCCTGTCTTGGTAGGTTGCTTCCGTGGTCGTCCCGGACCACGATGAGAACCGGCTACCGACCGACCACGTCTCATACCTAGTGTAAACCACTAATAAGTACTATCAACAATATAAGTTCATACTTATAAAACTTACAACTTATAACTTGGAGGTGTTCCGCCGCTGCCTGGTCCCAAATCCCAAAAAGTCACTTCGAGGAATAAAATCACGGAAAATCCAAAACGTACGAATCTGGCATCGTAAACCTGTAGCTCTGATACCAATAAATTGTCACGCCCCGAGAGTAAGGTTGTCTGACAAAAATCGGACAGCACCTCCCCTGTAGTAGTGACAAATGAAACCAGTATACATCACCAACAGGTAATACATATGCAAATTAAATCACAACCACACAGATAATATGCAGCCCACACGGCTGGAAAATTAAACACAGCGGAAAACAAAAATAACAAGTATAAGGTAACGAAAACTCACCGCGGGCCGGCCCGGCTTGACTCCTCGACAAAGCAACCAAATACAAAATAACAAGTCCACAGCCCGATTATTACAATGCCAAATTCAAAGGTTCAACACACAATCAAAATGAAAACCAAATTCATAAAACCGTCCTCGGAAGCAACGTGGGACCTGCAGTCGGGAACCTCCTCCGATGTACTGGTATCATCTATCGATTACCTGGTGAAATTACCAATGTACGGGGTGGTGAGTATAAAGACTCAGCGGGTAAAAGAATCGACAGTGCATGAGTATCATAAAGAACAGGAATACAATAGGATACAGTCTCGGAAAGATAAATAGCAGATACTACTGGGTAAACAAAGTATATATCCATACCTGAAACCATATCCTAGGCTAACAGTGTAAGGTCTGAGATAACATAAACTGCTACAGTACTGCTCATAACTACCAGAATCACATATAAAGTATACTGTAATGGTAATCAGTGTCCAAGCATATATAACAGGTATGTGATAACAGAACTGCATAAGTAAGCATAAACAGCATAAGCAGGTATATCAAAAAGTAGCGTATGCACGAATGGTCACTCCCGCCCACCCCTCAAGTCCATGACCCCAGTATGGACGAGAGGTCGGGACAATGACAAACTGTACACCACTCCAGCTACCATTACTCTCGAGTGGCAGAGGGGACAGTTGCATAGTAGCTAAATAGCTACGTCTGCGATGGGGTCCCTGCTGCCCGCGACTCCAGCAGACACTACCCATGAGTGTGCGAGTGGGGGGCACGACAGGACATGCGGCACGCTCCAAGCTACCACTACCCATGAGTGGCCGAGCGTGCGGCCCAGGCCAACGACCGTCTCAACCACAAGGGAGCCAAAGTCGTCGGCTATGCATGCAATGACATGATGCGAATAATGCAACAGTCATCATATATATATAACAGGAAATCAGGTATGTTACATGAATCCGATGCTCAATACTAAGCATAAATAAATAGTAATGAAACAGGTAAACATGACATCTAGTATTTGCTAGTTATCAAGAATAACAACGGGAGACTGTATAAATAAGAAAGTGAGCATCTCGAAGATTGAATGGATAAAGTATCAAGCACAAGAAATAAAATGAGTGGAGTCAAGATAAACTCTACTTTATCTGGCCTGCTCATGCACCAAGAACAATAACTAAAGAAACAAGTAAAAAGTACCCGCCTCAAATGTAGGCTGAATTCGACGTCAACCTCGTCACAATACCCGCCTCGATCAAAGTCCTGTGTCAACGTACAAAATTTGACTAACTACCTATGAAACTGAATAACCATACTAGTGTACATGACAGGTGAATTTAATCCAAGTTTCATTCATTACCCCCAACGAAACCATTCTAATCTACTAATACCCAATCCACAGCCCTAACCGTATGCCTTCAGATCATAAAATTAGGATTCCCCCAAATCATGCATTTGTCCCCAATACACCAATGTACAAAATATCTGTTCAATTAAAGTAGGTATCGGAAAACCTAAAACCTTACCTTACACCCCACTGATCACTCACTGTCGGAAGGTGAGGTCTTCGGCTCAAGTCTTCCAGTGATGCCCACTGCCAAGATTCATGAACAGAGCTCCTACATAGCCTTCAAACTATTGCAATCACACTATCAATGCACAATTCGGATGGAATACAACCTTAGATCCACAAACCTACTGTCTTAATACTGTAAATATCTTACCCATGAGTCCCGGATGATGAACAGCTGCTGGAGGTTGTGGCCGAGCCCCTCACAGCAAGCCACTGCCCAAAACCAAACCACAATCCGTTCATCCTCCAATCTGGACACACATCACAACTTCCATAGCTACCAAAAACCCTAAACAAACAATTCTTACCTCCAATACCTCAGTGACAGCCTCACCAGCAGTGAGGCAAATTCTGACGAATTTGGCTCGGCCCTAAAGCTTGGGAAAATGAGATATCTTCCTAAGGTGCAGATCCTCGACCAGATTAGAGCTTTGGAATGGCGATTCAATCTCCGGCGTCCCCAAAGCTCAGATCTGCTCTCCCGACCATGGATTCTTCGCAAGCTGTGGCGTTTTGAAGGGAACGCTTCAGATGAGGCCTCTGATCAAATGTGGAGGAGGCAGGAGACTCGTCTCACAACCAAGCGCCGGCGATCGATCGCGGGCGTGCGTCGATGCTGACCCCGTCGGCGGATAGGGTGAGCTCGAGGGGAATCGGGCGTTTTCGGCGGAGTGGACACGAAGGGAATGAGGCGGCCTTTAGGGCTCGAGTTACAGTAGCTTCTTATTTATATAAGTAGGGTTTAATTACTCCACCTAATTAACTCCCTAATAAGCCTCTCAAATGATGATTTCCATTATCCCTTTAAACACTGTCATAAGTCCTCTAACTAAATCCAGAAAAATGTCTAAAAATTCCCAATAATCATTATAGGTTATTTTATTTTGCCGTATCTCACATTCTCCCCCTCTAATAAGAATTTGGTCACTAAATTTACGACATAAATGCAATAAACGACAAACGACATGCGTAGTCAATCATTAAATGAAATAGCTTACATACCTTCATCAAACAACCGTGGGTACCGCGCTCAGATCTCATCCTCCAGCTCCCAGGTTGCCTCATCATCGGAATGATGCTCCCATCCAACCTTGACCAGTCGGGTGGTCTTATTCCGCAGCTGGCGTTCCTTGTGATCCAATATCCGTACTGGGACCTCCTCATAAGTTACATCTGGTTGAAGGGTGATCGATACATCTGTCAAAATATGCGTAGGGTGTGACACGTATTTCCTTAGCATTGATACGTGAAATACATCATGCACCCCGGCAAGCGATGGTGGCAGCGCCAGTCGATATGCTACCTCACCGATCCTCTCAAGTATCTGAAAGGGTCCGATGTAACGAGGAGCTAACTTCCCTTTTAATCCAAACCTCCTCACTCCCTTGGTAGGAGACACTCGCAGGAACACATGATCATCCACAGAAAACTCTAAAGGTCTCCGTCTCCGATCTGCATAGCTTTTCGGTCGGTCCTGGGCTTCTGACATTCTGCGTCTGGTGGTGCCAACCAACTCTGCATCTCGCTAAATACGCTGGGGGCCCAAGACTGACAATTCTCCAACCTCGTCCCATTAAGTAGGTGATCTACATGCTCTGCCATATAATTCCTCGAATGGTGCCATCTGAATCGCTGAGTGGTAACTGTTATTGTATGCAAACTCCGCCAAGTTCAAATGATCCTCCCAGCTACCGCCGAAGTCCATGACACAAGATCTCAATAGATCCTCCAACGTCTAGATAGTATGCTCCGACTGCCCATCCGTCTGAGGGTGAAATGCAGTACGACAATGGAGTTCCGTACCCATGGCATGTTGGAGACTTCGCCAAAATCGAGAGGTAAATCGTGGATCTCTATCTGATATAATACTCAGAGGTATACTATGCAATCTGGTGATCTCTCTGCAGTATAACTCTGCCAATCGATCCAATGAATCCAACCGACGGATAGGTAAGAAGTGTGCAGATTTGGTTAACCGATCAACGATTACCCAAATTGCATCATGACCCTTCCGGGTCCGGGGTAATCCTACCACAAAGTCCATCGTGATATGCTCCCATTTCCATTCTAGTATTTCTATCTTCTGTAGTAACCCAGCTGGTCTCTGATGCTCTGCCTTAATCTGCTGTCAAACTAAACACTGCGCCACAAATGTCGCAATATCCTTCTTCATACCATTCCACCAGTATGATCGTTTCAGATCCCTGTACATGCGAGTACCTCCTGGATGAATCGCAAATCTAGATCGATGTGCTTCCCGTAGTAAGTCCTCCTGAACAGGATGTGACTCAGGGACACATAATCTGCCGCAGAAATACAGAATTCCACTATCATCATAGGTAAACTCTGTCTGCTGTCCGGAGGTAACTCTGCTACGTAAAAACTACAGATGCTGATCTGTAGCCTGAGCCTCTTTGATACGCTCCGCTATAGGTGACTGAGCAACCATGGTGACTAGCAAGCCTCGCTCTGTCTGTGCTTGCTCCATCAACCCCAACTCAGAGAAGCTCTGTATCAACTCTGTAACCATCACTCAGTGACAAGCCAAAACTCCACGAGATTTCCTGCTCAACGCATCGGCCACCACGTTGGCTTTCCCCGGGTGATAGTTAATCGTGCAATCATAGTCTTTCAAGAATTCCATCCATCTTCTCTGACGCAGGTTCAGTTCCTTCTGGGTAAACAAATACTTGAGGCTCTTATGATCTGTGTAAATCTCGAAGGTGATCCCATATAAATGATGTCGCCAGATTTTCAGTGCGAAGATGATAGCTACCAACTCCAAATCATTGACCGGATAATTCCTCTCATGATCTTTCAGCTGACGTGAGGCATATGACACCACTCGCTCATGCTGCATAAGTACGACACCCAGTCCTTGATATGACACATCTGTGAAAAGTACAAATCCATCCATGCTAGAAGGAAGTACTAACACGGGTGCAGTAACGAGTCTTCGTTTGAGCTCCTGAAAGCTCTGCTCACAAGATTCTGTCCAGCTATACTTTTCCCCCTTTCGGGTCAATCGTGTCAAAGGAAAGGCTATGCTGGAAAAACCCTCGACAAATCTCTGATAATACCCAGCTAGACCCAAAAAGCTACGTATCTCCTGTACCATCTTCGACTGCTCCCAACTAGTGATTGCCTCAATCTTCTGCGGGTCGACTGATATACCTCTGCTGGAAACGACGTGTCCAAGAAAACCCACCGAAGGTAGCCAGAATGCACATTTACTAAACTTCGCGTAGAGGTGTTCTCGCCGAAGCGTCTCCAAAACTATGCGAAGATGTCGCCTGTGTTCCTCCTCAGATCGGGAATATATCAGAATATCATTGATGACCACACAATGACGAACTGATCTAAGTACTCAAGGAATACTCTGTTCATCAGATCCATGAACATTGCTGGGGCATTGGTAAGCCCAAATGGCATTACCAATAACTCGTAATGACCATTACGAGTGCGAAATGCTGTCTTCGGAATATCTGCATCTCCAACCCTAAGCTGATGATAGCCTGAGCGCAAATCAATCTTTGAATATACACAAGTGTTCTTCAGCTGATCAAATAAATCGTCTATACGTGGCAATGGATATTTGTTCTTGACAGTCACAGCATTCAGTTGTCGGTAATCAATACTTAATCTCAATGATCCATCTTTCTTCTTAACGAAGAGTACTGGTGCTCCCCATGGAGAAACACTGGGACGGATAAATCGTCTTTCCAACAGCTCCTGCAATTGAACCTTCAGCTCCTCTAACTCCTTTGGTGCCATGCGATAGGGGGTCTTGGATACCGGTGCGGTTCCCGGAACCAACTCAATCGTAAACTCGACTTGCCTTTTAGGAGGAACCCGGGGAGTTCGTCAGGGAATACATCTGAAAATTCTCGAACAATAGGAACGCCCGAGAGTCGTGGTAATGCATCCGTATCAGCTTTAACCATGGACAACAAATATCCCTGACAACCCTGCGACAGTAATCTCCTCGCTTGCATTGCTGATATGACTGATATCCCATCACCCCCGGTTCCGATGAATGTCCACGATGGTAGACCGGGAGGTCGGAATGTGACTACTCTCGCTCTGTAATCAACTGTGGCATGGTTCATGGCCAGCCAATCCATGCCCAATATAATGTCAAATTCCACCATCTCCAATACCTACAGATCCACCATAATAGTCTGGCCATTGAAGTCCTAAAGGACATCCTTTTACTTCCAGACTAATACTTAGTACCTCGCCAGATGGTAGAAATACTGTCAGCCCGTGTGTCCGACGACTAGGCAATCTCCCGATTTTACCCAGAAATACTCGAGATATGAATGAATGGGAACTACCAGTATCTATCAATAAATCTGTAGAAAATGTATAAACTGAAATAGTACCTCAGAAAACCGATCCCTTAGCTCGCTGTGCCTCCTCCCGTGTAACCGCATAAACACGACCCACTTCTGAGCTCGGTTGTGGCATCCCTGGAGTGGTCTGTGCTAGAATCGGAGGTGCAGAAACTGGCTACTGATACTGAGACTGAGTCTGCTACTTATATGCTGAGTAAGGCTGATGTGGATGAAAATCCTGCTGTGCTGGAAATGCCTGATGACAAGACACTACGGTAGAATACTATGTAGTCGTTGGTTCCTGACCCTGCACATGATATATCTGTCCCGGAGAAGGCGGTGGTCGCTGCTGACGTGGGGCACTCTGAGTCTTCTGCGATCTCTTCTGTGAACGTGACTGAGAGGATGATTCCCCCTGAGATGTAACTTTAGGAGCCTCCAACTGTGCTTTCAGAGTACAATCCCGACTTTCATGCCCTGGAAATTTACAGTAGAACATATAGCATGATCCAACGGGTAGCTGTTCCTGGTGTGACTCTTGGACCCACACTGAAAACACCTGGTCCCACCAAAGTTCTTCTGATCATGATGAGGGGGACGAGTACCTCCATCCGATGTTCGCCTAGTCTTCTGAGGCCGAGAAGATCCTCCGGAAGGAGCCCGAGAACTCTGACCTTTATTCCCTCTCTTTTGCGACGACGGCTTATCATGTCCTTTCTCCTGATTTACTTGCTGCTGAGCCATCTCTATGAATAGTGCTCGATCTAGAACCTCTCGATAGAAACTACCTGGAAATCCTGACATCCGGATCCGTATGTATGCTGCAAGACCCTGAGTAAACTGCTGCATACGATCATAATCTTGTGCCACTAAGTGAGGACAAAATTCCGCCAGTTTACAGAATTCAGCATTGTACTCCATCACTGACCGGTCGCCCTGCTTGAGACTCAGAAATTCCTGGCGTCGAGCTAGACAGAAGGTAGCTGGGAAATATTGCCGCTCAAACGCATCTCGGAACATCGTCCATGTGATGCGCTGCTCTCCAAATATCGTCTTCTGCATGTCCCACCATGTGACTACCTGATCCCAGAGATGATACGCTGCCAGTTCCACTTTCTCCTCGTCCGTGCAACTCATGTACCCAAAGGTGCTCTCAAAATTCTTCAACCAGCTTCGAGCAACCCAAGGATCTGTTCGTGAAAAACTTTAGGTCTTAAGGTGCCTTAATTGAGTTATAAGGCGCCTTAGGACAGTGGTTTGAGGCGCCTCGGAGATAATCCGAGGCGCCTTAGTCACAGGCGGCAGGAGATTTCCCGCCGTTTTCTAGGGCGTCTCCCTTGTATGGGAGGCGCCTTCAACAGGCGCTATGTCATTTTTTTTTAATTGAATTGAATTTAACTTTTGGTTAATTAAATTTTGGATATCTATTTTAAGTGGATTAATTATTTGAAATATAATTTTAATTTGAAATTTTTGAAAAATAAAATAATTTTTAAATTTTGAAATTAAGTTTTTAAAATAATTTTAAAATAATTTTTAAAATTAATTTTGAAATTAAGTTTTTAAAATATTTTCAAATTAAGTTTTTAAATTAAGTTTTAAAAGATTTTGAAATTACGTTTTAAAAATATTTTGAAATTAAGTTTTAAAATATTTTTGAAATTAAGTTTTAAAAAGTTTAAGTTTTAAAATAATTTTGAAATTAAGTTTTAAAATAATTTTGAAATTAATTTTTAAAAATATTTTGAAATTAAGTTTTAAAATAATTTTGAAATTAAGTTTTAAAATATTTTGAAATTAAGTTTTAAAATAATTTTGAAATTAAGTTTTAAAAGATTTTGAAATTACGTTTTAAAAAGATTTAATTTTTAAAATAATTTTGAAATTAAGTTTTAAAAAGATTTTGAAATTAAGTTTTAAAATAAATTTGAAATTAAGTTTTAAAAGATTTTGAAATTATGTTTTAAAAGTTTTTTAATAATTTTGAAATTAAATTTAAAAATGATTTTTAAATAATTTTGAAAATAAGTTTTGAAAATATTTTTAACATGATTTTGAAATTAAGATTTAAAAGATTTCTAAGTGATTTTGAAAATATGTTTTGAAAAGATTTTTAAAATATATTTCAAATAATTTTGAAATTAAGTTTTTAAAAGATTTTTAAAATGATTTTGAAATTAAGTTTTGAAAATATTTTTAAAATGATTTTGAAATTAAGTTTTAAATTGATTTTTAAGTGATTTTGAAAATAAGTTTTGAAAAGATTTTTAAAAGAATTTTAAAAGATATTTCAAATAATTTTGAAATTAAGTTTTGAAAAGATTTTTAAAATGATTTTGAAATTAAGTTTTAAAAAGATTTTTAAATAATTTTGAAAATAAGTTTTTTTAAAAAAGATTTTGAAATTAAGTTTTAAAATAATTTTGAAATTAAGTTTTAAAAGATTTTGAAATTAAGTTTTAAAAGTTTTTTAAATAATTTTGAAATTAAATTATTTGTTTAATTTTGAATTTGAATTTTAAATTTCTTAGTCATCTCACCCGATCTAAATTTTCAATCAGGGAGTTCTATGATTGTTGTGAGATGAATTGAGGTTCAATTTAAGAGTTTGGTTTAACTTTGTGTTATATTCAGGTTTAGCTTTGGGTTCAACAAGTAAGCATTCTTTGGATAAACTTCTGGGCTATGGTGAGTCACAAGGAACTCATTAAAGTAATCATGCCTTCGAGGTTTTCCAAATAGTCCTACCCATTGAACTTAATACTAAACCTTGGTCTAATCAGTTAGGATCCATTTAAGGGTAGTTTCGGTCAGTTCCACTTGGCCAAATACACCAGGTCGAAGTCATATCTTCTTAGACATGCGATGCCCAAGCTTCCCTAACGTACTATCATCCAAAAACTTCACCAGTATCGTGGGTCAAGTTAAACCTTGCCCATTTTTTATAACCTTAATTACCCTACCGGGTAGTCTACTCTTGTTTACCCATTTCGAGTAGATTAAGTTCGGTTACCCAGTCGGGTAGTTTAGTTAGGGGTGCCATCTATTCTGGATCCTCCTTCTATATTTGATTTAAATTGAATTTTTGAATTTTGATTTAATTTTGAATTTGTAATTTAATTTTGAATTTTGAATTTTAATTTAATTTTAAATTTTGAATTTTTATTTTAATTTCAAAATTTTAATTTAATTTTGAATTTTTAATTTTAAGTTCGTTTAATTAATATCATTTTTCTTTTTGCTCCCCCTGGATCATAGCCTCGATATGGTCTATCGAGGTAGTGTATATGATCCTTCGGGATCCAATATTGACCAAGTCCAACTTGATTGATCAATTTGGACTTGGGGACCCATGCTTGGACTATTTTTCTATCTGTTCTTTCTACAAGAGATAAGTAGGATTTATATTTTCTTTTTGGTTTAAATCCTAGACTAGTTCTATTGTAAACGACTCTTTGTGTCCCAAGAATTAGGTCAAGATTCTTGGAACCTAAAGAGAACCGTTCTAGTGTTTTCTCCAGATCCTTGACTTGAGTTTTCAGACTGGAGTTCTCTTCTTCATGTTTTTGAACTTGAATTGAGTTTCCAGTCTGAGCTGGTTCAGTCAAAGATTTGGAGTTAGTCGCTTCTATAAGGAATTCCACTTCCTTTAAAAGGGACTTAACTCTAAGGTTCGACCTAGCTATTTTTTGCAATAAGTAATTAACTACATTATTAAGGCGAGGGATACTTTCAGAGGGATTAGGCCCTTCGGAAATGGATATGGATCCGTGGTTTCGCTCAGACTCGGCCTCCGACTCGGTCTCGCTCTCGGATTCGTCGATCTGGTCCCGGGCCATCAGCGCAAGTAAACTTCTCTGATCGAGTTCGTCGTCGTCGTCTTCTGAGGAAGATTCGTCCCATGTTGTCTTTAAGGCCTTCTTCCTTCTCTGCTTCTTTGCATCCTTTTGATTAGGGCAGTTGGCCTTGATGTGCCCCTACTGGTTGCACCCGTAGCAGATAACTTCAAACTTTACCTTAGAACTTGGTTGGGCTTCCTTGGATTGGACTGCCTTCTTTAGGTCCTTCTTGTTGAAGCCTTTCTTCTTCTTGTAAAGTCTCTTCACAAGATTCATGAGCTCCATTGTTAGTTCTTCATCTTCATCATCTGAGTCGGGTTCTTCTTCTGACTCTGGTTCAGTTCTTCTTCTTGATCTCGGTTCGCGCGTTCGACTGGTACCTGCAACCAAAGCAACCCCCTTCTCGGTTGGCTGTGCATTAGTCTGCTCATGTAATTCAAACTCACAGAATAATTCATCTAATTTTATTGAAGATAAATCCTTGGAGACTTTGTAGGCATCTACCATTGATGCCCACAATGTGCTCCTCGGAAACGAATTTAGTGCGTACCTTATGAAGTCCCGATTCTCTATCTTTTGACCTATTATGTGGAGAGAGTTGAGGATGTCTTGAATTCTTGCGTGTAGAGAACTTGTCGTTTCACCATCTTGTATTTTTAGATTATATAGTTTATTAAGTAAAAGATCTCTTTTACTTACCTTGGTGTCTGAGGTGCCATTGTGGAGTTCTATCAGTTTCTCCCATAGCTCCTTTGCAGTTGAAAAGGGACCGACTCTATTGAGTTCCTCCTTGGTAAGACCACACTGGAGGGTGCAGGTAGCTTTACCGTCGACTTCCACCTTCTTGATTAGGGATGGCTCCCAGTCCTCGCAGGGTGTAGGCTTGCCGTCTTTATCAGTTGGTAGATCCAAACTAGTCTTGATTATCATCCAGGTTTCGAATTGGATTTTCACGTAGGTTTCCATTCGTCCCTTCCAGTACTCAAAATCTTCTCCGGAGAAGAGGGGGGGGGGGGGCGAACAGTGCTGAAACCCTCTTGTTGGGCCATGGAGAGAATATGCAAAAGAAATAAAATATGTCCCAAAACTAAGTCTTGGATTAGTAGTGCGGGAGTAAAGAATTGATAAAGAGCTAACTCGAGTGGTGTTGCACCAACTTCGAGCGAGATCGATACGAACGAAAAAAATGGAATATAGTAATGATACTAATTTAAGTTGACTCCGAAAAATTTACAACACCGCGAAAAAAAATTGCGTGATTGGTGATTGCACCAAATCAACGCACCCCCGCTCTGATACCAATTGTTGGATCGAGACGTGCAAGAGGGGGGTGAATAACGCTCGTAGCTATTTCGTTCAATTCATAAAATTATCGGAGTTAAGAAACAAGCAACGGAATAAAGAAACACAAACACAAAGACACAGGAGAATTTACTTCGTTCGGAGCCTAGATCGACTCCTACTCGAAGGTCTGTGATCCTTGATCGCTTTCCGTGGGCAACAACTATAAGCTCGAATAGAATTATAAACTAATTACAATAAAAGTATAATAGCAACTTTATATCGACAATGAATGAAGAAGAAACAGAGCTCCGGGTCGTCGGGGGGTCGTTGCAGCACTTCGGGATCGTGTCGTTAGCAGCTATATGCAAAGGAATCACTTGGAGTGAGTTATATTGAGATGCTGGTCGAAACCCTCTTATAAAGGGTGTTCAAGGTGTGGGATCTCAAAAAATTTAAATAAATCGGGTTATTTCAGAAATAGCCTTATAGAATTTTTCTAAATTTTTTAGAAATTTTCTAGGAATTTTTCGGAGCTTGTATGGAGGGTTTTGAGGGGATCGATCGGTGGGCACGGATAAAGCCTGTTTGGGATACCGTTTAAGTGAGGAAATGTTTTAAATTATAAATACCTTTTTCCTTATTTCTTTTCCTCCATCGCCGATCCCGATCTTTTTCTTCCCCCAACCCCTGCGATCCCGATCTTTCCTTCCCTGAGCTTTCCTCTTGCCTATACCCAATTCTGATCTCCTCCTTCTGATTTCCTCTCGTTCTCTCTTGTGAGCGACTTGACGCCGAGGTCGGAGGAGTACATCGTCGGAGCTCGACAGAATCGGCGGAGTCCAGGCTGTCTTCGGCCAACGGGTGTCTGATCCGGTGAGTTTTGCGGCCGAGTGTCGACAGCGAGTAGGCTAGGGCACGATAGGTGCTCGATCCGTGTCATCTCCAGCCTATCGACCCTTCGTTCTTCCTCCACGAGTTGTTCACAGAGCAATCCTAAATAAATTTCTATTTAGGATTTATTTAGCTATTTATTTGTATTCTACCTAAATAAAAGTAAACGTATTTGTTTACACAGGACATAGATTCGAGACGGGTGTCTCGACCTTGGATCGCTTGATTGTACCTTCTACTTGAGGCGGGTACCCTTTGACTTATCTCTTGATAGTGTCTTATGATAAGTGCAGTTTATATATACTTACTAGTGTTGGTAGTTAGTATTTCCCTGGTTTAATTTAGTTGATACCTAACATGCTTCTACTGTTAGCTGCTATACATTAGTCTGACATGCTTTTCTTTCTGGCTATATTTATCTGTGTTCATATAGATAGAGGTATTTATTGTGCTTCCCTCTATACTGGATTAGTTGATAGATATGTTGGATATATGATGTTGGATTCATTTTGTTTATTATTCTTGTTATATATGTGTTTATCTTTTTGGCACCTACACATATGGAGGAGGACATGTCCAGGTATGACATACTGTAGCCGCATGCACCATATTGCATGATTGCATGCAGGGCGATTGACGACTCCATTATTGTTGAGCTCGTCGGCCGGCTACATGGGCCTGCACACAACGTGTCCACTGCATGGGTAGTGGCACAGCACTCAGGGTGTGTATGGCAAGTTGCCCGGTGGTGCTCCGCTAGGACGCTCATGGGTAGCATGACAGGAGCGTGGTAGCACGCCGGGGTCCCTCCCCGTCATTGTGTACCGGGAGATGAGATCATTGGCTCCCTCACTATGTTTGAGGTAGGTGGATAGGTGTACTCCGACAGCATCCCGTCCACTTAGTCACTCATCTGGGTAATGACGGTAGAGTGCACGGTTGTTATAGCCCTACCCACTCGGTCTCACCATCGTGTGTGAGACGGCTGAGCATGGCAGTAGGGGTGACCAGGACATGTCATTTGCATCATATGCACAGATTGCATTATTTGTGATTGATGCATTTTGGTGATTGCATATGATTTACATGTATATAGGTTATTTGCTTTTGCTCTGATTATTTTTATCTGTGTATGTTCGCAGTCAGTTGCACAAGCCTCGCAGGTGAGTACAGTTTATTTCAGTTATGCATTTCTTATTATTCTTGCTGTAAACTTGTATTACATGCTTACTGTTAGTTACTACAGTTTATTCAGCTATGCATATCTGTTATACTGTTAGGAAACTGTACTATAGGTGCTATGGTTTAGGAGGTTGTACCATAGGCTGTTACTGGTGGTTATATGTTGCTGTACATATCTATTGAATTACCTGCTGAGTTCTTTGAACTCACCCCGTTGTTACTATTTTTTTAGGTTGTGGTCGTCGGGAGAAATTCCAGTCGCTAGCCCCATTATCGCGAGGATTTTCTTTGTTAGATTATATTTTGCTTTTGCATCTTATATACTTGTATTGTGGGTTTGTATTGTGGACATTGAACCTTCGGGTTTGCTACTTTGTTTTTCGCTACGAATTTTCTCATTTCTTCATGGATTTTGTTTTCTTCGTTGTAGTGGAGTAGGATGTTTACATATATCTTTGAGGATTTTTTATCGTCTTTCTATATTAAACTACGTGGATTGATTATATGTTGAACTGTGTGGAATGTTGATATAAACTGCGTGGTTTGTTTCTTATTTGTATTGTATTGTTCCGGCCGTGTGTGGCCGAGGTATAGATATATGTATTCTGGATTCATATTGTCACCCGTACAGGGGAGATGCTGTCGAAATTTCTTCTGACAAGGACTACCTGTGGCGTGACAATTTATTTGATATCAGAGCCAGGTTTACGATACCTGCTTCTGTGTTCTGGATTTTCGAGATTTTATCTGATACCAATTTATTTGGTATCAGAGCAGGTTATGATACTTGCTAGGCATTCTGGATTTTCGGGATTTTATCTGATACCAATTTATTTGGTATCAGAGCTGATTTCTGATACTTGTTTTTCGTGTTTTGGAGTTTACGAGTTTATTTGGGTATTTTCGGATTTGTCGGATTTCGTCGATTTTCTCGTTTCAAAATTCTGAGGTATTTTGACGAGGTTCTATTTGGGGGCTAAGCAGCGAAAGGACATCTTCAGACGGTAAATAGGTAAATTAGGTAATTTTATAGTTTTTATACCTGTAGTAATATCTGGGTAACATTTTGTTACATATATGACACATACAGGTGTTCCGGTATCGAGACGTGGTCGTCCACATAAGAGGGCAATAGATTCTCCAGAGATAGAGTCTTCAGAGAGATCTGCTTGGGTTGAGCTTGTCCGTTAGGGACAGACTCGTCAGGATATTATAGACATGTCGGATTATAAGACCCCGACGGTTCCGACTTCAGAGGTACATACCTCGACTGTACCACTAGTGGTATCACCTTCAGTATACCCGGCAGCCCCTCTAGCTGTGCCTGCTACTACGTACATGGCACCACAGATACCTGTGCCTGTTACTACATACTCGACACCCGCACCAGCAGTACCGGTTGCTCGTTATCTGGTACCGCCTACTGTACCTCAAGTCGCCCCTACTTATGCCTACTCAGCAGTTCCACCAGCAGTACCCACCCCAGTTTATACGGCAGCACCAGTGGTACCTCTTCTGGCCTATCCCTCAGTACCACCCATAGGATCAGCTCCAGTGGTTCTACCTAGTTCCGCAGCGATCCCTACTGATATAGTTGTTGCACGAGCATGGATTCCAGCATTGGCAGAGTCGATGAAGAGCCGATTCACATTGTTCCGTGGGGAGACCGATCCGAGCATAGCTCAGTCTTGGATAGAGACTATGGAGCGGACTTTCTTTTACATGGCCTGCTCTGAGTGGGAGAAGGCTGAGCTGGCTGCTTACCACTTACGAGACGGGGCAGAGATCTGGTGGGACACACAGCGCTCGATTATAGGAGAGCAGCATATTACTTGGACGAGATTTAGGGAGGCATTCGAGAGTCAGTATTTTCCCCGAGCATATCAGATGACACGACGACAGGATTTTCTGAGTCTTCGACAGAATACACGCTCAGTGATTGATTATAATGCCGAATTTAACTGGTTGGCCAGATTCTGTCCTGAGTTAGTTGTCGATGATAGATCCCGTATGCTTCAGTTTGTCCAGGGACTGGATGGACATCTTCAGGTGAAGATTGTCGGTCTTGGTATAGCATCATACACAGAGGCACTAGATAGGGCTCTTATGATTGAGTCAGCTCATCAGAGAGTGAATGTAGACAAGAAAAGGAAGCAGACTGATCGGACTTTCGGTCAGACCAAGCAGCCACAAACTACTGGACAACAGCAGAGCAGTCGCACTCAGACAGGTCAGGGTACTTCTGGGACATCTGGTCGGCACCAGAAGTCAGGACGATCTTCATCTGGACCTTCCCGATCTGCCCAGCAAAATCGAAAACAGTCCACTAGTGACCCTATCTGCACCAGATGCGGATCCCGAGATCACTCACCTCTGCGTGTACTTTGGGACAGTCAGTTTGCTATTACTGCAAACTGCCCGCACACGTGAGCCGAGACTGTTCGCTGAAGACTCAGCATATAGCTTCCGGGGTTTCTGTTTCAGGAGGACATTTTGGTCAGTCCGGGACTCGGCGAGGGGGGCCGAAAGCCCATTCTTCGCATCGTCAGCAGAGGACAGCTCCGTCTACAGCAACTGCTTATGATATACATGGTCAGGAGCATTCTGGTGTCCTTATGGAGTCCAGAGTTCTATTTCAGGATCTCAGTATCTGACCAGGGACAGTATCAGTTGCAGCCTCAGCCATCGGCGCAGTATCAGTTACAGCCACAGCCTACTGCAGCCCATAGCCCTATCTCTGACTCAGTATCCAGTACCGACCCAGTGGCAGGCTCAGACTCCGACGCAGCAGCCTTTGGCAGTGCTACCACCTCTACCACCGTCAGATACTGGACGAGTTCACGCGGTCACCAGAGAGGATGCACAGCGGGCCGACAGATCCGTTTTCCGCGGTATGATTTTACTTTATGCATTTTCTGTTGATATGATAATTGATATAGGTAGTTCACATTCTTTTATATCTTGTGCATTTATGAGAGAGATTGGTATACTACCTTCTCATAGACCGTGGTGACTGACCGTCTCCTTACTATCTGGTGATACCTTGGATGTCACTCAGGAGGTCAGAGGTTGCCCGTTAGATTTTGGTAGCATTATTCTCACTGTAGATTTGTTAGTACTGGAAATGGTCGAGTTCGACATTATCCTTGGCATGGATTGGCTGTCTGCATATCATGCCACAGTTGATTGCCAGAAGAGGGTGGTCACGTTCCGACCTCCGAACCAACCCTCTTGGGATTTCACTGGCATCAAAGACGATGGGATATCGACCATTTTTGCGATACAGGCGCAAAAACTGCTATCACATGGATGTCAGGGATTCTTATTATCTTTAATTAGTACTGACGACAGCAGTAGTCCTCAGCTCTCAGACATTCCGGTGGTCCGAGAGTATCCAGACGTTTTTCCAGATGAGTTACTAGGTTTTCCTCCCTGAAGGCAAGTGGAGTTTGCTATTGAGCTGATTCCAGGGACTGCACCAACATCGAAAGCTCCTTATCGTATGGCACCGAAAGGGTTGGACGAACTGAAGGTTCAACTCCAGGATTTATTGGATAGGGGATTTATTCGCCCTAGTGTATCTCCGTGGGGTTCTCCTGTAGTATTCTTTAAGAAGAAGGATGGTATTCTGAGGTTGTGCATCGATTATAGGCAGCTGAATGCAGTGACTATCAGAAATAAGTACCCCTTGCCACGGATTGAGGATTTATTTGATTAGCTTAGAGATACATCAGTGTATTCTAAGATTGATCTACGGTCTGGATATCATCAGCTGAGAGTTAGAGATTCTGACATTCAGAAGACAACATTTTGCACCAGATACGGACATTACGAGTTTTTGGTAATGCCATTTGGGCTTACCAATGCTCCTGCAGTATTTATGGATCTGATGAACCGTAACTTTCTGGAGTACCTAGATCAGTTTGTTATTATGTTTATCGATGATATATTGATATATTCGCATTCTAAGGAGGAGCACGCGCAGCATCTTCGCATAGTCTTGGAGACTCTGCGACGACATCATCTGTATGCGAAGTTCAGTAAGTGTGCATTTTGGCTATCTTCAGTTGGTTTTCTGGGACACGTGGTGTCAAGCCAAGGTATTTCAGTAGATCCTCAGAAGATCGAGGCTATCACTAGCTGGGAGCAGCCGAAGTCAGTCCAGGAGATCCGTAGTTTCTTGGGACTGGCTCGATATTACAGACGATTTGTTGAGGGTTTCTCCAGTATTGCTATGCCATTGACACGTCTGACTAGGAAAGGCATGAAGTTCACGTGGTTAGAGGCTTGCGAGACCAGCTTCCAGGAGCTGAAGCGGAGATTAGTATCAGCACCAGTTTTGGTTTTACCTTCTAGTGATGACGGATTCGTACTTTACACAGACGCATCTCTTCAGGGCTTGGGCGCTGTTTTGATGCAGCATGGTAGGGTAGTCTCCTATGCTTCTCGTCAGTTGAAGGAGCATGAGAAGAACAACCCAGTACATGATTTAGAGCTAGCCGCTATTATCTTTGCTTTGAAGATTTGGCGACATCATCTTTATGGCATTACTTTTGAGATTCTTACTGATCATAAGAGTCTCAAATATATTTTCACATAGAAGGAACTCAATATCCGACAGAGGAGATGGATGGAGTTCCTGAAGGATTATGATTGTACTATTAGCTACCATCCGGGTAAAGCTAATGTGGTTGCTGATGCACTTAGCAGGAAGTCCAGAGGGACTTTAGCTTGTCACCGAGTTTTAGTCACGGACTTGATTCAGGGATTCTCCGAGTTGGGCCTTGAGGAGCAGGGACGGATAGAGCATGGTATTCTTATTACCATGGTTGCTCAGTCGTCGATCAGGATGAGGATTCGAGAGGCCCAAGCCGGAGATCAGCATTTACAGTTCATTGGTAGCCAGATAGCTTCCGGATAGTAGACCGAGTTTACACGAGATGATGAGGGGATTGTTTATTTCTGAGGCAGATTATGTGTACCTCAGTCTCACCCGGTCATGGAGGAGTTACTTTAGGAGGCTCATCGTTCTAGATTTTCTATCCACCCAGGTGGGACCCGTATGTATCGGGATTTGAGGCGTTCCTACTGGTGGAACGGTATGAAGAAAGACATCATAGATTTTGTAGCTAGATGTCTTGTCTGTCAGCAGGTGAAGGCTGAGCACCAGAGACCTACTGGTTTACTTCAGAGGATCCCTATTCCAGAGTGGAAATGGGAGCATATTACTATGGATTTCGTGGTGGGATTACCTAGGACTTGACGAGGCCATGATGCGATTTGGGTAATCGTTGATCGATTAACCAAATCCGCACATTTTATAGTGATCCGGAAGACTGATTCTCTGGATCGATTAGCAGAGTTATACTGTCGTGATATTATCAGGTTGCATGGTGTTCCTTTGAGTATTATATCAGATAGAGACCCACGATTCACGTCCCGGTTCTGCCAGAGTCTGCAGCAGGCTTTGGGCACACAACTCCGTTTCAGTACGACATTCCATCCACAGACAGATGGGCAGTCAGAGCGGACCATTCAGACATTGGAGGACTTGCTGAGGTCTTGCGTTATGGATTTCGGAGGCAGCTGGGAGGACCACCTACCATTGGTGGAGTTCGCCTATAACAACAGCTATCATTTGGCTATCCAAATGGCATTGTTTGAGGCGTTGTATGGTAGACCTTGTCGGACACCCACCCTCTGGGAAGAGGTTGGGGAGGCCCAGCTGGTTGGACCTCAGAGAGCTCAGCAGGAGGCAGAGTTGGTTCGTACTATCAGACGAAGGATGTCAGAGGCTCAGGACCGTTAGAAAAGTTATGCTGATCAGTGACGGAGACCCCTGGAGTTCTCTATTGGTGATCATGTATTTTTAAGAGTTTCACCCACGAAAGGAGTGAAGAGACTTGGTCTTCGAGGTAAGTTAGCTCCACGATATATTGGGCCATTCCAGATCTCGGAGAGGATTGGAGCAGTAGCTTACCGTCTGGCGCTACCACCATCTTTAGCAGGCATTCACGATGTATTCCATGTATCTATGCTGAGGAGATACGTATCCGATCCAGCACATGTACTATCAGATATATCAGTTCCCATTCAGCCTGACGTTACTTACGAGGAGGTTCCTGTACTGATTCTAGATCATAGAGAGCGTCAGTTGCGGAACAAGACTGTCCGGCTGGTTAAACTCGGATGGCAGCATCATTCGGACGAGGAGGCTACTTGGGAGCTGGAGGATACAATTCGAGCTCGATACCCTCATCTCTTTACTTGAGGTATGTGGGTTAGAGTTTCTTTCAGCATTTATACTGTTTGGTTATGTTATAGTGTTGGTTGTTGGTTATAACAAAATTTGGGGACCAAATTTTTATTAGTAGGGGAGGATGTGAGATCTCAGAAAATTTAAATAAATAGAGTTATTTCAGAAATAGCCTTATAAAATTTTTCCGAAATTTTTAGAAATTTTTTGGGTATTTTTCGGAGCTCGTATGGAGGGTTTTGAGGGGATCGATCGGCGGGCACGGATAAAGCCTGTTTGGGATACCGTTTAAGTGAGAAAATGTTTTAAATTATAAATACCTTTTTCCTTATTTCTTTTCCTCCATCGCCGATCCCGATCTATTTCTTCCCCAACCCCTGCGATCCCGATCCTTCCTTCCCTGAGCTTTCCTCTTGCCTATACCCGATTTCGATCTCCTCCTTCTGATTTCCTCTCATTCTCTCTTGTGGGCGACTTGACGCCGAGGTCGGAGGAGTACATCGTCGGCGCTCGACAGAACCGGCGGAGTCCAGACTATCTTCGGCCGACGGGTGTCTAATCCGGTGAGTTCTGCGGCCGAGTGTCGACAGTGCGTAGGCTAGGGCACGACAGGTGCTCGATCCGTGTCATCTCCAGCCTATCGACCCTTCGTTCTTCCTCCACGAGTTGTTCACAAAGCAGTCCGCGTCTCCCTTCTTGCCGAATTTGGATCGAACAACGCCACCGAGGAGTGATCTTGGAGGTAAGGTGTCGCTGGATTTGTGTAGTGGCTAGATTAGGGTTCTTCTCTACATTTGCCCTCGCCCTCTCTGATCTGTGCCCTAGAGCCATCATCGGAGGGGAATCTTGACCGCCGACTACAAATTCTTGGCCGTTATCACCAAGTGCTCATTGGTTGTGAAACCGATTATCTGATTTCTATCTCTGTGGTTTGTTGATCAGGCGGCGTCGATCACTGGCAGCTACCATAGATTCACTGTTTGATCGGAAACAGTGGAGTGGGTTTCAGCACAGTTCTGCTGTGATGCTGGAATGGTGATTGTGAGGTGATTTCCAGCAGCTCACTTTATTCCAGCAGAGGTTGTTAATTAGGTAAGGATTAGATATGTTTCGAATTTGGATATTTGTTAGATGATTAAGTATGATCTTGATACCTATTGATAATTTATTCATCATTAGGTTGTGTATATTAATAAGGTTATATGGATTTAGGTTTACTTTGCTAATCTAATGGTTGATTAGGGATTAGGAAACTATCCCTAATTAACCGTTAGACAGGTTGAGGGATATGGTTTAGGGTTTGTCCCTAAATTTCTATTTAGGATTTATTTAGCTATTTGTTTGTATTCTAGCTAAATAAAAGTAAACGTATTTGTTTACACAGGACATAGATTCGAGACGGGTGTCTCGACCTTGGATCACTTGATTGTACCTTCTACTTGAGGCGGGTACCCTTTGACTTATCTCTTGATAGTGTCTTATGATATGTGCAGTTTATATATACTTACTAGTTTTGGTAGTTAGTATTTCCCTGGTTTAATTTAGTTAATACCTATCATGCTTCTACTGTTAGCTGCTATACATTAGTCTGACATTCTTTTCTTTCTGGCTATGTTTATCTGTGTTCACAGAGATAGAGGTATTTATTGTGCTTCCCTCTATACTGGATTAGTTGATAGATATGTTGGATATGTGATGTTGGATTCATGTTGTTTATTATTCTTGTTATATATGTGTTTATCTTTTTGGCACTTACACATATGGAGGAGGATATGTCCAGGTATGACATACTGTAGCCGCATGCACCATGTTGCATGATTGCATGCTGGGCGATTGACGACTCCATTATTATTGAGCTCGTCGGCCGGCTACATGGGCCTGCACACAATGTGACCACTGCATGGGTAGTGGCACAACACTCAGGGTGTGTATGGCAGGTTGCCCGGTGGTGCTCCGCTAGGACGCTCATGGGTAGCGTGACAGGAGCGTGGTAGCACGCCGGGGTCCCTCCCCGTCATTGTGTACCGGGAGATGAGAGCATTGCGCTCCCTCACTATGTTTGAGATAGGAGGATAGGTGTACTCCGACAGCATCCTGTCCACTCGGTCATTCATCAGGGGTAGTGACGGCAGAGTGCACGGTTGTCATAGCCCTACCCACTTGGTCTCACCATTGTGTGTGAGACGGCTGAGCATGGCAGTAGGGGTGACCATGACATGTCATTTGCATCATATGCACAGATTGCATTATTTATGATTGATGCATTTTGGTGATTGCATATGATTGACATGCATACAGGTTATTTGCTTGTGCTCTGATTACTTTTATCTGTGTATGTTCACAGTCAGTTGCACAAGCCTCGCAGGTGAGTACAGTTTATTTCAGTTATGCATTTCTTGTTATTCTTGCTGTAAACTGTATTACATGCTTACTATTAGTTACTACAATTTATTCAGCTATGCATATCTGTTATACTGTTAGGAAACTGTACTATCGGTGCTATGGTTTAGGAGGTTGTACCATAGGCTGTTACTGGTGGTTATATGTTGATGTACATATCTAATGGATTACCTGCTGAGTTCTTTGAACTCACCCCATTGTTACTATTTTTCAGGTTGAGGCCGTCGGGAGATATTCCAGTCGCTAGCCCCATTATCACGAGGATTTTCTTTGTCGGATTATATTTTGCTTTTGCATCTTATATACTTGTATTGTGGGTTTGTATTGTGGACATTGAACCTTCGGGTTTGCTACTTTATTTTTCGCTGCGGATTTTCTCATTTCTTCGTGGATTTTGTTTTCTTCGTTGTAGTGGAGTAGGATGTTTACATATATCTTTGAGGATTCTTTATCGTCTTTCTATATTAAACTGCATTGATTTATTATATGTTGAACTGTGTGGAATGTTGATATAAATTACGTGGTTTGTTTCTTATTTGTATTGTATTGTTCCGGCTATGTGTGGCCGAGGTATAGATATATGTATTCTGGATTCATATTGTCACCCGTACAGGGGAGATGCTATCGAAATTTCTTCTGACAAGGACTACTTGGAGCGTTACAAAAGGCGCCTCCATCAGGCTCCAAAGCGTCTTGAATCCCTAAGTATTATCCCGTAAATAATTCTATGATGAAGCTTTGACCGCTGCCTCTTATCCAGCTTAAGGCGCCTTCATCAGTGTCCAAGGCGCCTTAAACCACCTATTTAAGGTGCCTTGAGCTTCCTTCAAGTGCCTCTTATCCTCTAAGTTGGGACTTTTTTTTAAAAATGATTTTGGAATTAAGTTTTAAAATAATTTTGAAATTAAGTTTTAAAAGTTTTTTAAATAATTTTGAAATTAAATTTAAAAAAGATTTTTAAATAATTTTAAAAATAAGTTTTGAAAAGATTTTTAACATGATTTTGAAATTAAGTTTTAAAAGATTTTTAAGTGATTTTGAAAATAAGTTTCGAAAAGATTTTTAAAATAATTTTAAAAGATATTTCAAATAATTTTGAAATTAAGTTTTGAAAAGATTTTTAAATGATTTTGAAATTATGTTTTGAAAAGATTTTTAAAATGATTTTGAAATTAAGTTTTAAAAAGATTTTTAAATAATTTTGAAAATAAGTTTTTTAAAAAAAAAAGATTTTGAAATTAAGATTTAAAATAATTTTGAAATTACGTTTTAAAAGATTTTGAAATTAAGTTTTAAAAGTTTTTTAAATAATTTTGAAATTAAATTATGAGTTTAATTTTGAATTTGAATTTTAAATTCCTTAGTCATCTCACCTGATCTAAATTTTCAATCAGGGACTCCTATGATTTTTGTGAGATGAATTGAGGTTCAATTTAAGAGTTTGGTTTAACTTTGTGTTAGATTCAGGTTTAGCTTTGGGTTCAACAAGTAAGCATTCTTTGAATAAACTTCTGGGCTATGGTGAGTCACAAAGAACTCATTAAAGTAACCATGCCTTCGAGGTTTTCCAAATAGTCCTACCCATTGAACTTAATACTAAACCTTGGTCTAACCAGTTAGGATCATTTAAGGGTAGCTTCGGTCAGTTCCACTTGACCAAATGCACCAGGTCGAAGTCATATCTTCCTAGACATGCGATGCCCAAGCTTCCCTAACGTACTATCATCCAAAAACTTCACCAGTACCGTGTGTCAAGTTAAACTTTGCCCATTTTTTCTAACCTTAATTACCCTTCCGGGTAGTCTACTATTGTTTACCCATTTCGGGTAGATTAAGTTCGGTTACCCAGTCGGGTAGTTTAGTTAGGGGTGTCAGCTATTCTGGATCCTCCTTCTATATTTGATTTAAATTGAATTTTTAAATTCTGATTTAATTTTGAATTTTAATTTAATTTCGAATTTTTAAATTATTTTTGAATTTTGAATTTTGAATATTGAATTTTAATTTAATATTGAATTTTAATTTAATTTTGAATTTTTTAATTTAATTTTGAATTTTGAATTTTTATTTTAATTTCAAATTTTTAATTTAATTTTGAATTTTGAATTTAATTTTTAATTTAATTTTTAATTTTAAGTTCGTTTAATTAATATCATTTTTTTTCTCCCCCTGGATCATAGCCTCGATATAGTCTATCGAGGTAGTGTATTTGATCCTTCGGGATCCAATATTGACCAAGTCCAACTTGATTGATCAATTTGGACTTGGGGACCCATGCTTGGACTGTTTTTCTATCTGTTCTTTCTACAAGAGATAAGTTAGATTTATATTTTCTTTTTGGTTTAAATCCTAGACCAGTTCTATTGTAAACGGCTCTTTGTGTCCCAAGAATTAGGTCAAGATTCTTGGAACCTAAAGAAACCGTTCTAGTGTTTTCTCCAGATCCTTGACTTGAGTTTTCAGACTGGAGTTCTCTTCTTCATGTTTTTGAACTTGAATTGAGTTTCCAGTCTGAGCTGGTTCAATCAAAGATTTGGAGTCAGTCGCTTCTTTAAGGACTTCTACTTCCTTTAGAAGGGACTTAACTCTTAGGTTCGACTTAGCTAATTTTGCAATAAGTAATTAACTAGATTATTAAGGCGAAGGATACTTACAGAGGGATTAGGCCCTTCGGAAATGGATATGGATCCGTGGCTTCGCTCGGACTCGGCCTCCGACTCGGTCTCGCTATCGGATTCGTCGATCTAGTCCCGGGCCATCCGCGCAAGTAAACTTGTCTGATCGAGTTCGTCGTCGTCGTCTTCTGAGGAAGCTTCGTCCCATGTTGCCTTTAAGGCCTTCTTCCTTCTGTGCTTCTTTGCATCCTTTTGATTAGGGCAGTTGGCCTTGATGTTCCCCTTCTGGTTGCACCTGTAGCAGATCACTTCGAACTTTACCTTAGAACTTGGTTGGGCTTCCATGGATTGGACTGCCTTCTTTAGGTCCTTCTTATTGAAGCCTTTCTTCTTCTTATAAAGTCTCTTCACAAGATTCATGAGCTCCGTTGTTAGTTCTTCATCTTTATCATCTGAGTCAGGTTCTTCTTCTAACTCTGGTTCAGTTCTTCGTCTTGATCTCGGTTCTCGCGTTCAACTAGTACCTGCAACCAAAGCAACCCCCTTCTCGGTTGGTTGTGCATTACTCGGCTCATGTAATTCAAACTCACAGAATAATTCATCTAATTTTATTGAAGATAAATCATTGGAGACTTTATAGGCATCTACCATTGATGCCCACAATGTGCTCCTCGGAAACGAATTTAGTGCGTACCTTATGACGTCCTGATTCTCTATCTTTTGACCTATTCCGTGGAGAGAGTTGAGGATGTCTTGAATTCTTACGTGTAGAGAACTTGCCATTTCACCTTCCTGCATTTTGAGATTATATAGTTTATTAAGTAAAAGATCTATTTTACTTACCTTGGTGTCGGAGGTGCCCTCGTGGAGTTGTATCAGTTTCTCCCACAGCTCCTTTCCGGTTGAAAATGGACCGACTCTGTTGAGCTCCTCCTTGGTAAGACCACACTGGAGGGTGTAGGTAGCTTTGGCGTCAGCTTCCACCTTCTTGATTAGGGATGGCTCCCAGTCCTCGTAGGGTGTAGGCTTGCCGTCTTTATCAGTTGGCAGAACCAAACCAGTCTTGATTATCATCCAGGTTTAAAACTAGATTTTCAGGTAGGCTTCCATTCGTACCTTCCAGTACCCGAAATCTTCTCCGGAGAAGAGGGGGGATGAAAGGTGCTAAAACCCTCTTGTTGTGCCATTGAGAGAATATGCAAAAGAAAACAAAAAAAAAATATGTCCCAAGACTAAGTCTTGGATTAGTAGTGCGGGAGTAAAGAATTGAAAAAGAACTAACTCGAGTGGTGTTGCACCAACTTCGAGCGAGATCGATACGAACGAAAAAAAACTGGAATATAGTAATGATACTAATTTCAGTTGACTCCAAAAAATTTAAAATACCGCGAAAAAAATTGCGTGATTGGTGGTTGCACCAAATCAACGCAATCCCGCTCTGATACAAATTGTTGGATCGAGACGCGCTAGAGGGGGGGAATAGCGCTCGCGGCTATTTCGTTCGATTCATAAAACTATCGGATTTAAAAACACGCAACGGAATAAAGAAACACAAACACATAGACACAGGGGAATTTACTTCGTTCGGAGCCTAGATTGACTCCTACTCGTAGGCCCGCAATCCTTGATCGCTTTCCGTGGGCAACAACTATAAGCTCGAATAGAATTACAAACTAATTACAATGAAAGTATAATAGAAACTTTATACCGACAACTAATGAAGAAGAAACAGAGCTCCGAGTCGTCGGGGGGTCGTAGCAGCACTTCGGGATCGTGTCGTTAGCAGCTATATGCAAAGGAATCGCTTGGAGTGAGTTATGTAGAGCTGCTGGTCGAAACCCTCTTATAAAGGGTGTTCAAGGCACCTCCATCAGGCTCCAAGGAGCCTTGAATCACTAAGTATTATCTCGTAAATAATTCTGCTATGAAGCTTTGACCGCTGCCTCATATCCATCTTAAGGCGCCTTCATCAGAGTCCAAGGCGCCTTAAACCACCTGTTCAAGGCGCTTTGATCTTCCTTCAGGGCGCCTCCAACCCTTCTGGACAGCTGGCTTCGGCTCGCACCCGAGGCGCCTCCAAGCTCAATGGAGGCGCTCGGACACTGTTCATCCGAGGTTAACTTGTGCTCCTTTGGTCCTGCAAAAGTGTTAGTCCCAAACACTTACCCTGCAAAACAAAGTTAGCACAAAACAACATTAAATATGATAACAGAATATAATGATAGTCTCCAGACTGTCCGGGTCTGACTTCGAATTTCCAACCGAAAACCCTAGGTCGACCCGATGCCTACTGTTCCCTCTACGAGGAACACGTCCTCACCTACTCCACTCAGGAGATTTACCTGTTGCCAGTGTGATCTTCCAGATCGACTGGACTTTTGCTCGGTGCTCGATGCTTCCGGACTTTCTGCTGGACTTTCGCTTCCCGGCTGGTCCAGTCTTTTACCTGGTTCGCGACACCAGGACTTTCTACCTAGGGTTACCCCCCTAGGACTTTTGCCTGAAGTACTCGACCCACCAAGACTTTCCACATAGGGTTACCACCCCCTATGACCTAGGGTTACCACCCCCTAGGGTTTTCACCTGCCTAACCAGAGTTAGGACTTTCCTGAAACACTTAGTCAAGCACGTTAGATTACAACACACCTTAACTTTGAATCCTTTGCCATTATCAAAACTCAGGTTCGATCGTCGGATGTTTCCCGCACCAACATGATACACTTTAAGTGTATTGAGTAGGATCATTTAGGTAAGTTCTTTTTGTACTGACTTAGTAAAATAACTAGACCTTAGTTATTATGGAAGTGTGTGCTCTTAATCCTATTATAATAACAAGTACATATATTTAATATTTATTTCTTTGACTTATCAAAGGGTGAGGTTTAGCTCGATAAATCAATATGCCCTATAAGTTGAGAAATGATATTACTTATATTGTATGTTGTTGATTATAGAAGAAATATGTGTCCTAGTTATCTAGGTTGAGAATGTCCCCAAGAGGAGCTCATAAGCATTGCCATGTTAAACACTGCAGGTGGACCTAGTCCGATATGACAATGAAGTTGAGTGGTACTACTCTTGGAGCTAGATATTAATTAAGTAAGTTGTCAGTAACTTACATAATTAGTGGGCATTCATAATCTTAAACACAGGGAGACTAACACACTCATGATAAGAAGGAGCCCATAATGTAATTTGGGATTGGTGCGATAGTGCGGTAATAACTCTCTAGTGGAATGAGTTATTATCGATGAACTTGATTTTTGTGTTCGGGGCGAACACGGGATAGTCAAGCTCATCGGAAGGCCAAAACCAATTTCTCCTCTAGGTCCCTGTCGTAGCCTCATTAAAGCCTCAAGTCCATCCAAAGAAAGGCCCGTCTTGGTGTCCAAGAAGGGGGCCGTCCCATTGCTTGGTGACCAAGCAATGGTCGGCCACATCTCCTCTTAATAGGGTCGGCCCTATTGCTTGGTGACCAAGCAATGGTCGGCCACAATTATTTCAAATAGGAGGGGTGTTTTGAATTTTTAAAATCTTCTCTTTGTAGAAAACTATAAGTTTTAAAAAAGAGATTTTAATTTTTAAAACTATCCTTATTTTAATTAGGCCACATGTTTTAATAGAGAGTTTTAAAAGTTTTAAAACTTTCCTTTTTTAACCATCCTCATGGTTTAAGAAAAAAAAGGGAGATAAGTTTTAAAATTAAAATTTTCTATCATCATTTTAAAAAGGGAAATTTTGTTAGAGAATTTTTAAATTTTAAAACATGGTTTTAATTTTTAGAACTTTCCTTTTTTAACTCTAGGAAAGAGAGCATATAAAATTTTACAAGTGTTTTTTCTTCTTGTAAAATTTTATAAAAAAATTATTTTTCTTTCCTAAATATGGTGGCCAACCACCTTGCTTGGTGCCCAAGCAAGGGGTCAGCCAAAACACAATCCTAAACCAAATAGGATTGATCACAACCATTGATTGGTGATTGATTCAATCAAGAGGAAAGAAAAGGAAAAATAAAAAGGAAAAAGGAAAAACTCTTGGATGATTTCATTTTTTGTAAAAGGTTTTTCCTTTTTTGCCTTGGGCAAGTAATATAAAAGAAGGGGTGAGGGGGCTTCATGAGATACAATTCTTATTCTCTTGCTTGGAGATCATCTAGTGGTCGATCCTCCCTCTCTTCTCTCTTTTCCCTTTTTCTCTCTTCTCCTTGGTGGTGTTGGTGGCCGGATTTTAGAAGAAGAGGAGAAGCTCTTTTGGGTGGTGTTCATCTTGGAGGATCATCGCCCACACGACGTCCAAGGTGAGACAAGGAATACGGCAGAAGATCTCGAGGTCATTAGCATACAAAGAGAAGGTATAACTATAAATTTTCTTCCGCATTATACTAGTTATTTTCTTTGTAAGAATTCTAAATACAAGAGGCAATTAGATCTAGTTTTTCGAAATACTTTTTCGAGTTTGTGTTATCTTCTTTTTCGAATTTGTGATTTGATTGTTCTTTTTGGTTAACCTAGAGTTATTTAAGGAAATAAATATTAGCTTTCCTTAAAAGGCTTTGCCTAGGCGGTGGTGGTTGCTCCCATATCTAAGAAGGCCATGTGCCTCGCCATGCAGTCCTGGAAGCTAATTTTAGAAATTAATATTTATGGAATTAATAACTTAGGTAGATTTGAATCAATAGTGTTAAGTTCCGCTTGCGATTCAAATCTAAACCATTAAGAACAGATAAGTTAAATTTAGAATCAAGGATGTTAAGTTCCGTCTGCGATTCCTAATTTAACTTCTAAAGAACACAATAAGTTATTTAAGGAAAGGTTCGACACTTGTACAAAAATTTTTGTACAGTGGAACCGGAACGTTTTCCTAGGACTAACCAACAGAGGCAGAGCAGGCCGTGTAGATCTACATGGTCGTGCAAGGGGCAATGGCAGAGCATGCCACGACCATGTGAGCATCACACGGCCGTGCCACCTGGGTAGTGAAGGGAATGGACCAGGCCGTGTGAGCTTCACATGGTCGTGTCTCGGGGTCGTGTGGCACCCAAACCCTAGCTCTATATAAGGGTTTCTTCCTCATTTGAAAAGGGGAGTTCTCCCTTTTGGGAGAAATCAAGATTTGGGCATTCCTCCACCTCATTGGAGGAATTTTCCGGTGATCTAAGGGTGGATCTTCAACGAATTGACTCCGGGAACGAGGATTGGATCAGAAGACAGTTCTTCATTGTAGATAAGCTTTTCTTCCCTTCTATTCTTGGGTTTTGGGATCAAGATGCTTTAGATCTTTTTATCTTCAGGTTTCTTTTCTCATTCTATGGATTAGATCTCTTTGTTCTATGATGGAGGAAGTATTTGTAATGTGAATTTGATATAAACTCTTGTGGATTTGCCAATTTCCTATTTCTATGATTTTACCCTATTTGTATCTATTTGATCTTGTGTGGATTGTTGCGATTGGGCTTAATTACCATACTTGATTGAATGTTTGGGTATCTTGTGGATCTTGTAAAGGTGATTCCTCACTCGATTATCCGTGGGACGTTCGTGACCGATAAGCCCGTGTAAGGACGATTGAGGGATGATCTTGAGGGTGAAATAAGGGCATTCAAGGGGGTATGATAGATTAGATGCATTAATCTTTCATATCTTGATGAGGTTGAGAAGTAATAAATTTCTATGTTGATTTTCTGAGGGACGCACATGACAAGAAAGCCTGTGTAAGGACAACATAGGAATCATTCTTAATTGATCACATTTAGGTGTAGATTTCAGTCCTAGGTCGTTTGTCTATTGCAAGAGAGAACCGGAAACCTTCTACAAATGATGGGCAATTGAGGAATACGATTTGGTAGATCACCAACATTAAATAACATTACAAATAAACCAAAACTCCTAGAATAACCCTTTTATCATAGCCCTTATTCTTGTTTCTATTCTTTCATCTCTATTCTTTACTTTTCATAGTTGCACTAGTTTTCATATATTAATTGATTAGTTGTTTAGCTAATTCATGTGGAGACACCTTTAGTGCTTATACCAGTCCCTGTGGATACGATATCTTTCTTTATTATTGACGACATATCCGTGCCCTTGCGGATCTTTAACATCTGGCAGTACCATCGTCCCTAGCAAGCGTTCAAGATGTATTCCACGTGTCTATGCTGAGGAGATATGTAGCCGACCCAGCACATGTGCTATCTGATATACCAGTTCCCCTTCAGCCTGATGCTACCTACGAGGAGGTTCTGGTATGGATTCTGGACCAGAAAGAGCGTCGACTGTGGAACAAGACTATCCAATTGGTTAAAGTCGGATGACAGCATCATTTAGATGAGGAGGCCACTTGGGAGCTCGAGGATTCGATCCGAGCTCGATACCCCCACCTTTTCACTTGAGGTATGTGTGTTAATTTACCGTTCAACTTTTGTATTCTTTACCTGTTGTTAGTACTTGTTGATGGTAGATAACGAAAATTTAGGGAACAAATTTTTATTTGTGGGGGAGAATGTAAAATATCGAAAATGGGTGAATCACCATAAGTGAATTTTCTAGAATTTTTGGAAATGTTTCGAGAAATTTTCGGAGCTCGTATGACGAGTTTAAGGGGATCAAATATTAGGCTCGGGAAAGCCTATTTAGGCTACCCCATTTTAACGAGGAAATGCTTATTTTTTAATTCCTTTTATTTCTTTTCCTCCGTTTCTTCTCCCGCGTGCCAAGTCGTCCCCGACGCCGTCCCCGCGCCTTCTCCTCTCACGCCGATCTCTGCCCTAACCGCACATGGCGGTTTCTCCTTCCCGAGCGTACAAAACCGTGTCCGATCAGTTCTCGCTTCTTTTCTTCTTCTTCTCCCGAACTCCTTCCCCTCTTCTATTTTGCGTGTCAACGTCGACTGCCATGCCCTAATTTCCTCGTCGCCTTCTCCACACGGCGGCGTCAACGCCTATAGAACCCTCGCTCCTCTACCCTAGGGCTCGAGCTACCGTCGATCGAGATTTCCCTCAAGCGATCCCTTCCTTTCAGCCGGGTGCCCTCGCGACCTCGAGCCTCTGAGTCGTGCCCTAGACTTGGTCCAGCTCTACCTCTGCACGAGTTGGCCTTCAACCAGAGGCGAAGATCCAAGCCCTAGTTGCTTCACCCGTGCCCTAGACCTCACCATCGGGTCTTCCTTCATCGCCACTAGTCGCCGACAGAGAGGAAACGAGGGTATCAAGTAGGTAAGACTTATTGAGTATTTGGATTTTTATCCTGTGCTCAATTGATGGGATAATCGTTGTGGTACACAGTCACTGTGTGTTCTCCACAGCAGCTATTCATAGTTTCCAGCAACATATTCAGGCAGCGGGTACCTCCGGCTAGCAGATTCCAGCGGTTGCCATATCTGCTGTGATCAATCGGAGAGGTTTGGCATTGAGGTAAGATAAGAAATAGAAGAATTTTTTCATTTGTAATAGTGTACATAGGATTTGAACTAGGAAAGGTTAAGAATTAATTGTACTTGAATTTAATTAAGTTAGGTTGATAATGCTAGTTGCAAATCTTAATTGGAAGGTGAAATAGTTAGAATTTGTTTAATTCAAGGATTTTAGAATATAAAGGAAGGATAAGATTATTGAATAGGTTTGGATATTTTTATTTAGCTATATATCTAAATACATTATGTTTGATATAACAGGACTTTGATTCGAGACGGTGTCTCGATGAGGGATCTATTTTGGATACGATCCTCTTATTGGAGGCGGGTAGTTTGACTTATCTTTTAAGATATGTCATTTGATATGCATAGTAGTTTTTAACAAGTAGTAATAATTATGTTTCTTATCTGCATCGGGTTGTCACTACCGGATACCTCTTACATGCTTGTTTTGATTACTTGTTATGCATTCCATGTTAGTACCCACCTGATTTTATATGCTTATAGAGGTAGTAACATAACCATACCTTATTATGTTTAGGACCTAGGTTTTTATACCTTATCTGACCTATGTACCTAGACCATATTATTTGATCCATGTCTTTTGGTACAAATTTTGGTAGAGATGGATAGGATCAAGATATTTCCATGCTTAGTGTCATGCATCATCTCACATGATTGCATGCTCTACGATTGTTGGTTCCATTATTGTTGGGCACATCGCTAGTTACATGGATCTGTAGACACAACCACTCATGGGTTAGTGGTTTCTATTAGGCAGGGTGTGTTGCAGCAGGTTGCTCTGTCAAGGGCTCCGTTGGTCCACTCATGGGTAGTGTGATGCAGCGTCAGGGATCCCTCCTCTGGACTGGTTCAGGAGATGAGAGCATTGTGCTCCCCCACTTATGATTTGGGGTAGGAGGATAGGTGTACTCCGACAGCATCCCGTCCACTCGGTCACTCATCAGGAGAAGTGATAGCAGAGTACACGGTTGTCATAGCCCTACTCACTCGGTCTCACCATCGTGTGTGAGACGGCTGACTGGCAGTAGGGGTGACCAGGACATGTCATTGGCATCATACGCATTGATGCATTTATTGCTTGTGTTTGCTGCACTTATATGTTGCATATTTGGTGGATGCATATGTTTAACATGCATATAGGATTTCTATATTTCTCGGTCTATTATCCATACACCAGGTCCTGGTTAGTACAGGTTTTCTCCTATATATTTCAATTTGTATTTATCATTCATATATCAGGAGATTGTACGCATAATTATTGCTATTGGTTATTTTCTTACTATGCATGTCAGTAGTTACCCGCTGAGGAGTTGACTGTTTGCAATTTGAGTCGCAAAAACTGCTTTTTGCGTTGTGGAAATCCCGAAGCTAGCCACGGATTCGTGCGAAGATAAATAAAATTGTACATGTACATGTTTGTCTACACTAGATCTACCTTAGATCTACATGAAAAAGAAGTATACCCTTGTAGCGATGCCCTTCGCTTATGCCGCTCGTCCAAACGGTTGCCGGATCTCATAGAGTGTCAAGTGTACACGTATCCACATGGACAAATGGTGGAGAAAAAACCACTTAGAGTGTGCTAGCACCCTTGATTGGTTTCGGCAATGGAGGAGAGGGAGAATAGAGAAGAGAGGAAGAAGAAGAAGGGAGAATCAATGAGCACACAATTGCACTTACACCTTCATCAAGTGGCCGACCACTTTATTGTGTGCTTTATACCTCCATGTAATACCAAGAGTCATGGCTCTTGGTCTTCCTCATGAGGTGGCACACAATGATGTGGCCTTGATGATGTGGAACTCCATCATTGGCCAGCCCATGCCAAGTCACAAATGAGGTGGCATTTGGTCAAGTCAAAATTGACCCTTCATCTTCCCTCTCAAGTCATGTCAAACTTGACATCTTATCTCCCATGGTTGATCAAATCTAACCTTTGATTCAAATCAATTTAATTTAATGAATCTCTATTCATTGGTTTAAATTGATTCAATGAATCATAATCTAAATTAGACTTATTCGACACACGAATCAAATTGAGTCCAACTCAATTAGTCTAATTTGGATTACTCTTAATCCAATTTGGTTCATCACATGAACCTAATTCTCTTAGTCCATCATATGAACTTAATCTCCATCTAATTTCCCTTTGTGTGTGACCGTATCGGTTCTCTGTTGGGTTTTTCGGGCCGCGAAAATCGCTTTTCACGTCGCGGAAACCCCGAATCACCCAAGCCACGGATCTCGTGCAAGGTAAAACCGAACGAAAAATACGAGTACGAGTTAAATACTACGATCTACAGTAGATCTACAAAGGAAAACACTTTATACCTTTGATGCGATGCCCTTCGCGTTCCCGCTCGTCCAAATGATGCCGGATCTCAAGACCGTCAAGCGCCGGTCCTCTAGAAGTATCCACACGGACACACTAGATGGAGATGACCAAAAACCAAGGTGTGCTAGCACCTATGTGGTTCGGCCAAGGGAGGAGAGGGAGAGGGAGAGCTTGAGAGGGAGAAGGAAGAAGATGCACACAAGTGAATGAAAAATGAATTTTTTCACCCAAAAACCAAGTGGCCGGCCACTTTCAAAAATCACATTAATTGCATTAATTACAATTAATATGAAACCATTAAGAGAGTGGCTTTGTAACTTCCATGAGGTGGCACCCATGATGATGTGGAACATCATTATTGGTCCACCTAATGCCAACTCACCAATGAGGTGGCAAAAGGTCAAGTCAAAATTGACCTTTGGTCTTCCTTCTCAAGTCAAGTCAAACTTGACTCAATCTCTACCATGGTGGATCTAATCCAACCATTTGATTCGAGCCAACTTAATATAATGAATCTAATTCATTAAATTAAATTGATTCAATGAGTCAAAATCTAAATTAGACTCATTTAACACATGAATCAACTTGAGTCGAACTCAAGTTAGCCCAATTAGGATTACTCTTAATCCAATTTGATTCATCAAATGAATCTAATCCTCTTGGTTCATCATATGAACCTAATCTCCACCTAATTGTCCTAAGTGTGTGACCCTATCGGTTCTTGTAACGTTGGCAATGCCCTAAACCCATTTAGGAGCATAAGTAATGAGCGGTATCTAGCAACACATCATTACTACCCAAGTTACAAGAATGTCGAGATCCAACATCACCTTGTGACTACTAATTGTGACTCTTCACAAAATAATGACAAGTGTCCTTCTATCCTAGACATCTAGATTGATCAATATGAGGCATAGACCGTGTCATCCTCTAATCAATCTAAATCTTAAACTCCAAGTAGACTCACTCGATCAAATGAGCTCAACATCTAATGTTGACTCATTTGGGCATGGCCATGCACTTAGTGGTCTCACTCTATCAAGAATACCGATGTCGCTCCCGTCATATGGGAGGGATAGATCCCATCTACATCACTCACATCCCTCTACATAATTCGTTATATACCCAGTAATCGCCTTTATAGTCCACCCAGTTACGGGTGACGTTTGATGAAACTAAAGTACATAACTCCTTATGTAGGGATCCATGGTGACTTCAGGTCTAAGGACTAATAGTCATACTAATAGCCACATGAGAAAGTATATGACACTCATATAACGATCCATGATACTTTCTCATGGCGGGTCATTCAGTATACATTCTCTAATGCATACCCATGTGTCAGCTTGATATCTCTATATCCATGACTTGTGAGATCAAGTCATCGAGCTGACCTACATGCTAGTCTTATTGTATTAACATTGTCCCTGAATGTTAATACTCGACTAGGAATGATTTAGAGTAGTGTTCCCTATATCATCTCACTATCGATTCAACTAATCGATTGATATAGGTATGAACCTTCTACTCAAGGACGCTATTATACTTAGTCTATTTGGCACTAATATAAATAAGTATAATAACCAAACAAAAAGCCTTTATAAATATACAAGAATATGATATACATGAGTTCATACAATCATCAAATGATTGGCTCTAGGGCTCTAACTAACAATCTCCCACTAGCACTAGTGTCAATCAGTATAGGCTCTAAGGCCTAAAGACCTAGTGTGACCATCATGCTTCCTCTGTGCCAAAGCCTTGGTCAAAGGATCTGCGATGTTAGCCTCTGTAGGTACTCTGCAAATCTTCACATCTCCTCTATCGATAATCTCTCGAATGAGATGGAAGCACCGTAGTATATGCTTGGTCCGCTGGTGTGAGCGAGGTTCCTTCGCCTGTGCTATAGCTCAATTGTTGTCACAATAGAGCTCAACTGGGTCAGCGATGCTAGGAACCACCCCAAGTTCAGTAATGAACTTGCGGATCAAGCGCCTCCTTCGCCTCGATGCGGCAATATACTCGTAGAATCGCTCGTATCCGCTCGAACTCTTCCACGGTGACACCACCATTAATGCAAAATACGAACCCTGATGGCAATCGGTAATCATCCTGATCGGTCTGGAAGCTGGCATCACTGTAACCCTTTACAGTTAGCTCAGCATTGCCTCCATATATCAAGAAATATTCTTTAGTCCTTCGTAAGTACTTAAGAATATTCTTGACCGCTATCCAGTGACTTTCACCTGGATCTGACTAGTATCTGCTCGTCATGTTCAAAGCATACGAGACATCAGGTCGAGTACATAGCATGGTATACATGATCGATCCTATGGCTGATGCATAAGGGATCTGATCCATGCGATCTCTCTCCTCTCTAGACGAGGGACCTTGAGTCTTCGAAAGACTCACGCCATGTGACATCGGCAGAAATCCCTTCTTGGAATTCTGCATGGCAAACCGAAGGAGTACCTTGTCAATGTATGTACTCTGACTTAGGCCAAGCAATCTCTTAGATCTATCTCTATAGATCTGTATCCCTATAATGCGGGATGCCTCACCTAAGTCCTTCATTGAGAAGCAACTCCCTAGCCAGGTCTTGACAGACTGAAGCATAGGGATGTCCTTCCCAATGAGTAGTATGTCATCCACATACAATATGAGGAAGACAACTATGTCCCCTACAACCTTCTTGTAGACACAAGGCTCATCTTCGTTCTTGATGAAACCAAACTGTTTGATCGCATCATCGAATCGAAGATTCCAGCTCCGAGAAGCTTGCTTTAGTCCATAAATGGACCTATGCAGCTTGCATACTCTACTAGTATGCTGTGGATCTACAAAACCCTCAGGTTGTGTCATGTACACATCCTCAAGTAGGTTTCCATTTAGAAACGCGGTTTTGACATCCATCTGCCATATCTCATAGTCATGGTAGGCTGCAATAGCAAGCATGATCCGAATGGACTTAAACATCGCCACTGGAGAAAATGTTTCATCATAGTCAATACCATGAATCTGCTTGAAACCGTTAGCTACCAAGCGACCCTTATAGATAAGTCCATCCATGTCAGTCTTTCTCTTAAAGACCCACTTGCACCCAATGGGTTTTACCCCTTCAGGTGGATCAACCAAAGTCCATACTTGGTTGGTGTACATGGATTCCATCTCGGATCTCATGGCATCTAGCCATTTCTCTGAATCTGGTCTCATCACAGCTTCTTGATAGGTGGTAGGCTCATCCTCTATGAGCACAATGTCATCATGGTCAGACAAGAGAAATGAGTATCTCTCAGGCTGACGACGTACCCTATCAGACCTGCGAAGAGGTATGTCTACTTGAATCGGTTGTTGTTCCTCAACTCCTTGTGGAACAACATCATCCACAACACTTTGTGGTTCCAGTTCAATTTCCATCGAGACATTAGTGCTATTGTTCGCATCTTGAACTTCTTCAAGATCGAACGCGCTCCCACTAGTCTTTCTAGAAATAAAGTCCCTTTCTAGAAAGACCCCAGTCTTTGCCACAACTACCTTGTGCTGACTGGGAATGTAGAAGTAATATCCCTTAGTTTCCTTGGGATATCCAATGAAAAAGCACTTGTCAGATTTGGGTCCTAATTTGTCTGAGACTTGACGTCTAACGTAAGCCTCACAACCCCAAATCCTCATGAAAGACACCTGGGCATCTCTCCCAGTCCATATCCTATATGGTGTCTTTATCACGGCCTTTGATGGAACTCGGTTGAGTATGAAAACTGCCGTGTCTAGAGCATATCCCCATAGATATGTCGGAAGATCTGTGTGACTCATCATAGATCGTACCATATCTAATAAGGTACGATTCCTCCTTTCGGATACACCATTCCACTGTGGTGTTCCAGGAGGAGTGAGTTGAGATAAAATCCCACACTCAGCTAAGTAGTCACGAAACTCATGGCTTAAGTATTCATCACCTCGATCTGATCGAAGTACCTTAATACTCTTGCCAAGCTGGTTCTGTACTTCATTCTTCAATTCTTTGAACTTTTCAAAGGATTCAGACTTATGTGTCATCAAGTACACATAACCGTATCTACTGAAATCATCAGTAAATGTGATGAAGTATCTATAACCGCCTCTAGCAGCAACATTGAAAGGGCCACATACATCACTATGTATGAGTCCTAACAAATCAGTTGCTCTCTCGCTATGCCCACTAAAGGGCGTCTTGGTCATCTTGCCTCGTAGGCATGACTCGCATATCTCATATGATTCTAAATCAAATGAGTCCAGCAAACCATCCTTATGGAGCTGGGATAAGCGCTTGTCATTTATATGACCTAAGCGACAGTGCCAGAGGTAGGTTTGGTTCATGTCATTTGACTTGAACCTCTTGGTACTAATGTTATAGATAGGGCTCTCAAGGTCTAGAATATAGAGTCCGTTTATTAGTGGTGCACTACAATAGAACATATCTTTTAAATAAACAGAACAACATTTGTCTTTTATTATAAAAGAGTATCCTTTCTTGTCTAAACAAGAAACTGAAACTATGTTCTTAGTAAGAGCAGGCACATAACAACAATCATCTAAATTTAGTACAAGCCCAGAGGGCAGAGATAGCTGATAAGTTCCTACAGCAACAGCAGCAACCCGTGCTCCATTGCCTACTCGTAGGTCCACCTCGCCCTTTGCCAATGCTCTGCTATTTCTCAGCGCCTGCAAATGTGAGAAGCACATCCAGTATCTAATACCCATGATGTAGAAATAGATAGATTGACTTCTATAACATATATACCTGAAGTGGAAGTCTCACTTCGCTTCTTCTTAAGATCCTCCAAGTATACCTTGCAGTTCCTCTTCCAGTGCCCGGTCTGACCGCAGTGGAAGCAGGTAGCATCCTTGGCGACCCCTCCTTTCGGCTTCAGTGCCTTGCCTTTGCCCTTGGTTTGGGACTTTCCCTTTCCTTTGGGGTTGCCCTTGCCCTTGTGCTTCTGGACCATCAGAATGGGCTTAACCTTCTTAAGGTTAATCTCAGCAGTTCGTAACATACTAAGTAACTCGGGCAGTGGCTTGTCAATCTCGTTCATGTTATAGTTGAGAACGAATTGACTATAGCTATCTGGCAAGGACTGCAAGATTAAGTCAGTGGCCAGCTCTTGGCCAAGTGGGAACCCCAGTCTTTGTAGGTTCTCTATGTACCCAATCATCTTGAGTACATAAGGACCTACAGGAGCCCCGTCTGACATCTTGCACTGAAACAGTGCCTTCGAGATCTCAAATCTCTCATGCCTCGCTTGTCCCTGATATAGTTGGCGAAGATGCTCAACCATATCAAAAGCGCCCATCAACTCATGTTGCTTCTGAAGCTCTGAGTTCATGGTCGCGAGCATTAGACAGGACACATCTAATGCGTCGTCTTGATGCTTCTTGTAAGCATCTTTGTCGGCTCGCGGGGCATTGGCAGGAGGAGCCTCCGGAATGGGCTGCTCCAGAACGTACAACTTACGTTCCTGGGTGAGAACTATTCTCAAATTCCTGTACCAGTTCAGGAAATTCGCTCCGTTGAGCTTGTCCTTCTCAAGGGCAGATCGCAGGGAGAAGGAATTCGTGTTTGACGTCATGGTTATCTACAACAGAAAATTTGCAGAAATAAATATCATATTATTTAAAAATCATTTAATTAGGCCTTTTAATTAAATGATGCTCCCACTGAATTCTATAATTCTTGTGGGACAAGATCCACATCATACTAACCCTTGAGTTAGCTTTGGCTAATACGCCCAAGGCTTATTATGATCGGTAGGTAACGATTACCAATTACATCTCTATGCAACTCTTGTTTATAGAATCAATATCCGCATTTATATTAAAACTCGAGTTAGCTTTGGCTAATTCGCCCGAGAGTTAATATAGATGTGATATTGACCTATCTTTCCAACTATTGGAAGAATGCCTATAGTTGACTCGATCCAACCGAGTAACTATGAATACTCAATCTAATTGAGTTTTTATTCACCCATGCGTTGATAGACGGGACCAAGATTGTCCCTCCGTACCCTACCAAGATAATATGTATTGCTCTGCTTTGGCAGATTCAACAATACATGTGATCGAGGTAGTGATAGGTATCACGACACGGTTAGGCATTTTAGAGTTGGTTCGATCTAGATCTAATCTAATCGAGAAGAATGCATCTTGTGCACGACTTATATCTAATCTAATCGCAAGGGTGCATCATGTGCACGACTTAGATCTAATCTAATCGTTAAGGCACTAATTAATTAATTAATTATTAAACATGCATCAAATACATAATAATTAATTAATTAATCTATTTGTGATTTAATCATGGCCCTACTACGATCTTCTCAAGCCAATGAGAAGATCGATTGGTCAACCTAGGGTCAACAGCTTCTCCAAGCGCCTCCCTTTGACCACCTTGTGTTGCTCGTGCCCGCCTCGGAACTCCGTCTCGTGTGGACCCTCCACCGCTCCAATTTGTACATTACAATTTGAAACTCGAGTTACATTCGAGTCTAAATCTAATTTACAACAAGAAAATAAGAGAAGGCACGACGCGCAGGTCGCGAATATAATACAACACTCGCAAACACATAACGGCACGTAGGCCGTATTATGAATTACAACACAACCAATCATATTGGGCTTTGGGCCATGACTATCACAAATTAATATATATAATTCAAAATTATATATTTTTCATAATTTTCTATAATTTTAAAATTAATTTTTACAATTTTTACGAGTAAAATTTCCCGGCGGTCTCGTTTAGCGGTTTCGGGCGCAATCGCGGAAAGGATCCCCTTGCGGGGCCCAGGGGCAGCGCCCCTACCCGCGATCTAACCATCGCGAGGGTTCCTTTGCGATCCAACAGCGCCTAAACCCGCTGTCCCAAAACGATTTGGGCCGAGATATTGCCGTTTCGGAAAAATCTTCCCGGCGGGTTCGTTTATAGCGATTTCGGGTGCAATCGCGGAGCAAATCCCCTTGCGGGGTTAGGGGCAGTACCCCTACCCACGATCTAACCATCGTGAGTTGCTCCTTTGCGATCTAATGGCACCCGAGCCCGCTGTCCCAAACGGATTTGGGGCAAAACGAAGCCGTTTTGGGAAAATCTTTCCGGTAGCCGAAGCCTACAAGTGCCGAGACACTTGTGCTTCGCTTCTACGGAAAAATTACCCATAAAAACTATAAAATCATAATTTTACAGAAGATTACAGAAACTTTAGTTTTCATAAAACCAAAAAATCAAACTAGTACAAGCCTTGCACGTGGCTCTGATACCACTGTTGGGTTTTTCGGGCCGCGAAAACCGCTTTTCGCGTCGCGGAAACCCCGAATCACCCAAGCCACGGATCTCGTGCAAGGTAAAACCGAACGAAAAATACGAGTATGAGTTAAATACTACGATCTACAGTAGATCTACAAAAGAAAACACTTTATACCTTTGATGCGATGCCCTTCGCGTTCCCGCTCGTCCAAATGATGCCGGATCTCAAGACCGTCAAGCGCCGGTCCTCTAGAAGTATCCACACGGACACACTAGATGGAGATGACCAAAAACCAAGGTGTGCTAGCACCTATGTGGTTCGGCCAAGGGAGGAGAGGGAGAGGGAGAGCTTGAGAGGGAGAAGGAAGAAGATGCACACAAGTGAATGAAAAATGAATTTTTTCACCCAAAAACCAAGTGGCCGGCCACTTTCAAAAATCACATTAATTGCATTAATTGCAATTAATATGAAACCATTAAGAGAGTGGCTTTGTAACTTCCATGAGGTGGCACCCATGATGATGTGGAACATCATTATTGGTCCACCTAATGCCAACTCACCAATGAGGTGGCAAAAGGTCAAGTCAAAATTGACCTTTGGTCTTCCTTCTCAAGTCAAGTCAAACTTGACTCAATCTCTACCATGGTGGATCTAATCCAACCATTTGATTCGAGCCAACTTAATATAATGAATCTAATTCATTAAATTAAATTGATTCAATGAGTCAAAATCTAAATTAGACTCATTTAACACATGAATCAACTTGAGTCGAACTCAAGTTAGCCCAATTAGGATTACTCTTAATCCAATTTGATTCATCAAATGAATCTAATCCTCTTGGTTCATCATATGAACCTAATCTCCACCTAATTGTCCTAAGTGTGTGACCCTATAGGTTCTTGTAACGTTGGCAATGCCCTAAACCCATTTAGGAGCATAAGTAATGAGCGGTATCTAGCAACACATCATTACTACCCAAGTTACAAGAATGTCGAGATCCAACATCACCTTGTGACTACTAATTGTGACTCTTCACAAAATAATGACAAGTGTCCTTCTATCCTAAACATCTAGATTGATCAATATGAGGCATAGACTGTGTCATCCTTTAATCAATCTAAATCTTGAACTCCAAGTAGACTCACTCGATCAAATGAGCTCAACATCTAATGTTGACTCATTTGGGCATGGCCATGTACTTAGTGGTCTCACTCTATCAAGAATACCGATGTCGCTCCCGTCATATGGGAGGGATAGATCCCATCTACATCACTCACATCCCTCTACATAATTCGTTATATACCCAGTAATCGCCTTTATAGTCCACCCAGTTACGGGTGACGTTTGACGAAACTAAAGTACATAACTCCTTATTTAGGGATCCATGGTGACTTCAGGTCTAAGGACTAATAGTCATACTAATAGCCACATGAGAAAGTATATGACACTCATATAACGATCCATGATACTTTCTCATGGCGGGTCATTCAGTATACATTCTCTAATGCATACCCATGTGTCAGCTTGATATCTCTATATCCATGACTATTGAGATCAAGTCATCGAGCTGACCTACATGCTAGTCTTATTGTATTAACATTGTCCCTGAATGCTAATACTCGACTAGGAATGATTTAGAGTAGTGTTCCCTATATCATCTCACTATCGATTCAACTAATCGATTGATATAGGTATGAACCTTCTACTCAAGGACGCTATTATACTTAGTCTATTTGGCACTAATATAAATAAGTATAATAACCAAATAAAAATCCTTTATAAATATACAAGAATATGATATACATGAGTTCATACAATCATCAAATTATTGGCTCTAGGGCTCTAACTAACACTTGTAACGTTGGGAATGCTCCTAAACCCATTTAGAAACATAAGTAATGAGCGGTATCTAGCAACACATCATTACTACCCAAGTTACAAGAATGTTGAGATCCAACATCACCATTGTGACTACTAATTGTGACTCTCACAATATGTGACAATGTCCTTCTATCCTAGATATCTAGATTGATCAATTGAGGCATAGACCATGTCATCCTCTAATCAATCTATGTCTTGAACTCCAAGTCGACTCACTATAATCAAATGAGCTCAATATCTCATATTGACTCATTTGGTCATGGCCTTGCACTTAGTGGTCTCACTCTATCAAGAATCATGATGTCACTCCTGTCATATAAGAGGGATAGATCTCATCTACATCACTCACACCCCTCCGCATAATTTGTTACATACCCAGTAATCACCTTTATAATCCACCCATTTACGGGTGACATTTGACGAAGCCAAAGTATGCAAATCCTTATGTAGGGAACCATGGTGACTTCAGGTCCAAGGACTGATAGTCATACTAATAGTCACATGAGAAAGTACATGACACTCATATAACGATCCATGATACTTTCTCATAGTCGGTCATTCAGTATACATTCTTCAATGCATACCCATGTATCAACTTGATATCTAATATCCATGACTTGTGAGATCAAGTAATCAAGTTGACCTACATGCTAGTATCAACGCATTAACATTGTCCCTGAATGTTAATAATTGACTAGGAATAATTAAGAGTAGTGTTCTCTATATCATCTCATCATCAATTCAACCAATCGATTGATATAGATATGAACCTTCTACTCAAGAACGCTATTATACTTAGTTATTTGGCACCAATACAAGTAAGTATAATAACCATAATGAAATGCCTTTATAAATATTGGAATATGATACATCGAGTAACAATCATCACATGATCGGCTCTAGGGCTCTCACTAATATTAACTCACCCCGTTGTTATTACTATTTTGAGGTTGAGGCTGTCCGGAGAGTTCCTATCGCTAGTCCCCCTACAGATCGCAAGGATATTTATTTGGACTTTTGGTTTTCTTATTAGACTATGTTTTAGACTTGTTATGGTTTTGACACTTGGATCTTGTATGATCCTTTATTATCGTTGGGTTTTATTTGGATATGTTCTGCTACATGACTGCCTGGATGGCAGAAGAAGTAAGTTGATTTTATTTCTGTCGTTGTGATTTTATTTTTATGGGTGTAGTTGAGTAGGATATAAGTTTTGAGCTTTATGGGTGTAGTTGAGTAGAAATATTGAGATGATTTCCGTATCATTGTTTTAGTTTGGTTTGTTTACTATCATACTGTGTGGTTGTTGCTTATTATTTATACATATGTTCTGGCCATGTTGGCCTAGGTATCTAGATTGTTGTAGGAAGTTTCAGATTGTCACCCGTACAGGGGAAATGCTGCCGAAATTTCTTCGGACAGGGACCACCCTCGGGGCATGCCACTTTTGAACTAATAGGCTATTCTAACTCATATTACGTTGGCTATAAATTAGACTGAAAAAGTACAAGTGGTGGATGTCAACTATTGGGCTCATCACTTTTCAGCTGGTTCAGTAGAAAGGAACACTGTGTTGCACTATCTACTACTGAGTCAGAATACATAGCTATAGGTGAATGTGTCGCACAATTATTATGGATGATGCACACTCTAAAAGATTTTAATTTAAATCTTACAAATGTAAAAGTATTAATTGATAATAGTAGCTCAATTAACTTAACAAAAATCCTGTGCATCATTCAAGAACCAACACATTGAAATTAGGCACCACTTTATCAGGGATCATGTCACTAAAGGAGATATTGAACTCAAATACATTGAGTCCAAGTCTAATTTAGCTAATATATTTACTAAACCCCTCCCTGAAAGTGAGTTTAGTAATCTATGTCAAAAATTAGGAATGTGTTTAATAGACTAGGATTCTTAAATTATAGAAAGTGTTTTCAAATTCTAAGGATAAAACTTTCATGTTTTCAAAATTTCCCATTTTTAGAATTTTAAAAACCAGCTTTAGCCTTAGAATAGATCAATCCCTTAGAATCATGCTCTTGAAGATCTAAGGTTTTAGCATCTCACCAACACACTAGGGCTAATTTGTTTATGTATTTCTAAACTAAGAAAGGGGTGAGATGCATAGGCAAATTGCCTAGACTTAAGATGTTTATCTCAGTGCATCGACATAGGTTTGGGTGTTAAATACAAATCGCACATCAATCAGGTTAAGTTATTCAGCTTAGTCAAACACTAACTAAGTGTAATTAACTTAATCAGACTAACCAAGTTAAAGTTGTTATCTTCTAATAGTTAGTAAGTAACTAATCAGTTAGACAGTAATTTTTGATGTTAGGTTCAGGGGGAGAATTATTTCAACTTATTTTCATACTTAGTATCAAAATTATTTTCTCTGCTTTGAAATTATCTTTGAAAAATATTTCCTTAAAAATATTCTTTTTAAATCTAACCTTATAAACTTATTTTTCTAAATCTAATTTAATAAATCTATTTTTAAAAACTAGATTTTATAAAAGTAAGTCTTTGAAAATTTGATTTTATAATCTTATGTTTCTTAAAAAGTTGACTTGTATATAAAACTTATATACAAACCTAGTTTTGAAATTTTAATTTTACAAACTTAGTTTTGAAAATTCGATTTTACAAACTTAGTTTTGAAAATTAGAGTTAAAACTTGTATGTTATAAATATGGTGTTTGTTAATATTACTTTTGTAAAGTAGGTATATTTGAAAATTAGCCTTTATAAAAATTTATGTTTGTAAATTGTTTTAAATTTTTTTTTTTGTAAAAAAAAAGGCTAGTAGATAAAAATTTAAAATTTTGCAAAGTTGGTTTTCTAAGTTAGTTACTTTTTCAAACTTAGCTATTTTTGAAACACTAAAAGATAAAGTTTAAAGCAAATTTTCTATATTTTTTACATTAAACTCCCCCAAGTCAATATGACTTTAGTTCGAATTCGCAATTTCATTTTTTTTACTTAACCATTTACTTGTATCTATTCTACATTCTTTTTTATGAATGTCAAAGGGGGAGAGTTAGGTGGGTTTAAGGTCGTTAACAAACAAAATACAAAATATCAAACCCTAAACCCTAACCTAAAAACCATCTTAAGTGATTGCTTTTTACATATGTTTTCACTAACTTAACCTAGGTTGTCATTGCATCAAAAAGAGGGAGATTATTGGTGTGGTTAGCACTAATGGAACCCAGATTTCGATGAATGACAAAGTAGGTTAAGTTAGTTTCATTGTGATCTAACACTTTGACTAAGTGTGCAGGAGAAGCCTAGATCGGTCAACTGGCTGACCAGATATCTGGCACGAAGTTTAGCTAGGTCAATGGATTGACCTGATAGCTGGCACGAAGCCTAGACTGGTCGACAGACTGACCAAATGTCTAGCATGAAGTCCAGATAGGTCGACGGGCTGACCTGATAGTTGGCACTAAGTCCAGATGGGTCGACGGGCTGAACGAACGTCTAGCAGGTAAGTTAAGGTAAGTCACTGGAGGTGAGTGACTTGGTGAGGGTGCACTCCTAGTTAGGGAACTTAAGCACCAATCCAACTTATAACCATTTTGAAACTCTAGGTTAAGATCTTGACTAGATTTCGGTCTCAGTGAGACGGAATCTAATTACTACTCTTCTTCTATTGCACTAACTTTTGTTTTGTAGGGTAGTTTAAAATATTATTTTTGCCTCAGACTAAATCTTTCTATGCAGGAGAAGGACATTCTGGAGAAAGGTGGTCAGGGCGTCCGAAAGGGATCCGAGCGGCCAGAATCGGTCCGGGCGCCCCGAAGGTAAAACTTCATCTTGTCATCACGAGGAGCGCGCTGATTAACCGGGCGTACATCACGGTCCAGGCACCCGGAAGGGATCCGGGTGCCCGGAGCATCCTATATAAGGAGGTCTCACCTCGAAGCAAAATATAACAAGGACATCTTCTCTATTGCGCTGTGCCCCTGCGACACTGCAAAGCTTCTCCGACAACGTGCGCTTTTTCCTTTTATCTATTATTGTTGGTATTTCTTATTTAAAGTTCTTGTACTCAAATTTGTAAATCTTTTACGAACTATTAGTGATTGCCCAACGAAAGCACTTGACGAGTGCGAGCCTTGGAGTGGGAATTGACCAAGGCTCCGAACCAAATAAATTGGTTCCTGTTTGCATTATTCTCTTTCGTTTTTGCTGTGTATTCTCTACAAACATTTTCGATTGATATTCACCCCCCCACACCTCTATCAACCTTCATGATCGAACAATTTGTCCTCCTAGGGTTTGGTCATGTTAGATATTGAAAAATTAAATTAAAAAGGGTATTTGGGAAATAGCCTTATAGATTTTTTTTTTCTAGAATTTTTAGAAATTTTCTGGGAATTTTTCAGAGCTTTACGATGGGTTTTGAGGGGACAAATTTATGAGTCCGGATAAAGCCTGTTTGGGATACCCATTTAAGTGAGCAAATGTTTTATTATTTATATTCCTTTTCTTTTACTTCCTTCTCCCCCAAAACGCCGATCTTGACCCGACCCTCTCTTCTCCGATCTGTTGGTTGATCCTAGGAATATCGTACCAGTTCCATTGTATAAAAATTTTGTACAAGTGTCGAACCTTTCTTAACAACCTATTGTGTTCTATACAAATTAAATTCGGAATCGCCAACGGAACTTAACATTATTGATTCCAAATTTAACTTATCTGTTCTTAGTGGTTAAGACTTGGATCACAAACGATGCTTTACATTATTGATCCAAATCCACTCATGTTACAAATTCAATTAAATATTAATTTCAGAAATCAACTTCCAGGTTAAACATGGCGAGGCACTAGGCCTTCATGGATATGGGAGAAACCACCACTTCCTAGACAAAGTCTTTCAATGAAATCTAATATTTAATTTCCTTATATAACCCTAGGTTTAATAAAAAAGAACAGTCGAATCATAAATTCGAAAAATAAAAAAAAACACAAAATTGAATCATAAATTTGAAACCTAGAATTATATGCCTCTTGTGTTTAGAATTCATACAAAGAAAAACTAGTATGATGCAGAAAATAATTACTAGTTATACCTTTATTTGTAAGCAACAACCTCTTGATCTTCTACCGTATTCCTCTTCTTATCTCGGACGTCATGTGGGCGGCGATCTACCGAGATGAGAACCACCTAAGCCCTTCTTCTTCCTTCTTCCAAGTTTCGGCCAAGCAACCTTCTCCAAGAGATTATAAGTCTTGGCCACCAACCAAGCTCCAAGGAAAAACTAGGAAACAAAAACTCCTTCTTCTTCTTTTTCTCCAAGATAGATCCGGCCACCAAAACAAGCTCCTAGAGATTGAAGAGGTTCGGCCACTAAGGAGGAAGAAAAGGAGGAGATGAGGAGATGATATGGCCGGCCACCACCAAGGAAGAGAGTTGTTGTAAGGTGAAGACACCTTTACCCCATCTTTTATATTCTTTGGTCTTGACAAATAAGGAAATTTAATTATTATTAAAAATCTCTTATATTCTTTGACTTTGATTAATAAGGAAATTTTAATTAAAATTTCCTTTAACCCTTTATATGGCATGCCACCTTCAAGAGCTCCAAATAAGGAAAATTTTCTATACAAAATTAATCTTCCTTATTTGCTTCAAGAAGTTTTTAAAATAAAAATTTTTCTAATAAGTTTTCCCTTCATGGTTGGTTATAAAAGGAAACTTTTATAAATTAAAATCTCTCTATTAAAACATGTGGATGATTTACGAAAAGGAAAGTTTTCTCTAAAATTAAAATCTTCCTTTCAATCTACAAATAAGGAAAGACATCAAATCTTTTCTTAATCTTTTGTAGAAACTACAAAAGAAAAGATTTAATTTTAAAACTCTCTTTTAAAATCATGAGGATGGATTCATAAAAGGAAAGTTTTATCAAAAATTAAAATCTTCCTTTTAACTACAAATAAGGAAAAATATTAAAACTTTAACTTAATCTTTTGTAGAAAGTTATAAAAGGAAAGATTTATAATTTTTAAAACTCTCTTTTAAAACCATGAGGATGGTTACAAAAAAGGAAAGTTTTCTCAAAATTTAAAATCTTCCTTTTAACTACAAATAAGGAAAGATATCAAACCTTTCACTTAATCTCTTGTAGGAAACTTTAAATGGAAAGATTTAATTTTAAACTCTCTTTTAAAACCATGGCTTCCACATATGGAAAGATTTTAAATAAAATCCCTTTTATTCTTTACATGGTGGGCCACACCAAGCTTGGACTCCAAGCTAGGGCTGGCCACCTTGACATGGCTCAACCTTCGGCTTGGCCGGCCCAAGCTTGGACTCCAAGCTTGCTTGGCCGACCACCTAAGGTTGGGTAGGAAAGTGGGTATAGGTGGGTATCACACTTTATAAATAAGAGGCTACGATAGGGACTGAGAGGAGGAATTAGTTTTGGTCTCCTGATGAAATTAAGCTTCCCGTGTTCGCCCTGAACACCCAACTTAATTTCATCAATAATAATTCATTCCACTAAAGAATTATTATTGAACTACCGCATCAATCCCAAATTACATTTTGGGCTTCTTCTTATAATGAGTGTGTTAATCTCCCTATGTTTAAGATGTCGGATGCCCACTAATTAATTGAGTTACTGACAACTCATTTTAATCAATATCTTAGTCCAAGAGTAGTACCACTCAATCTTATTGTCGTGTCGGACTATGTCCACCTACAGGGTTTAACATGAGAATCCTTATGAGCTCCTCTTGGAGACATTATGAACCTAGATTACTAGGACACAGTTTCCTTCTATAATCAACAACACACACTATAAGTAATATCATTTCCCAACTTATCGGGCGTATTGATTTATCGAGCTAAATCTCACCCTTTGTTAAGTCAAAGAAATAAATAATAAATATATGTGCTTGTTATTATATTAGGATTAAGAGCACACACTTCCATAATAACTAAGGTCTTGTTCTTTTATTAAGTCAGTATAAAAAGAACTTACCTTAAATGATCCTGCTCAATACACTCAGAGTGTACTAGTGTAATTTATCAGTCAAGATAAACTAATACCTAATTACACTACAAGTATTCCATTGGTTTGTTCCTTTCCATCTCAGTCGTGAGCTACTGTTTATAATTTATAAGGAATTGATAACATTATCTTCTGTGTGTGACACCACACACTATGTTATCTATAATATAAATTAATTGAAAAACTACACTTAGCTTATAAATGTAGATATTTGACCAATATGATTCTTATTTCTAAGTAAATATTTATACAAAAAGCTAGGCTTTTAGTATACATTTCAACAATCTCCCACTTATACTAAAAGACTATGCTGCCATATACCTTGCCATACATCTAAATCCCAACCCTTCAACATGCCCATCAAAATCTCTTGCCTTAAGGGCCTTAGTGAAAGGATCTCCATGGTTATCACCTGATGCAATCTAGGCGGCAACAACTTCTTCTCATTATTGGGTTTGCTACTGGACCACTATTATTACACTAAATTGTAATAATTTTTGGGTAAACCAGAAATCATGTCTAAGTCCATTATGAAGTTTCTGAGCCATATAACTTCTATGGCCGCCTTAGAGGCTGCCACATACTTAGCTTCTATGGTGGAGTCCGGAAAAGCACCTATGCTTAATACTCCTCCATTATTATGGCTTCACCTCCTAAAGTAAACACAAAACCCCGAGGTTGACTTACTTTTGTCCCTATCTAATTGGATATCTGAATCTGTGTAACGCACAGGGAGGAAATCATCTGCCTTGTAAACTAGCATATAATCTCTAGTCCCTCTAAGGTACTTTAATATATGCTTTACGACAATCCAGTGTCCCGGTCTTGGATTACATTGATATCTACTAACCATGACACGGCAAAACAGATATCCGATCTCATATACAACATTGCATACATTAGGCTTCCGACAGCCGAAGCATAAGGAACTGCCTTTATGTCCTCTGTCTCCTTTGTTGTCTTCGTAGGCATCTCTTAAGATAAAACTACTCCATATCTAAAAGGTGTTAGTTAGAGCCCTAGAGCCAATCATTTGATGATTGTATTATGGACTTGTTGTATCATATTTTTATATAAATAAAGACATTTGTTTTTGGTTATTATACTTACTTGTATTGGTGCCAAATAAACTAAGTATAATAACGTCCTTGAGTAGACAATTTTCACCTATATCAATCGGTTAGTTGAACCGATAGTGAGATGATATAGGGAACACTACTCTTAATCATTCGTAGTCGAGTATTAACATTCAGGGACAATGTTAATGCAATAAGACTAGCATGTAGGTCAACTCGATGACTTGATCTCACAAGTCATGGATATAGAGATATCAAGTTGACACATGGGTATGCATTGGAGAATGTATACTGAATAACCCACCATGAGAAAGTATTATGGATCGTTATATGAGTGTCATATACTTTCTCATGTGGCTATTAGTATGACTACTAGTCCTTAGACCTAAAGTCACCATGGATCCCTACATAAGGAGTTATGTACTTTGGTTTCGTCAAATGTCACCCGTAACTGGGTGGACTATAAAGGCGATTACTGGGTATGTAACGAATTATGCAAAGGGATGTGAGTGATGTAGATGGGATCTATCCCTCCTATATGACCGGAGCGACATCGATATTCTTGATAGAGTGAGACCACGAAGTGCATGGCCATGCCCAAATGAGTCAATATGAGATATTGAGCTCATTTGATTTAGTGAATCTACTTGGAGATCAAGAATTAGATTGGTCAGAGGATGACACGGTCTGTGCCTCATATTGATCAATCTAGATGTCTAGCATAGAAGGACACTTGTCATATATCGTGAGGAGTCACAATTAGTAGTCACAAGGTGATGTTGGATCTCAACATTCTTGTAACTTGGGTAGTAATGATGTGTTGCTAGATACCGCTCATTACTTATGCTCCTAAATGGGTTTAGGGGCATTGCCAACGTTACAAGAACCTATAGGTCACACACAAAGGACAATTAGATGGAGATCAGGTTCATATGATGAACCAAGAAGATTAGATTCATGTGATGAATCAAAGTGGATTAAGAGTAATCCTAATTGGGCTAATTGAGTTGGACTCAAGTTGATTCATGTGTTCAATGAGTCTAATTTAGATTATGACTCAATGAATTAATTTAATTAAATGAATTAGATTCATTATATTAAATTGGCTTGAATTAAATGGTTGGATTAGATCAACCATGAGAGAGATTAAGTGAAGTTTGACTTGACTTGAGAGGAAGAGGAAGAGTCAAGTTTGACTTGACTTTATGCCACATCATTTGTGACTTGTCATTAAGTGGCCAATGATGATGTGCCACATCATCATAGTTAACACTTGATTATGCCACCTAATGGAAGTTACATCTTCTCCTTTGCCTTAATGTGGTCGGCCACATTAATGAAAGGAGTTACACTTGGTGTTGCCGGCAACTCAAAATGAATGGAATTCATTTTTTTCATTCAAGGCTAATTCACATCTTCTTCCTCCTAGAGCTCTCTCTTCTTGCTCTCCCTCTCCTATCTTGGTTGAACACCCTAGGTGATAGCACACCTTTGTTTGGTCCCCACCACCTAATTTAGTTCATGTGGATACTTCTAGAGGGTTGTCTACTTTAACAATCTTGAGATCCGGCAAACCGTTGGACTAGCGGGATAGGGAAGGGCATCGCATCGAGGGTAACGCTCTTATCTAGTGTAGATCTAGACTTTTGAAACTCGTACTCATATTTTGTTTTAATTTTTCTTCGCACGGATCCGGTGGAGGGGGGTTTCGGGGTTTCCGCGACGTGAAAAAGCGGTTTTCGCGGCCCGAAAAACCCAACAGTGGTATTAGAGCCACGTGCAAACACTTGTATGAGTTTAGTTTGTATTTTTATGAAAAATATAGATTCTATAACATTCTGTAATTTTAAGTATTTTATGGTTTTTATGGGTAATTTTCTCGTAGAAGCGAAGCACAAGTGTTTAGACACTTGTAGGCTTCGACTAGCGAGAAGATTTTTCTGAAACGGAAAGGTTTCGCCCCAAAATTTTTTGGGACATCGGGCTAAGGCGCTGTAGGATCGCTAAGGAACCCTCGTGATGGTTAGATCGCAGGTAGGGGCGCTGCCCCTGGCCCCGCAAGGGGATTCGTTCCGCGATTGCGCCCGAAAATCGCTAAACGGGACCGCCGGGAAATTTTACTCGTAAAAATTGCAAAAATTGGTATTAAAATTATAGAAAATTATGGAAATTACATAATTTATAATTATATATAATTTGTGATAGTCATAGCCCAAAAAGACCTAATTGGATTGGTATATTTGTGTTGTAATTCATATTACGGCCTGCGTGTCGTCATTTGATTGTGTGTGCTGTATATTTGATACGCGACCTGCGCGTCGTGCCTTTCTCCATTTATTCTTATTGTAAATTAGTTTAGACTCGAATGTAACTCAAGTTTCAAAATTGTAATGTACAAAATTGGAGCGGTGGAAGGTCCACCCGAGACGGAGTTACGAGGAGGGCGCGAGCAACACAAGGTGGTCAAAGGGAGGAGCTTGAGAAGCTGTTGACCTTAGGTTGACCATCCGATCTTCTCATTCGCTTGAGAAGATCGTAGTAGAGCCATGACTAATCACAAATAAATTTAATTAATTGCTTGTGTGTATGTGATGCATGATTAGTAATTAATTAGTGCCTAACGATTAGATTAGAACTAAGTCGTGCACATGATGCACCCCACGATTAGATTAGATCTAAATTGAGTATATGATACGCAACATCGTTTAGATTAGATCTAAATCACGTCATCTCTAATGCCTACCATGCCATGATACCTATCACTACCTCAATCACATGTGTTGTTGAATCTGCCAAAGCAGAGCAACACATATTATCTTGGTAGGGTACGGAGGGACAATCTTGGTCCCGCTTATCAACGCATGGGCGAGTACAAACTCAATTATATTGAGTATTCCTAGTTAACTCGGTTGGATCGAGTATAACTATAGGCATTCTTCCAATGGTTGGAAAGATAGGACATAAATCACATTTATATTAATTCTTGGGCGTATTATTAGCTAAAGCTAACTCAAGTTTTAATATAACTGCGGATAATGATCCTATAAACAAGAGTTGCATAGAGATGTAATTGGTAAATCATTACCTACCGATCATACTAAATCTTGGGCGTATTAGCCAAAGCTAACTCAAGGATTAGTATGATGTGGATCTTGTCCCACATGAATTATAGAATTCAGTGGAAGCATCATTTAGTTAAAGGCCTAATTAAATTATTTAAAAGAATATTATATTTATTTTCTGCATTTTTCTGTTGTAGATAACCATGACGTCGAATACGAACACTTTCTCCCTGCGTTCTGTCCTTGAGAAGGTCAAGCTCAACGGAGCAAATTTCCTGGACTAGTACAGGAACTTGAGAATAGTTCTTACCCAGGAACGTAAACTGTACATTCTGGAGCAGCCCATTCCAGAGGCTCCTCTTGCCAATGCCCCGCGAGCTGACATAGATGCTTATAAGAAGCATCAAGATGATGCATTAGATGTGTTCTGTCTAATGCTCGCGACCATGAACTCTGAGCTTCAGAAGCGACACGAGTTGATGTGCGCTTACGATATGGTTGAACATCTTCGTCAACTGTATCAAGGGCAAGCGAGGCATGAGAGATTTGAGATCTCAAGGGCACTATTTCAGTGCAAGATGTCAGATGGGGCTCCCGTAGGCCCATATGTACTCAAAATGATTGGGTACATAGAAAAACTACAGAGGTTGGGATTCCCACTTGGCCAAGAGCTGGCCACTGACCTGATCTTTCAATCCTTGCCGAATAGCTATAGTAAATTCGTTCTAAACTATGATATGAACGAAATTGACAAGCCACTGCCCGAGCTGCTTAGCATGTTAATAACTGCTGAGCTGAACCTTAAAAAGGCAAAGCCCCACTCTGTTCTGATGGTTCAGAAACATAAGGGCAAGGGCAAGCCCAAAGGCAAAGGAAAGTCCTAAGCCAAGGGCAAAGGCAAGGCACTGAAGCCTAAAGGAGGGGTCGCCAAGGATGCTACCTGCTTCCACTGCGGTCAGACCGGACACTGGAAGAGGAACTGCAAGGTGTACTTAGAAGATCTTAAGAAGAAGCGAAGTGAGACTTCTACTTCAGGTATATATGTTATAGAAGTCAATCTATCTATTTCTTCATCATGGGTATTAGATACCGAATGTGCTTCTCATATTTGTACCAATGTGTAGGCGATGAGAAATAGCAGGGCATTGGCGAAGGGCGAGGTGGACCTACGTGTAGGCAATGAAGCACGGGTTGCTGCTGTTGCTGTAGGAACTTATCATCTATCTCTACCCTCTGGGCTTGTATTAGAATTAGATGAATGTTGTTATGTGCCTGCTTTAACTAAGAACATAATTTCAGTTTCTTGATTGGACAAGAAATGTTTCTCTTTTATTATAAAGGACAAATGTTGTTCTATTTATTTAAAAGATATGTTCTATTGTAGTGCACCTCTGATTAACGGACTCTACATTCTAGACCTTGAAAGCCCTATCTATAACATAAATACCATGAGGTTCAAGTCAAATGACATGAACCAAACCTATCTCTGGCACTGTCGCTTAGGTCATATAAATGACAAGCGCTTATCCCAGCTCCATAAGGATGGTTTTCTGGACTCATTTGATTTTGAATCTTATGAGACGTGCGAGTCATGCCTTCAAGGCAAGATAACCAAGACTCCCTTTAGTGGGCACACCGAAAGAGCGACTGATTTGTTAGGACTTATACATAGTGATGTATGTGGCCCTTTCAATGTCACTGCTTGAGGCGGTTATAGCACATTTACTGATGACTTCAGTAGATATGGTTATGTGTACTTGATGACACATAAGTCTGAATCCTTTGAAAAGTTCAAAAAAATTCAAGAATGAAGTACAGAACCAGCTTGCCAAGAGTATTAAGGTATTTCGTGTAACGCCCGCCCCTCCTGCTAGTGCAGGCGGGGTTACTTTCTACATACATAACATACGTACATGAATTTTTAAAAATAGTGGAAGTAATCATTTATATTTTTTTTCATTTAAATCACAATTAATCATACGAGCATGCTTAGCATAGTTATGAACTTAAAGAGTCATAATATCCATTTCTAACATAAGTATAAGTAAAGTGATCATGCAAGACATCAACATAAATTAAGCATAGTTCATATCAATCCTAAATCAACGTAAGCAGGTCTTTCTTTCTTAGCCAAGCCACCACCACACACATCTCCTGCCCCTCCTGCTAGCTCCTTTAGTTTATCCATCCTTTACCTTTATCTGTGGTACAAGGAAAGTAACTATAAGCACACAAGGCTTAGTGAGATTCTTTCCTACTCACAAAAACATATGTCATAGCAACTCATACAACATATAGCATGGACACATAAACATCTAAACAACATATCATGCAAGAGTATCATATCACATTTTATCATAGTATAAAAGAGAACATCATATCATACCATATCATAGCATAAAAGAACATCATGTCATATCATATCATAACATAAAAGAAAGCATCATGTCATATCATATCATAACGTAAAAGTAAGCATCATGACATATCATATCATAGCATAAAGAACATCATATCATAGCATAAGGAGAAACATCATATCATATCATAGCATAAAAGAACATCATGTCATATCATATCATAACATAAAGGTAAGCATCATGACATATCATATCATAGCATAAAGAACATCATATCATAGCATAAGGAGAAACATCATATCATATCATAAGCATGTATGCAAGATGTCCTTTAAAACATGGGTAATATCATGTGCAAGATGCTTTTAAAATAAAAACATATCATACAATACTTGAACATAATATCATCATGAGGGCCCGGCTTGTACCACATAGATACATAAATGCACGTAATCCCTAGGACAGGGTAGCTAGCCCTGAACCTACTAGGGATCTAGGTCCGTACTACGACCGTCGACCTAGGGGCGTACTAAGGAGCCCATCCCTTTACTAGACCCGTTCATAGTCCGTTGGCCTAGGGGCGCTTATGGAGCCCACCCTTGGTACAAGCCATACAAAGTAAAATAACATGTCATATAATCATAGTATATCATATTCATGTCATTCATAGCATATAATGTTCATGTCATTCATCATTCATCATGTTCATGTCATTCATAACTTAACTTAGCATGAAGAGTGCTCTTAGTCCCACTTGATAGGGAAGCAACTCTTAGGCCTTTCACTTAGCATATCATAAAGAGTGCTCTTAGTCCCAACATGTAGGGAAGCAACTCTTAGGCCTTTCACTTAGCATATCATAAACATACGTACTTGAGCATATAGCACATCATAGGAGACATTTTAAATGCATGATTCATAAGCATACATAGATGAACATATATCATATCATGGGAACATAATCATGCATGGAACATAAGTTAACATCTCCTAATTCATATCATGGCATGTGAAGCACATAAAGAGTCATAATTGGGTCTCAATCATCAACCTATCATAGGTGGCCGAAACATGCAAGGAATCACCTAGGTTGAAAGCAACATACAAGCATATGAACCCTAAACCAATTTCATATCATTTATCATAAGGAACATCATGAGTATATTTAGTTTAGGTTCTAAGCTTCCTAGGTCTACAAATCATGTTGTGGCCGAAACATACAAGGCCTAAACCTAGGTTACAAATAGCATATAAACATGTGAACCCTAAACCAATTCCATATTATTTATTATAAGGAACATCATGAGCATATTTGGTTTAGGTTCTAAGCTTCCTAGGTCTACAAATTATGTTGTGGCCGAAACATACAAAGCCTAAACCTAGGTTACAAATAGCATATAAACATGTGAACCCTAAACCAATTCCATATTATTTATCATAAGGAACATCATGAGCATATTTGGTTTAGGTTCTAAGCTTCCTAGGTCTACAAGTCATGTTGTGGCCGAAACATACAAAGCCTAAACCTAGGTTACAAATAGCATATAAACATGTGAACCCTAAACCAATTCCATATTATTTATTATAAGAAACATCATGAGCATATTTGGTTTAGGTTCTAAGCTTCCTAGGTCTACAATCATGTTGTGGCCGAAAGTCATGAAGTGTGAAACTAAGTTCTAAACCAAAGACAAGCATAAGAATATCATGTTATCTTCATATCATATCATAGGGAAAAACATGAGCATGTTAGGGTTGAGTTTTAGCTTTCCTAGCCCTTTTAATCCTAACTTGGCCGAAAGTTCTAAGCATGAATACCTAGTTCTAACCAACATGAAATCATAAGTACATCAAGTTATCTTCATACCATATCATGAGGAAGATCATAAATAAGTTGGATTTGTGTTTAAATTTTTTCTAGGCTTTTTAAACTTGTCATGGCCGAAATCCTAAGGTGGGGTTCATCAAATCCTAAGTAACATACTAGCATGAAACACCAAGGAAATATTCTTATCATGTCATAAGAAAGATCATAAGCATGTTAGATTTTAGTTTAAACTTTCCTAAGCTTTTAAACTTGGCATGGCCGAAAGTTGCAAGAAACTTCCTAGGTTTTTAAGCCATTTAAATCTATGGAAAAACCATGTGCTACTTGTACCATAGGTGAGGGAATACTCACATCTTTTCGTTTGTGGTTCCTAAAGAAAAACGCTACCCTTGTGAGGAGGAAGAAGAGAGCTTCTCCTTCTAGCACTCCCTTTTTCTTCTCTTGCTTGGAAGGGGTAGATCTTGAAGGCTCCTTCTTGTGGATTAGTATTCTTAGGAAGAAATTGTTAGAATGTATACTAAAAGCCTAGCTTTTGGTATAAAACATTTATCTAAAAATAAGAATCACATTGGTCAAATGTCTACATTTGTGATAAATGTAGTTGTTCAATTAATTTATATTGTAGATAACATGGTGTGTGGTATCACACACAGAAGATCATGTTATCAGTACCTTATAAATTATAAACAGTAGCTCACGACCATAATGGAAAGGAACAAACCATTGGAAGGTCGTAGTGTAATTAGGTGTTAGTTTATCTTAACTTTATAATTACACTAGTACACTAAGAGTGTATTGAGTAGGACCATTAGAGGTCGTTTCTTTTATACTGACTTTATAAAGGAACAAAGACCTCAGTTATTATGGAAGTGTGTGCTCTTAATCCTAATATAATAACAAGCACATATATTTGATATTTATTTCTTTAATTTATCAATGGGTGAGATTTAGTTCGATGAATCAATAAGCCCGATAAGTTGGGAAATGATATAACTTATAGTGTGTGTTGTTGATTATAGAAGGAAACTGTGTCCTAGTAATCTAGGTTGAGAATGTCCCCAAGAGGAGCTCATAAGGATTGTTATGTTAAACCCTGCAGGTGGACTTAGTCCGACATGACGATGAAGTTGAGTGGTACTACTCTTGGAGCTAGATATTAATTAAGTGAGTTGTCAGTAACTTACTTAATTAGTGGACATTTGTTATCTTAAACACAGGGAGACTTACACACTCATGATAAGAAGGAGCCCAAAATGTAATTTGGGATTGGTGCGGTAGTTCAATAATAGTTCTCTAGTGGAATGAATTATTATTTATAAAATTAAGTTGTATGTTCGGGGCGAGCACGGGATGCTTAATTTTATCGGGAGACCAAAACCAATTTCTCCTCTCGGTCCCTATCGTAGCCTCTAGTATTTAGAGATTTATACCCACCGCCTACTCACCTTCTTACCCATCCAATGGGGCCGGCCAAGCTAGCTTGGAACCCAAGCTAGGGCCGGCCAAGACCAAGTTGATGAGCCATGTAGGTGGCTGGCCAAAGCTTGGGTCCCAAGCTTAGGTGGTCGACCACTAGAATATTAAAGAGGATTTTTATTAAAATTATTTCTTATGTGGATATCATGATTTTAAAAGAAAGTTTAAAAATTAAAAATTTCCTTTTATAGCTTTCTACAAAAGATTAAGAGAAGAGATTAGTCTATTTCCTTATTTGTAGTTTAAAAGGATGGTTTTAATTTTTTGTAAAAACTTTCCTTATTTGTCAATCTTCTACATGTTTAAAAGAGAGTTTAAAATTTGAAATCTTTCCTTATTTGTTGATTAAAGGAGGATTTTAAATTTTAAGAAAACTTTCCTTTTTAACCATGTTCATGATTTAAAAGAGAGTTTAAAATTAAATATTCTCTTTTATAAGTTTCTACAAAAGATTAAGAAAAGATTTGATATCTTTCCTTATTTGTAGATTAAAAGAGATTTTAATTTATAGAGATAACTTTCTTTTTATCCACATGTTTAAAAGAAAGATTTTAATTTATTAAATTTCCTTTTTATAAACCAATCATGAAGGGAAAAATTATTGGACAAATTTTTTATAAATTTCCGGAAGCAAATAATGAAGTTTTAATTTTTGTTTAAAATTTTATTTGCTTGGAGAATTTATGTAGTGGCCGACTATTACAAATTGAAAAGAAAAATTGTTTTTAATTAAATAAATTTTCCTTTTCAATGGCAAAAGAATTAAGGAAGTTTTTATTAAATTTTCCTTATTTGCCAAGACCAAGGATTATAAAAGAGGGGGTAGAGGAGGCTTCAAGGTGAATGACTCTATTCTATTTTTCTCCCTCTTTTCCTTGGTGTGGTTGTCGGCCCTTCTCTTTCTCTTCTCTCCTCTTGTTGTGGCCGAAATCTATCATCTCTTGGAGCTTAGAGGATGTGGCCGGATCAAGGAAGGAGAAGAAGGAGAGAAAGCATGCATCCCTTGGAGCTTGGTTGGTGGAAAATTCTTCATCCTTTGGAAGTTCTTGTGCTTGGCCGAAACTTGAAGGAAGAAGAAAGAAGGTGCCTAGGTGGTTCTCATCTCGGAAGATCGTTGCCCACACAACGTCCGAGGTTAGAAGAGGAATACGGTAGAAGATCAAGAGGTCTTTCTAAAAGGTATAACTAGTAATTTTTCTTTCCGCATCATACTAGTTATTTTTGGAAATAATACTAAATACAAGAGGCATACAATTCTAGTGTTTCAAATTTGTTTTCGATATAGTGTTCTTTTGTTTTTCTTTTCCTTGTGATTTGATTGTTCTTTTCGGTTGACCTAAAGTTATTTTAGGAAATTAAATATTAGCTTTCCTTAAAAGGTTTTGTCTAGTCGGTGGTGGTTGCTCCCATATCCAAGAAGGCCATGTGCCTCGCCACGTCAGTACTGGGAACCAATTTTGGAAATTAATATTTAATGGAATTAATAACTTAGGTGATTTGGATCAAACGTGTTAAGTTCCGCAGGAGATCCAAGTCAAAACCTAAAAGAACAAATAGATTAAGTTTTGGATCAAACGTGTTAAGTTCCGCAGGCGATCCAAAATTTAATTTAAAAGAACACATGGTAGCTAGGAAAAGGTTCAGACCTTTGTACAAAATTTTAGTACAGTGGAACCTCTAGGTTTTCTGAGTAGCAACCAACAATTGGTATCAGAGCTAGGGTTTTACCTCTGTGTATTTGGTATTAGTTTAATTATGCACATGTCATACATAATTTAGGCAGGTTAATAGTAGGATGTGCTAACTTTGTGGATGCAGGATCCAACTATTATGGCTTATAGTTATTATGTGTGTGATTGGACCCTTGGACATGTCAAGGGCATTTTATTGTGTGTGCATGATTGTATTATAAAATACAGCAGGAGCTGTATTTAGTTTTATTAGGATTTTATTTTTTGATCTAGTTACATGTACATTCCTTTTATGGAATATAGTATCAATGGATGTAAATTTTATTTTATGTTCGATCTAGTTTACATGTGCATTCCTTCGAGGAATATAGGATCGAAAAATGTAAAATTCTATTTATGTCGCGGATCGAATCTTGCAAGGCGTTGAACCTTTTGAGGACCAGAGGCGCAGCGGAAAAAGGAGCAAGATGGATGCGACAACTAGACCCGGTGGCGGTGGCCAAAGATGGCAGCAGCTAGGGTTGGCGACACACGGAGGACAGCAATAGAAAAAAGCCATAATAGTTGAAAATTAATTTTCTATTTATTGCTTTTTATGCTGTGTTGTGTGTGCTTGTTAGTATGCATGCTAAGTAGGCTAGCATAGTCAAAATTCCTCACTTTAAATAACTAAGTGGGAGAGGGATTTATTTTTAAATAAATTCCACGGTCTCCATTACTAGTTTATAAGTGATTCAACAAGCTTGCGCGTTGGCTCTGAGTGCCTTCCTCCATATCGGATGAGCTTATTTGTGGATCACTAGATTAAACTTCCATTTTGGATGACTATAGGAAGTTAATTAAGAGCGTGTGATCTTCCCCATCGGAAGGGGCATAATCTTATTAATGGACTTAGTGTCAAGTAATGGTATACACTTAGGCACGTCTAATAGTATCCTCCCCATCGGAGTCACTGCTATTATTTGTGTGACCCAAGAAAACCAACTATTGATTTGTCAAATAAATAAGTTGACAAGATAATAAAATTAAAAACCCCTCTTACAAATGTTTGATTTTGTATACGTCCACACTATCGTGGCATACAAAATTCACGGTGTTTGAGGTAATTTTATTTGTCATAAAGATTTATTAACAAGATAATTAATGGGTAAACCTCTCCTCTTAAAAATGTTTAATTTTGTATACGTCCACACTATCGTGGCATGCAAAATTCACGGTGTTTGAGGTGTTGGTGAATTTAAATAATATTGTTTGAGGAATCAATGTTATTTTAAATTCAAAAATTTTTGACCAAATATTTGATCAAAGACAGATCAACTATTAATTTTATTTGTCATAAAGTAAAGTTGACGAGATAATAAAATTAATGGATAAAATCTCCTCTTTGATTTTATATACATTCACACTATCGTGGCATACAAAATTCATGGGGATTTTAAAGAATTGATCTTGACCAAATATTTTTGTGATTCTTAGGATTTAAAATGTTTGTCAATCCCCTAGTTGTTATACTATAGAAAAGACTTAGTAGTCCCAATTGTAATGATTGGAAATAGGACTTGGATATTAAGGTTGACTGTCTTCTTAGAACTAAGAACAATATAGGTGTATTTAATTCATTAGTAGAAACATGTTTAATGGTGTTATCTACCAGAACCTGGAGTGTGGATACAGATGCCATTAATCATGTCTGCAAATTCATTGCAGGGTTCCAGGAAACCCGACAACTAAATGAAAATAAAAACACCGTCCACATGGGCACTACTGCAAAAGTAGCAGCTGTTGTAGTGGGAGAGGTTTATTCTCTAATAGGAATAAAATATGGATTATTAGAAATTATCTTTACATACTAAGTTTAGAAAAAACCTGATTTCAATTTCTAAACTATTATAGAATAGATATTGTGTCTATTTTGATAACAAAGTTGTTATCAAGAAAAATAGAGAAATTATCTATTCTGGTATGTTGGTTGACAAATTATAATCCAATAACTCCCACGATGCAACAAATGGAAATTAGTAACACATCTTCTAACTTTAAGAGAAAGTAACCTTCGGAAATGAACAAATTACATCTTTGGCATCTAAGGCTAGGTTATATTAGCTTGAGTAGGATTCATTGGTAGCTGATGAACTTTTGGGTTCATTAGTAGTGGAAATCTTTCCAACCTGCGAGTTTTACTTGGAAGGAAAAATAACCAAGAAGCTTTTAAGTCTAAGGGGTATAGAGCCAAAGATATATTGAATTGGTTCATTATGATTTGTGTGATCCTATGACTATCCAGTCAAGAGGTAGTATCGAATATTTAGTCTATTTTATAGACAACTATTCAAAATACAAATACATTTACTTAATGTGCCGCAAGACTAAGTGCTTTGATTAGTTCAAAGAGTACAAGGCTGATGCGGAGAAACGTTAAAGTAAAAAAATCAAGTCACTATGGTAAGATCGTAGTGGCAAGTACCTCTTGGGACAATTTAGGAGTTACTTATCAAAAGTAGGGATTCACTCCCAACTAACTGCACCTGGTTCACCCCAACAGAATGGTGTAGTAGAAAGAAGGTATAGAACTTTTATGGAAATAATTAGATTGATGATGAGTTATTCAGAAAATTACCAAGTTCGTTTTAAGGATATACTCTGGAAAAGAAAGTGAACATAGTTCCTTCCAAAGTCAGAACTCTCTACTCATATAGAATTGCTGAATAGGCGTAAGCCTATTTTGAAGCATATTCGGATTTGAGTAGTCCAGCACATATGCTGAAGAGAGACAATGATAAGCTGGATAGAAATTCACTTATTTATGGGTTATCCTAGAGAAACGAAAGTAGGTATATAGTCTTAAAAATCAGAAGGTCATTGTTAGCATCAATGACTGATTTTTAGAGGACTATATAATGAACCATAAGCCCATAAGTAAATTTGTTCTTAATAAAAGACATGTCTAATCTAGTACCAACTGTACAAGATGAGATACCACAAGAAAACTGCAACACGTATCACAAATGATACACAATTGCAGAAAGTGCCTCGTCGTAGTGGGAGGGTTATTAGGCAACCTAAAAAGATTCATGTTTTGGGAGAGTTTTTGGACTTGATCCCTAGAGGACATGAACCTGATCTCCGGACATATGACGAAGCACTCCAAGATAAAGATGCAACATCTTGGCAAAGAGTAATGAATAACAGAATTAGAATATATGTATTCTAATAAAATCTGGAAGCTTGTAGAACCACCAAATGGTGTAAAAGCTTTTGGGTGTAAAAAGGTCTATAATAGGAAAAGAGGGATAGACAGGAAGGTAGAAACTTTCAAAGCAAAGCTTGATGAAAAAGGAAACTTTTTCACTGGTAGTCATGCTTAAGTCTATCCGGATTCTTTTATCTATTTGGCAAGTGGATGTCAAGACAACATTCCTTAATGGAAGTCCTGAAGAAAGCATCCATAGAAAGCAACCAAAAGGGTTCATTGCAAAGGGCTAAGAGCATCTTGTGTGCAAGCTCAATCAGTCTATGGACTGAGGCAAAGCTTCAAGGACTTGGAACACCCGATTTATCAAAGTAATCCAGACCTATGGATTTATTTAGTAACCGGATAAGTCTTGTGTATACAAAAGGTGTGATGGAAACGTGGTGGTATTTCTTGTACTATACGTAGATAACATTTTTCGTAGTTGGAAACAATATCAAAATGTTGTCAGAAGTAAGGGTATGGTTGTCCAAACAATTCGATATAAAGGACTTAGGATAATGTAGAAAAGAATATTTTACTTATCTCAAGCTTCATACATCGGAAAAATCCTTGCTCGTTTTAAGCAAGCAAAACTCCTAGAAAGGTTTCTTACCTTTTAAGCATGGAGTGTCTTTATCTAAAGAGATGTCTCCGATGACATCAAAGGAGATTGAGGACATGTAGGCAGTTCTTTATGCTTCGGCAGTTAGACAACCTAATGTATGCTATGCACGAGATCAGAAATCTATTTTGCCAAGGGCATAGTTAGCAGATATCAAAGTAACCCTGAACAAGGACATTGGACTACAGTAAAGCATATATTGAAGTACCTTAGAGGCATATAAGATTATAAGCTAGCTTACAAGGTAGTTAATTTGGTCCCTGTGGGTTGCACGGATTTTGATTTCCAATTGGATAGGGACAATAGTAAGTTATCCTTGGGGTTTTGTGTTTACTTTAGGAGGAAAAGTCATAACTATGGAAGAGTGATAATCATAGGTGTTTTTCTGGACTCCACCATAGAAGCTGAGTATATGGCAAGCCTCTGAGGTAGCCATAAAAGCTGAATGACTTAATAACCTCAAGATAGACTTAGATATGATTTCTAGTTTGTCCAAAGATTATTACAATTTATTGTAATAATAATGGTGCAGTAGCAAACTCGAAGAAACCATGAGTCTATAAGGCAAGTAAACACAATAGAGCGCGAGTACTACCCAATATGAGAAATTGTATAACGAGGAGAAGTTATTGCCGCCTAGATTGCATCAGATGATAACCTAAGGTCCTTAAGGCAAGAGCTTTTTAAAAGGCATGAGAATCAGATGTATGGCAGCAGATATGGCAGCAGATATGGCAGCTTAGTCTTTTAGTATAAGTGGGAGATTGTTAGAATGTATACTAAAAGCCTAGCTTTTGGTATAAAACATTTATCTAGAAAAAAGAATCGCATTGGTCAAATGTCTACATTTGTGATAAATGTAGTTGTTCAATTAATTTATATTGTAGATAACATGGTGTGTGGTGTCACACACAGAAGATCATGTTATCAGTACCTTATAAATTATAAACAGTAGCTCACGACCATAATGGAAAGGAACAAACCATTGGAAGGTCGTAGTGTAATTAGGTGTTAGTTTATCTTAACTTTATAATTTCACTAGTACACTAAGAGTGTATTGAGTAGGACCATTAGAGGTCGTTTCTTTTATACTGACTTTATAAAGGAATAAAGACCTCAGTTATTATGGAAGTGTGTGCTCTTAATCCTAATATAATAACAAGCACATATATTTGATATTTATTTCTTTAATTTATCAATGGGTGAGATTTAGTTCGATGAATCAATAAGCCCGATAAGTTGGGAAATGATATCACTTATAGTGTGTGTTGTTGATTATAGAAGGAAACTGTGTCCTAGTAATCTAGGTTGAGAATGCCCCCAAGAGGAGCTCATAAGGATTGTTATGTTAAACCCTGCAGGTGGACTTAGTCCGACATGACGATGAAGTTGAGTGGTACTACTCTTGGAGCTAGATATTAATTAAGTGAGTTGTCAGTAACTTACTTAATTAGTGGACATTTGTTATCTTAAACACAGGGAGACTTACACACTCATGATAAGAAGGAGCCCAAAATGTAATTTGGGATTGGTGCGGTAGTTCAATAATAGTTCTCTAGTGGAATGAATTATTATTGATAAAACTTACACACTCATGATATCGAAACCTTTGTCACTTTCTGAAAGAGTAAGGATCGGAGCACTAGTCAGTCTCCTTTTCTATTCTGTGAAACTCTTCTCGCAGTCATCTGTCCATTCATACTTTCTGTTCTTCTTGGTGAGAACTGTCATAGGGGCTGCAATTTTGGAAAAGTCTTCTATAAATTTCCTGTAATAGCCTGCTAGCCCGAGAAAACTTCTGACTTCACTGGCATTCTTTGGCCTGTTCCAGTTACTTACAGCTTCGATCTTGCTCGGATCCACCATTACTCCATCCTTGGAGATAACATGACCCAAGAATGATATTCGATCGAGCCAAAACACGCATTTGGAGAACTTTGCCTATAGTTGTTTGTCTCGAAGAATCTGCAGTACGGTGTTCAGGTGTTTAGCATGCTCTTCCAGGGTTCTTGAATAGATGAGAATATCGTCAATGAAGACACGAATTTGTCGAGATATGCCGTAAACACTCGGTTCATCAGATCCATAAATACAGCAGGAGCATTGGTCACTCTGAAGGGCATGACTATGAACTCATAGTGTCTATATCTTGTTCGAAATATCATCTTCGGTATATCATCCTGTTTCACTTTCACTTGATGATATTCGGACCTCAGGTCAATCTTAGAGAAAACGGTTGCTCCCTTTAATTGGTCGAACAGGTCGTCGATCCGTGGAAGAGGGTACCGGTTCTTGATTGTCACATTGTTCAGCGCTCGGTAGTCTATACACATCCGCATTGACCCATCCTTCTTTTTCACAAACAGTACTGGAGCTCCCCATGGAGAGTGACTTGGGCGAATAAGTCCCTTGTCAAGTAACTCTAGTAGTTGTCCCTGAAGTTCCTTCAACTCAGCCGGCGCCATACGATAAGGTGCTCTAGAGATCGGTTTAGTACTAGGAATCAGTTCGATCTCAAATTCTATGTCTCTATCAGGGGCTAATCCTGGTAGCTCATCGGGAAACACTTCTAGATAGTTGCACACCACACTGACATTTTCTAGTTTCTGGTCCTCAACATGACTTGTATTGATCACTTGTGCTAGAACCCCAGTACATCCCTTATTTAACATCTTTTGTGCTTTTATTGCTGATAAGAATCTCCCGATTTCTAGAAAGGGACTTTTTTTCTAGAAAGACTAGTGGAAGCACGTTCGATCTTGAAGAAGTTCAAGATGCGAACAATAGCACTAAAGCCTCGATGGAAGTTGAACTGGAACCACAAAGTGTTGTGGATGATGTTGTTCCACAAGGAGTTGAGGAACAACAACCAGTTCAAGTAGACATACCTCTTCGCAGGTTTGATAGGGTATGTCGTCAGCCTGAGAAATACTCATTTCTCTTGTCTGACCATGATGACGTTGTGCTCATAGATGATGAGCCTACCACCTATCAGGAAGTTGTTATGAGACCAGATTCTGAGAAATGGCTAGAGGCCATGAGATCCGAGATGGAATACATGTACACCAACCAAGTATGGACTTTGGTTGATCCACCTGAAGGGGTAAACCCATTGGATGTAATTGGGTCTTTAAGAGAAAGACTGACATGGATGGACTTATCTATAAGGGTCGCTTGGTAGCTAAAGGTTTCAAGCAGATTCATGGTATTGACTATGATGAAACCTTTTCTCCAGTAGCGATGTTTAAATCCATTCTGATCATGCTTGCTATTGCAGCATACCATGACTATGAGATATGGCAGATGGATGTCAAAACCATGTTTCTGAATGGAAACCTGCTCGAGGATGTGTACATGACACAACCTGAGGGTTTTGTAGATCCACATCATACTAGCAGAGTATGCAAGCTGCATAGGTCCATTTATGGACTAAAGCAGAGCTGGAATCTTCGATTTGATGATGCAATCAAACAGTTTGGTTTCATCAAGAATGAAGATGAGCCTTGTGTCTACAAGAAGGTTGTAGGGGATATAGTTGTCTTCCTCATATTGTATGTGGATGACATACTACTCATTGGGAAGGACATCCCTTTGCTTCAGTCTGTCAAGACCTGGCTATGGAGTTGCTTCTCAATGAAGGACTTAGGTGAGGCATCCCACATTCTAGGGATACAGATCTATAGAGATAGATCTAAGAGATTACTTGGCCTAAGTCAGAGTACATATATTGACAAGTTACTCCTTCGGTTTGCCATGCAGAACTCCAAGAAGGGATTTCTGCCGATGCCACATGGCGTGAGTCTTTCGAAGACTCAAGGTCCCTCTTCTAGAGAGGAGAGAGACTGCATGGATAAGATCTCTTATGCCTCAGCCATAGGATCTATCATGTACGCCATGCTATATACTCGACCTGATGTCTCGTATGCTTTGAGCATGACGAGCAGATACCAGTCAGATCCAGGTGAAAGTCACTGGATAGCGGTCAAGAATATTCTTAAGTACTTAAGAAGGACTAAAGAATATTTCTTGATATATGGAGCCAATGATGAGCTAGCTGTAAAGGGTTACAGTGATGCCAGCGACCGATCAGGATGACTATCGATCGCAGTCAGGGTTCGTATTTTGCATTAATGGTGGTGCTGTGAGTTGGAAGAGTTTGAAGTAGGACACAGTAGCTGATTCTACGATAGAGGCCGAGTACATTGCTGCATCAGAGGCAGCAAAGGAGGCAGTTTGGATTCACAAAGTTCATCACTAAACTTGGGGTGGTTCCTAGTATCGCTGACCCTATTGAGCTCTATTGTGACAACAATGAAGCTATAGCACAGGCTAAGGAACCTCGCTCACACCAGTGGACCAAACACATACTACGGCGCTTCCATCTCATTTGAGAGATTATTGAGAGAGGAGATGTGAAGATTTACAGAGTACCTACAAAGGCTAACATCGCAGATCCCTTAACCAAGGCTTTGGCACAGAGGAAGCATGATGGTCACACTAGGTCATTGGGGCTTAGAGCCTACACTGATCGGCACTAGTGCTTGTGGGAGATTGTTAGTTAGAGCCTTAGAGCCAATCATTTGATGATTGTATTATGGACTTGTTGTATCATATTCTTATATAAATAAAGGCATTTGTTTTTGGTTATTATACTTACTTGTATTGTTGCCAAATAAACTTAGTATAATGGCGTCCTTGAGTAGAAGATTCTCACCTATATCAATCGGTTAGTTGAACCGATAGTGAGATGATATAGAGAACGCTACTCTTAATCATTCATAGTCGAGTATTAACATTCAGGGACAATGTTAATGCAATAAAACTAGCATGTAGGTCAACTCGATGACTTGATCTCACAAGTCATGGATATAGAGATATCAAGTTGGCAAATGGGTATGCATTGGAGAATGTATACTGAATGACCCGCCATGAGAAAGTATCATGGATCATTATATGAGTGTCATATACTTTCTCATGTGGCTATTAGTATGACTACTAGTCCTTAGACCTGAAGTCACCTTGGATCCCTACATAAGGAGTTATGTACTTTGGTTTCGTCAAACATCACCCGTAACTGGGTGGACTATAAAGGCGATTACTGGGTATGTAACGAATTATGCAGAGGGATGTGAGTGATGTAGATGGGATCTATCCCTCCTATATGACGGGAGTGACATCGATATTCTTGATAGAGTGAGACCACGAAGTGCATGGCCATGCCCAAATGAGTCAATATGAGATATTGAGCTCATTTGATTTAGTGAGTCTAATTGGAGATCAAGATTTAGATTGGTTAGAGGATGACACGGTCTATGCCTCATATTGATCAATCTAGATGTCTAGGATAGAAGGGCACTTGTCATATATTGTGATGAGTCACAATTAGTAGTCACAAGGTGATTTTGGATCTTGACATTCTTGTAACTTGGGTAGTAATGATCTGTTGCTATATACCGCTCATTACTTATGCTCCTAAATGGGTTTAGGGGCATTGCCAACATTACAAGAACCTATAGGGTCACACACAAAGGACAATTAGATGGAGATCAGGTTCATATGATGAACCAAGAGGATTAGATTAATGTGATGAATCAAATTGGATTAAGAGTAATCCTAATTGGGCTAATTGAGTTGGACTGAAGTTGATTCATGTGTTCAATGAGTCTAATTTAGATTATGACTCATTGAATCAATTTAATTAAATGAATTATATTCATTATATTAAATTGGCTTGAATTAAATGGTTGGATTAGATCAACCATGAGAGAGATTAAGTCAAGTTTGACTTGACTTGAGAGGAAGAGGAAGAGTCAAGTTTGACTTTACTTTATGCCACATCATTTGTGACTTGGCATTAAGTGGCCAATGATGATGTGCCATATCATCATAGTTAACACATGATTGTGCCACCTAATGGAAGTTACATCTTCTCCTTTGCCTTAATGTGGCCGACCACATTAATGAGAGGAGTTACACTTGGTGTGGTCGGCCACTCAAAATGAATGGAATTCATTTTTTTTCATTCAAGGGTAATTCACATCTTCTTCCTCCTAGAGCTCTCTCTTCTTTCTCTCCCTCTCCTATCTTGGCTGAACACCCTAGGTTCTAGCACACCTTTGTTTGGTCCCCTCCACCTAATTTTTTTCGTGTGGATACTTCTAGAGGGTTGTCTACTTTGACAATCTTGAGATCCGGCAAACCGTTGGACTAGCGGGATAGCGAGGCATCGCATCGAGGGTAACACTCTTATCTAGTGTAGATCTAGACTTTAGAAACTCGTACTCATAATTTGTTTTTATTTTTCTTCGCACGGATCCAGTGGCGGGGGGTTTCGGGGTTTCCTTAACGTGAAAAAATGGTTTTCGCGGCCCGAAAAACCCAACAAAAGGTAGAAAACCTTTCTTGGAGTCTTGAATGCTAGAGCGGGCTAGGATTGTATCGATATATGAAGCTTGGTATAAGCACAATATTCTTTTCTTGAGATCCCTTATTACTTTGATCCCTATAATATGTGTGCATTCTCTCAAGTCCTTCATATCGAATTGCTTGGACAATCATACCCTTACTTCTGACAACACTTTGATATTGTTTCCAACTATCAAAAATATCATCTACGTGGAGTATAAGAAATACCACCACATTTCCATCACAGTTCTTGTATAGACAAAATTCCTCCGGTCACTGAATAAATCCATAGGTCTGGATTACTTTATTAAACTCGATGTTTCCAAGACCTTGAAGCTTTACTTCAGTCCATTGATCGATTGAGCTTACATACATGATGCTCTTTGCCCTTTGCAATGAACCCCTCTGGTTGCTTCATATAAATGCTTTCTTCAAGACTACCTTTAAGGAAAGTTGTCTTGACATCTACTTGTCAAATCTCATAATCCATATGAGAAATAATAGATAAAAGAATCTGGATAGACTTAAAATGGCTACCAGTAAAAAGTTATCCTTTTTCAACAAGCCTTGCTTTGAAAGTTTCAACCTTCCCATATGTCCTTCTTTTTCTATTGTGGGCCTAATGGCTTTTACACCATTTAGTTATTCTACAAGCTCCCAGACTTTATTAGAATACATATATTCTAATTCTGTATTCATTGCTCTTTGTTAAGATGCTGCATCCTTATCTTGGAGCGCTTCATCATATGTCCAGGGATCAGGTTCATGTTAACTAGGGATCAAGTCCAAATACTCTCCCAAAACATGAATCTTTCAGGTTACCTAACAACCCTCCCACTACGACAAGGCACTATCTGTAATTGTGAATTATTTTTGACACGTGTTGCAGTTTCTTGTGGTATCTCATCTTGTACTATTGGTACTAGATTAGACGTGTCCTTTATTATTCCCTTAAGAACAAATTTACTTATGGGCTTAAGGTTTAATACATAATTCTCTTCTAAAAATCGGGCACTGGTGCTTACAATGACCTTTTGATTTTTAGGACTATAAATCTCCTTTCATTTTTTTACGATAACCCACAAACAAGTGAACTCCTATCAAACTTATCAGTGTCTCTCTTCAGAATATGTGTTGGACTATCCCAAATCCGAATATGCTTTAGATTAAGCATATGCCCATTCTACAATTCTATGGGAGTAGAGGGTTCTGACTTAGAAAAAACTATGTTCACTTCCGTTTCCAGAGTATATCCTAAAAATGAATTTGGTAATTCTAAATAACTCATTATTGATCTAACTATTTCCATAAGAGTCATATTCCTTCAATCTACTACACCATTCTTGTTAGTTAGAGCCCTAGAGTCAATCATTTGATGATTGTATGGACTCATGTATATCATATTCTTATATATATATTAAGGCATTTGGTTTTTGGTTATTATGCTTATTTGTATTAGTGCCAGATAAAATAAGTATAGTAGCGTCCTTGAGTAGAAGGTTCATACCTATATCAATCGATTAGTTGAATCGATAGTGAGATGATATAGGGAACACTACTCTAATTTATTCCTAGTCGAGTATTAACATTCAGGGACAATGTTAATACAATAAGACTAGCATGTAGGTCAGCTCGATGACTTGATCTCACAAGTCATGGATATAGAGATATCAAGCTGACACATGGATATGCATTAGAGAATGTATACTGAATGACCTGCCATGAGAAAGTATCATGGATCGTTATATGAGTGTCATATACTTTCTCATGTGGCTATTAGTATGACTATTAGTCCTTAGACCTGAAGTCACCATGGATCCCTACATAAGGAGTTATGTACTTTGGTTTCGTCAAACGTCACCCGTAACAGGGTGGACTATAAAGGCGATTACTGGGTATGTAACAAATTATGCAGAGAGATGTGAGTGATGTAGATGGGATCTATCCCTCCCATATGACGGGAGCGACATCAATATTCTTGATAGAGTTAGACCACGAAGTGCATGGCCATGCCCAAATGAGTCAACATTAGATGTTGAGCTCATTTGATCGAGTGAGTCTACTTGGAGTTCAAGATTTAGATTGATTAGAGGATGACACGGTCTATGCCTCATATTGATCAATCTAGATGTCTAGGATAGAAGGACAATGTCACATATTGTGAGGAGTCACAATTAGTAGTCACAAGGTAATGTTGGATCTCGACATTTCTTGTAACTTGGGTAGCAATGATGTATTGCTAGATGCCGCTCATTGCTTATGTATCTAAAGGAGTTTAGAAACATTGCCAATGTTACAAGAACCTATTGGGTCACACACAAAGAACAAGTGGATGGAGATTAGGTTCATATGATGAACCAATTTGATTAGGTTCATATGATGCACCAAAGATTGGATTCGGATTAGACTTATTGAGTTAGACTCAATTAGATTCAATTGTTGAATGAGTCTAATTTAAATTTGATCCATTGAGTCAATTTATATTAATGAATTGAGATTCATTAAATTGAAATTGACTTGAATCAAAGATTGGATTTAACTCAACAAGGAAGAAATTGGTCAATTTTGACTTGACCAAATGGAAGTTGAAACATCAAGTTTGACTTGATGTATTGCCATTGCCACATCATAAGGATGACTCATCCTTGCCATATCACCTCCACCTCATGAGGTATGCCACCTCATGGGGGTTACACTCTCCCCTTGGTTTTAATGTGGCCGGCCACATTAATGAAGGGGGTTACATTGTGTGGCCGGCCATACTAATGTTGTGAGGTGTTTTGATTTTGTGTATTGATGTGTGCATTGATTCTATTATCTTCTTCCTTGCTTCTTCCCTCTCTTGGCTGGTTGTTGCCGTGACTTCCTTGGTGAGGAGAAGGTGGTTGAGTGAATCCAAGAGCAAAGGTAGAGTGAAGGTCACAAAGGAAGGATACTACTAGTGAGTGTATAAGATTTCTTTTGTACCTTCTTCTTTTTCTTCCTTTCCAATCCCATTCGAGAGCTCTAGAAAGTGCTAGCACACTTGGGGCTTTCTTCTCCATCCTTTGAGTGTAGGAGACACTCCTTGTTCGTGTGGATATCACTAGAGAAGTATCTACCTTGATACTTTGGAGATCCGACAAGTACCTTGGACGAGCGGGATTTTGCAAGGGCACGCATTGAAGGTAAAATGGTTTTTCCTTTGTAGATCTACTGTAGATCGTAGTATAAAACTCGTATTTGTGTTTTCGAAATTTTTCTTTACACGGATCTACTACTTTGGGTGATTCGGTGTTTCCGCGACGCGAAAAGCGATTTTCGCGGCCCGATAAACCCAACAGTGGTATCAGAGCCACGTGCAAGGCGAATACGAGTTTGTTTTTAGTTTTATGAAAACTAAAGTTTCTGTAATTTTTTATAAAATTATGATTTTATAGTTTTTATGGGTAATTTTTCCGTAGAAGCGAAGCACAAGTGTCTCGGCACATGTAGGCTTCGGCTACCGGAAAGATTTTTCCAAAACGGCTTCGTTTTGCCCCAAATCCGTTTGGGACAGCGGGCTTGGGTGCCATTAGATCGCAAAGGAGCAACTCACGATGGTTAGATCGTGGGTAGGGGCATTGCCCCTAACCACGCAAGGGAATTTGCTCCGCGATTGCACCCGAAATCGCTAAAAACGAACCCGCCGGGAAGATTTTTCCGAAACGTCAATGTCTCGACCCAAATCGTTTTGGGACAGCGGGTTTAGGCGCTGTTGGAGCGCAAAGGAACCCTCGCGATGGTTAGATCGCGGGTAGGGGCGCTGCCCCTGGGCCCCGCAAGGGGATCCGTTCCGCGATTGCGCCCGAAACCGCTAAACGGGACCGCCGGGAAATTTTACTCATAAAAATTGTAAAAAATTAGTTTTAAAATTAAAGAAAATTATGAAAATATATAATTTTGAATTATATATTAATTTTGTGATAGTCATGGCCCAAAACCCAATATGATTGGTTGTGTTGTAATTCATAATACGGCCTGCGTGCCGTTATGTGTTTGTTATATTCGCGGCCTGCGCGTCGTGCCTTCTCTTATTTTCTTGTTGTAAATTAGATTTAGACTCGAATGTAACTCGAGTTTCAAATTGTAATGTACAAATTGGAGCGGTGGAGGGTCCACACGAGACGGAATTCCGAGGCGGGCACGAGCAACACAAGGTGGTCAAAGGGAGGAGCTTGGAAAAGCTGTTGACCCTAGGTTGACCATTCGATCTTCTCATTGGCTTGAGAAGATCGTAGTAGGGCCATGACTAAATCACAAATAGATTAATTAATTAATTGTTATGTATCTGATGCATGTTTAATAGTTAATTAATTAATTAGTGCCTTAACGATTAGATTAGATCTAAGTCGTGCACATGATGCACCCTTGCGATTAGATTAGATCTAAGTCATGCACAAGATGCATCCTTCTCGATTAGATTAGATCTAGATCGAACCAACTCTAAATGCCTAACCGTGCCGTGATACCTATCACTACCTCGATCACATGTATTGTTGAATCTGCCAAAGCAGAGCAATACATATTATCTTGGTAGGGTACGGAGGGACAATCTTGGTCCCGCCTATCAACGCATGGGTGAATACAAACTCAATTAGATTGAGTATTCCTAGTTACTCGGTTGGATCGAGTCAACTATAGGCATTATTCCAACGGTTGAAAAAGATAGGTCAAAATCACATCTATATTAACTCTCGGGCGTATTAGCCAAAGCTAACTCGAGTTTTAATATAAATGCAGATATTGATTCTATAAACAAGAGTTGCATAGAGATGTAATTGGTAATCGTTACCTACCGATCATACTAAGCCTTGGGCGTATTAGCCAAAGCTAACTCAAGGGTTAGTATGATGTGGATCTTGTCCCACAAGAATTATAGAATTCAGTGGGAGCATCATTTAATTAAAGGCCTAATTAGATGATTTAAAAGAATATGATATTTATTTCTGCAAATTTTCTGTTGTAGATAACCATGACGTCGAATACGAACTTTTTCTCTCTGCGTTCTGTCCTTAAGAAGGACACGCTCAACGGAGCAAATTTCCTGGACTGGTACAGGAACTTGAGAATAGTTCTCACCCAAGAATGTAAACTGTATGTTCTGGAGCAGCCCATTCCGGAGGCTCCTCCTGCCACTGCCACGCGAGCAGACCGAGATGCTTACAAGAAGCATCAAGATGACGCATTCGATGTGTCCTGTCTAATGCTCGCAACCATGAACTCTGAGCTTCAGAAGCAACATGAGTTGATGGGTGCTTACGATATGGTTGCACATCTTCGTCAACTATACAAGGACAAGCAGGGCACTGGAAGAGGAACTTCACAGGATACCTGGAAGATCTTAACAAGGAGAGAAATAAGATTTCTACTTCAGGTATAAATATTATAGAAGTCAACCTCTCTATTTCTTCGTCGTGGGTATTAGATACCAGATGTGCTTCGCACATTTGTACTAATGTACAAGCACTAAGAAATAGCAGAGCATTGACAAAGGGCGAGATAGACCTACGAGTAGGCAATGGAGCACGGGTTGCTGCTATTGCTGTAGGGACTTATTTTCTATCTCTGCCCTCTGGGCTTATACTAGAGTTAGACGATTGTTGTTATGTGCCTGCATTGACTAAGAACATTATATCAGTTTCTTGTTTGGACAAGAAAGGATTCTCGTTTATAATAAAGAACAAATGTTGTTTTGTCTATTTAAACGATATGTTCTATTGTAGTGCACCTCTGATGAACGGACTCTATATTCTAGACCTTGAGAGCTCTATCTATAACGTTAGTACCAAGATGTTCAAATCGAACGATATGAACCACACCTATCTCTGGCACTGTCGCTTAGGTCATATAAATGACAAGCGTTTATCCCAGCTCCATAAGGATGGTTTGCTGGACTCATTTGATTTTGAATCATATGAGATATGCGAGTCATGCCTACGAGGCAAGATGACCAAGACTCCCTTTAGTGGGCACAGCGAAAGAGCGACTGATTTGTTAGGACTCATACATAGTGATGTATGTGACCCTTTCAATGTCGCTGCTAGAGGCGGTTATAGGTACTTCATCACATTTACTGATGACTTCAGTAGATACGGTTATGTGTACTTGATGACACATAAGTCCGAATCCTTTGAAAAGTTCAAAGAATTCAAGAATGAAGTACAGAACCAGCTTGGCAAGAGTATTAAGATACTTCGATCCGATCGAGGTGGTGAATACTTAAGCCATGAGTTTCGTGACTACTTAGCTGAGTATGGGATTTTATCTCAACTCACTCCTCCTGGAACACCACAGTGGAATGGTGTATCTGAAAGGAGGAATCGTACCTTATTAGATATGGTACGGTCTATGATGAGTCACACAGATCTTCCGACATACCTCTGGGGTTATGCTCTAGACACGGCAGCTTTCATACTCAACCGAGTTCCATCAAAGGCCGTGATAAAGACACCATATAGGATATGGACTGGGAGAGATGCCCAGGTGTCTTTCATGAGGATTTGGGGTTGTGAGGCTTACGTACGACGTCAAGTCTCAGACAAATTAGGACCCAAATCCGACAAGTGCTATTTCATTGGATATCCCAAGGAAACTAAGGGATATTATTTCTACATTCCCAGTCAGCACAAGGTAGTTGTGGCAAAGACTGGGGTCTTTCTAGAAAGGGACTTTGTTTCTAGAAAGACTAGTGGGAGCGCGTTCGATCTTGAAGAAGTTCAAGATGCGAACAATAGCACTGATGCCTCGATGGAAGTTGAACTGGAACCACAAAGTGTTGTGGATGATGTTGTTCCACAAAGAGTTGAGGAACAACAACCAGTTCAAGTAGACATACCTCTTCGCAGGTCTGATAGGGTACGTCGTCAGCCTGAGAGATACTCATTTCTCTTGTCTGACCATGATGACGTTATGCTCATTGAGAATGAGCCTACCTCCTATCAGGAAGCTGTGATGAGACCAAGTTCTGAGAAATGGCTAGAGGCCATGAGAAACAAAATGAAATCCTTGTACACCAACCAAATATGGACTTTGGTTGATCCACCTGAAGGGGTAAAACCCATTGGGTGTAAGTGGGTTTTAAGAGAAAGACTGACATGGATGGACTTATATATAAGGGTCGTCTGGTAGCTAAAGGTTTCAAGCAAATTCATGGTATTGACTATGATGAAACCTTTTCTTCAGTAGCGATGTTTAAGTCCATTCGGATCATGCTTGCTATTGCAGCATACCATGATTATGAGATCTTGCAGATGGATGTCAAAACCGCGTTTCTGAATGGAAACCTACTCGAGGATGTGTACATGACACAACCTGAGGGTTTTGTAGATCCACAGCATACTAGCAGAGTATGCAAGCTGCATAGGTCCATTTATGGACTAAAGCAAGCTTCTCGGAGCTGGAATCTTCGATTCGATGATGCAATCAAACAGTTTGGTTTTATCAAGAACGAAGATGAGCCTTGTGTCTACAAGAAGGTTGTAGGGGATATAGTTGTCTTCCTCATATTGTATGTGGATGACATACTACTCATTGGGAAGGACATCCCTATGCTTCAGTCTGTCAAGACCTGGCTAGGGAGTTGCTTCTCAATGAAGGACTTAGGTGAGGCATCCCGCATTCTAGGGATACAGATCTATAGAGATAGATCTAAGAGATTGCTTGGCCTAAGTCAGAGTACATACATTGACAAGGTACTCCTTCGGTTTGCCATGCAGAATTCCAAGAAGGGATTTCTGCCGATGTCACATGGCGTGAGTCTTTCGAAGACTCAAGGTCCCTCTTCTAGAGAGGAGAGAGACCGCATGGATCAGATCCCTTATGCCTCAGCCATAGGATCTATCATGTACGCCATGCTATGTACTCGACCTGATGTCTCGTATGCTTTGAGCATGACGAGTAGATACCAGTCAGATCCAGGTGAAAGTCACTGGATAGCGGTCAAGAATATTCTTAAGTACTTAAGAAGGACTAAAGAATATTTCTTGATATATGGAGGCAATGATGAGCTAACTGTAAAGGGTTACAGTGATGCTAGCTTCCAGACCGACCAGGATGACTATAGATCGCAGTCGGGGTTCGTATTTTGCATAAATGGAAGAGTTCGAAGCAGGATACAGTAGCTGATTCTACAACAGAAGCCGAGTACATTGCTGCATCAGAGGCAGCAAAGGAGGCAGTTTGGATCCGCAAGTTCATCACTGAACTTGGGGTGGTTCCTAGCATTGCTGACCCCATTGAGCTCTATTGTGACAACAATGGAGCTATAGCACAGGCGAAGGAACCTCGCTCACACCAGCGGACCAAGCATATACTACGGCGCTTCCATCTCATTCGAGAGATTATCGATAGAGGAGATGTGAAGATTTGCAGAGTACCTACAGAGGCTAACATCGCAGATCCCTTGACCAAGGCTTTGGCACAGAGGAAGCATGATGGTCACACTAGGTCTTTAGGCCTTAGAGCCTATACTGATTGGCACTAGTGCTAGTGGGAGATTGTTAGTTAGAGCTCTAGAGCCAATCATTTGATGATTGTATGGACTCATGTATATCATATTCTTATATATATATTAAGGCATTTGGTTTTTTGGTTATTATGCTTATTTGTATTAGTGCCAGATAAAATAAGTATAGTAGCGTCCTTGAGTAGAAGGTTCATACCTATATCAATCGATTAGTTGAATCGATAGTGAGATGATATAGGGAACACTACTCTAATTTATTCCTAGTCGAGTATTAACATTCAGGGACAATGTTAATACAATAAGACTAGCATGTAGGTCAGCTCGATGACTTGATCTCACAAGTCATGGATATAGAGATATCAAGCTGACACATGGGTATGCATTAGAGAATGTATACTGAATGACCCGCCATGAGAAAGTATCATGGATCGTTATATGAGTGTCATATACTTTCTCATGTGGCTATTAGTATGACTATTAGTCCTTAGACCTGAAGTCACCATGGATCCCTACATAAGGAGTTATGTACTTTGGTTTCGTCAAACGTCACCCGTAACTGGGTGGACTATAAAGGCGATTACTGGGTATGTAACAAATTATGCAGAGAGATGTGAGTGATGTAGATGGGATCTATCCCTCCCATATGACGGGAGCGACATCAATATTCTTGATAGAGTTAGACCACGAAGTGCATGGCCATGCCCAAATGAGTCAACATTAGATGTTGAGCTCATTTGATCGAGTGAGTCTACTTGGAGTTCAAGATTTAGATTGATTAGAGGATGACACGGTCTATACCTCATATTGATCAATCTAGATGTCTAGGATAGAAGGACAATGTCACATATTGTGAGGAGTCACAATTAGTAGTCACAAGGTAATGTTGGATCTCGACATTTCTTGTAACTTGGGTAGCAATGATGTATTGCTAGATGCCGCTCATTGCTTATGTATCTAAAGGAGTTTAGAAACATTGTCAACATTACAAGAACCTATTGGGTCACACACAAAGAACAAGTGGATGGAGATTAGGTTCATATGATGAATCAATTTGATTAGGTTCATATGATGCACCAAAGATTGGATTCGGATTAGACTTATTGAGTTAGACTCAATTAGATCAATTGTTGAATGAGTCTAATTTAAATTTGATTCATTGAGTCAATTTATATTAATGAATTGAGATTCATTAAATTGAAATTGACTTGAATCAAAGATTGGATTTAACTCAACAAGGAAGAAATTGGTCAATTTTGACTTGACCAAATGGAAGTTGAAACATCAAGTTTGATTTGATGTATTGCCATTGCCACATCATAAGGATGACTCATCCTTGCCATATCACCTCCACCTCATGAGGTATGCCACCTCATGGGGGTTACACTCTCCCCTTGGTTTTAATGTGGCCGACCACATTAATGAAGGGGGTTACATTGTGTGGCCGGCCACACTAATGTTGTGAGGTGTTTTGATTTTGTGTATTGATGTGTGCATTGATTCTATTATCTTCTTCCTTGCTTCTTCCCTCTCTTGGCTGGTTGTTGCCGTGACTTCCTTGGTGAGGAGAAGGTGGTTGAGTGAATCCAAGAGCAAAGGTAGAGTGAAGGTCACAAAGGAAGGATACTACTAGTGAGTGTATAAGATTTCTTTTGTACCTTCTTTTTCTTCCTTTCCAATCCCATTCGAGAGCTCTAGAAAGTGCTAGCACACTTGGGGCTTTCTTCTCCATCCTTTGAGTGTAGGAGACACTCCTTGTTCGTGTGGATATCACTAGAGAAGTATCTACCTTGATACTTTGGAGATCCGACAAGTACCTTGGACGAGCGGGATTTTGCAAGGGCACGCATTGAAGGTAAAATGGTTTTTCCTTTGTAGATCTACTGTAGATCGTAGTATAAAACTCGTATTTGTGTTTTCGAAATTTTTCTTTGCACGGATCTACGGCTTTGGGTGATTCGGAGTTTCCGCGACGCGAAAAGCGGTTTTCGCGGCCCGATAAACCCAACAATTCTGTTGGTGTGTACCAAGTGTAGTCAGTTGGGATTGAACCCCGTGTCACGCCCCAGAGGAGTCTCTGTCCGAAGAAATTTCGGCAGCATCTCCCCTGTACGGAGGACAATCTGAAACTTTTCTACAAGCACTATATACCTCAGCCACATGCGGCTGGAATAATAACAATAAAAGAAAACAAACACCACGCAGTTAATATCAAAATCAGCCTCTGGCTGACACAACCACGCAGTTAAAAATAAAGCAGCCCACTCGGCTGTACCAAAACCAAAACACAAAACTGCTAGCCGGCTAGACTTACACAACCAATAACATAAATACAAAATACCACATAACAACGTCAACACTCCAAAAATAAAACCAGAGTACAGAGCTAAACAAACTGATACATAAAACAAAACAAAACATACGTGAAACCGATAAGTCTTCTGATGTGACGTGGGGACCAGCAGACAGGATGCTCCAAGCGACACCATAAATAACCTGGTACCTGAAAAAGATAGTGTCAACGGGGGTGAGTTCAACAACTCAGCGAATACCAATGGACATGAGTAGTAAGATATATCTAACAGCAACAAACATGGAATACAGCTTCCTAATCATATATATAGGGAATATGCAAAACTGAAAGGTAATCGAGGAAGTCAGACTCACCAGAACTCCTATCCGGACAAGAGGGTCACAAACCGAAGTGTCAATAAACCTGATGTCAAAGGTATGCATCCAACCAAAATGCAACAAATGCAGCAAACACAATCATAAGAATATAAATGCATATGATGCTAATGATGCGTCCTGGTCACCCCCAGTCAGTCATCTCACACACAAATGGTGAGACCGAGGGTAGGGTGTGACAACACTCTGTCATCACTGCTCCCGATGGTCGACCGAGTGGACGGAATCTTTGTCGGAGTACTCTGTGACCCCAAATCAAAAATGGGGAGCTCAATGCTCTCAACTCCCGGTACACGATAACGGGATCTCTTCCGGCTACCACGCTGAGTCACCGACCAACGGAGCCAAACAGAGTCCACCGTCTGCGGCTACTGTTGCTACACTAAATGCCGAACCAAACAGCAGAATCGATCACGGCTACCACGAGTCCTCGGACCAACTAAGCCAAACAAGTAACCGCCACACACCTGCCTGATATACCACTAATCCATGAGTGGTGGTGTGTGCAGTACATGTAACTGGCGATGTGCTCAACTATAGTGGAGCCGACAATCGCGCAGCATGCAATCATGATGCATGACACTAAGCATAGTCATAAACTGATCAGCATAACCATATCCATATATGTATAATATGGGTACCACAGTATCAGTGAGTCAAATCCACGAATCTAGGGTATACAGATCCTCTATGGTATAACAACCTAGATCCTAAACATATCCTCCTTCCATAACATATGTACCAACAATATACACAGATCAAAGAATCAGAGTCTAGGTACACGAATCATATATGATATACAAATAGAGGTACACAAGTCAGGTATGGTATAAAAACCTAGGTATCAGATAATCTAGATACACCTGCCAGAAATAAAATCCAGAACCTAGTCCTAACCTCAGTAGAGCATGGTATGTCACTCTAGGAACTAAGGTACTCATGGTAATAAAGTACTCATGGCAATAAGATACTCATGGTAATAAATCACGAGATATAAGCACGGATACATAACAAGCGACAAACCCAACATGATATGGATATCAAACAGTGACATACCAAAGACAAACATGTTCATTGTTTGTAGCTATAAAGTACTATGCATATCCAAATGACGATATCATAAAAGATAAGTCAAAAGGTACCCGCCTCCAATGTAGATCGAGCTAATCACCCTCTATGTCGAAGTGCTCGTCCCGAATCAACGTCCTGCAAATCACATGATTATAATTTAGCTAATTACATATGCAACAATTAGCTAAATTTCAACTCAACCTAATTAGGGAAAACCTTAATCAAATCATCCATGAATCCTTTAATCTTTCCAAGACACTCCACATTTTATAATCAATCCAATGATTATATCGTTCATAAACTCTTCTATTAATCACAATGTTAATTTAATTAACAATCCATCATAATAAATCATGATACTAATCCCATAATCCTATAAATGATCATGTGACCTTCTACATCAACCAATCAATAAGATTTCCATCATGAATCAATTACCTCATAAGAATCAATCACTTACTTAATATTCAACATATCATGAATCCAACTCACATAATTCCTCCAATAACTTAATCAATCCTCCAAACAACAATCAACCATTTTAATCCTAGCAATAACCTCAACCTTAAAACTCACCAAATCTGATGATAATCACTGATGCCTCGTGATCAGAGTGTAACCCACGGCTAGAAATCATCGGAGTGTCTACTACTGTTGGAATTTAAGATCACCTTCACAGAACAGCAAGCAATTGGATCCAACCTCTCCCTGGAATTATTCGGATCAAATAGAGATCAGAACTCAACACACAATCTATCACCAACTAAGTCCAAGAAACAATCTACTCATCTTACCTCCTTCTCTTTAATCTAGTAACCCCAATCAACAGCAAGGATCTCCAAGATCCGATTCCTTTCCCAAACCAGAACTGGAAAAAGATCACCACAAGATAAACTAATAAATCACCGAATCAACAAAGGTAGCACACCTACCTCCCAAATCGCCGGCAACCAGAGGAAAATAAATTGAATCGGCAACTGTGCTAGGGCACAAATCGAAGAAAATCCAGAGAAGTGGTGGGCGTTGGCTGTAGCAATCGGCCCAAGGTTCGTTGTGGTGGCTCTGTGCTGGCACGAAGGAAACCCTCCGGATAGGAAGAGGGTAGAGAGGAGGTGACGACACTATAGGGCAGAGAGATGGCAACTGGTGTTGGGCGGCAATCAAGGGCAGAGGAGAGAAGTGATCGGCCCTTGCTCAGGTGCCGGCGACGTCGAGAAGATGAAGACTCGACGCTAGGCGGCGGCGGCGGGATCGTTCCGGGAGGGGCGGCTGTCGACAGAGAAGAGTGGCACGATCGAAGAAGAGGAAAGTAGAAGAAAGAGGAAGCTCGGCGCCGGTTGAGAAAGAAAAGGCGAGGAGCGGTTAGGGCTTCGGGTCGGCGCACGGGGGAGGAAGAAGAGCGCGGGGGAGAAAAGGTTCGGCGAAAACAAAGAAAAGAAAAAGAAATGAATAAATAAATTCCACTTTTCCTCACTAAAACGGGGTAGTTTAAACAAACATTTCCGGCCCCATTTTTATCCCCGTAAACTCGTCCATACGAGTTCCGAAAAATTCCAGAAAAATTTCTAAAAATTCTGGAAAATTCTCTTATCAATATTCACCATTTTTCGGTATTTTACATTCTCCCCCACTAATAAAAATTTGGTCCCCAAATTTCGTTATCTACCATCAGCAAGTACTAACAACAGATAGAAAGTATAAATGCTGAACGGTAAATTAAATCATATACCTCAAGTGAAAAGATGGAGGTATCGAGCTCGGATTGAATCCTCGAGCTCCCAAGTAATCTCCTCGTCCGAATGATGCTGTCATCCGACTTTAACCAGTCGGATAGTCTTGTTCCGCAACTGACGCTCTTTCCGCTCCAGAATCCGTACTGGAACCTTCTCATAGGTGACGTCAGGCTGAACGACACTGTGATATCTGTCAGTACATGTGTCGAGTCGGATATATACCTCATCAGCATAGTCACACGAAATGCGTCGTGAACGCCCGCCAAAGCTGGTGGTAGCGCTAAACGATAAGCTACCGCTCCAACTCTTTCCAAGATCTGGAAAGGTTCATTGTATCGCTGGCTAGCTTACCTCGGAGGCCAATCTCTTCACCCCTTTCGTGGGTGAATCTCGCAGAAATACATGATCGCCAATAGAGAACGCTAGGGGTCTGCGTCTCTGATCAGCATAACACTTCTGGCGATCCTGCGCCTCTAACAACCTCCGTCTGATAATACGGACCAACTCTGCCTCATACTGAGCTCTATGAGGTCCTAATAACTGGGCCTCCCCAACCTCAACCCAGAGGATGGATGTCCGACAAGGCCTACCTTACAACGCTTCAACGGTGGCATTTGGATAGCCGAATGCAAACCGTTGTTGTAGGTGAACTCTACTAATGGCAGATGGTCCTCCCAACTGCTTCCAAAATCCAATACATATAACCTCAGCATGCCCTCTAAAGTCTGTATGATCTGCTCTGACTGTCCATCTGTCTGCGGATGGAAACTGTACTAAATCAGAGCTAAGTGCCCCAAGGCCTGCCATAGAGTTTTGCCAGAAACGAGACGTGAACCGAGGGTCTTTATCCGAAATAATAGTCATCGCGACACCACGTGATCTGATGATCTCCCGGCAAAACAGATCTACCAATCGATCCAGAAAATCAGTCTTCCGGATCACTAACGAGTGCGCGGATTTGATTAATCGATCAACGATTACCCAAATCGTGTCATGGCCTCGTCGTGTCCTCGGCAAACCTACCATAAAGTCAATGGTAATGTGTTCCCATTTCCACTCGGAAATAGGAATCCGCTGACGTAATCCAGCAGGTATCTGGTGCTCTACCATCACCTGCTGACTGACAAGACATCTAGCTACAAATTATGCGATGTCTTCACTCATATCGTTCCACCAATAGGAACACCTCAAATCTTGGTACACATGGGTACCGCCTGGATGGACAGCAAATCATGAGCGATGAGCCTCCGGAAGTATCTCTTATAAGACCGGATGAGACTGAGGTACGCCTAATCTACCTCGGAAGTATATAATACCCTCCTCGTCTCGTGTGAACTCGGTCTGCTACCCGGAAGTTATCTGGCTGCAAATAACCCGCAAATACAGCCTAGGGCTCTCGGATCCTCGTCCTGATCGACGACTGAGCAACCATGGTAACTAGTCTGTGACCACAACTCGGTGGCAAGCCAAAGTCACTCTAGACTTCCGGCTAAGTGCGTCGACAACCACATTAGCTTTTCCTAGGTGATAGCTAATGGTATAATCAAAATCCTTCAGGAACTCCATCCATATCCTCTGTCGGAGATTAGGTTCCTTCTAAGTAAAACAGATATTTGAGACTCTTATGGTCAGTGAGAATCTCAAATGTAACGTCATATAAATAATGTCGTCAAATCTTCATGGCAAAAATAATGGCGACTAGCTCCAGATCATGTACAGGGTAGTTCTTCTCATTCTTCTTCAACCGACGAGAAGCATAGGAGACTACTCTATCGTGCTGCATCAAAACAGTGTCCAAACCCGGTAGAGATGCATCGGTATAGAGCACAAATTCGTCCTCTCCAGAAGGTAAAACAAAAAAATCGGAGTCGACACTAAACTCTGCTTCAGCTCCTAAAAGCTGGTCTTGCAAACCTCAGTCCAAGTGAACTTCACGCCTTTCCTGATCAGGCGTGTAAGTAGCATAGCAATCCGTGAGAAACCCTCAACGTATCTCCGGAAATATCGAGCCAAACAAAGGAAGTTGCGAGCCTCTTATATCGACTCCGTCTACTCCCAACGGTAACAACCTCGATCTCCTGTAGAACCACGGTATACCCTACTGGTGACCGTGTGTCCAAATCATCATCACATAAGACAATCCAAATAAGCACTACTGATCATCACATATAGATGTTCTCGTCGAAACATCTCTAGATCTAAGCAAAGGTGGTGTACGTGACTCACCGCGGATCTGAAATAGATCACAACATCGTCAACAAAGACAATGGAAACCGATCTAAACATTCTAGGGATACCCAAATCATCGAGTCCATAATAACATCTAGGGCACCGCAAGCACTAATGGTAAAACCAAGACACATAATGTCTGTATCACAGACATTCCTAACAATAAAATCCCCAACAATAAACAGATCTAATCACCAACGATATATAATCACCAAAGAATAGAACCTCCAGTGTGAGAGCAATGCTCTATCACACGAAATACCACATATGTGGGAGCAACGCTCTACCACAAGAAATCCTCCATATGTGGGATAATCCGAAATATGTATCCACAATAAATATGGGAGCAATGCTCCGCTACAAACAATCCGCAATATATAGGAGCAACGCTCCACTACAAAACAATCCCTAAATATGTGGGAATCCAGAATATGTGGAAGTTATGCTCTACCACAAACGATCCATAACATGTGGGAACTACACTCTACCACAACAATACATAAGTGCCCAAAGCACCTAACTATCTAGCTAGAGACTGCACAAGATCTCTCTACCACAGATCACTGTGGGTAAGCCTAGGGTATAACCACCCAGTAAGCAAATCAAATCCATAGTCAACTCTATCATCCTCCTAGTGGGTCGGTCACCCACTAATGAGAGAATTAATTGACAAGGTAAAACAACCAATATCATAATGTAGACATTTAATATTCTACATTTTACATAGGTAGAATCATCATGATGCTACCAACCATACATCTGACACATGTGCACACACAACATATGTATGATCGACATAATCCTCCAATTAGTACACACCAAAAATACTCACATCATAGGTATAAATCACCGTGATACCTCCAACAATGTATACCGAACCCGTGTGCATATATCATCGTAGGTAAAATCAACAATACCCTCAAACAACACTCACATGACAAATATACACATATGCTAAGAGTATAATCAACATATACTTCCAATAAGGCATACTAAAACCCAGGTGCATTCACAAATCACACATAATCAACAAGATACCTCAGATATCACACTAAACACATATGTACATATCACAACACCGATGTAGTCGACAAGATACTTCCAACATGACATTCACACCCATGTGCACATACCACTACACAGATTTAAATCAATAAGATACCTCCAATATGTCAATCAGACACGTACAGCTAACTAAAAAGCTATAATCTACAAGGAACATACAATAACCATATCTAGATGTGAATACTCACACTTCCTGCAAATGAACTAACCATCAGAGAACTCCTATAACTCATTACAATCACATGACCACGAAACAAAGCTAGGGATAATCAACCTATTTGACCCAATCAACCTGACATTCTGAAACGGTAGGGTCACCTTCTAAGTTATCCCACTAGGTACATACAGTCAAAAATTAAAGTCCACATGGAATAGGATACATCGATCCTCTATAGACTGACCCAAATCGACAATGGTATACTGTCAATTCAATCTTTTCCACGTCAGTACAAAACATGTACTCAAATGTGCTCTAAATACCATACTAAGCACAAATAACCCAACGATTCTAACCTCTAAAATAGAGTATGACTGTCCTCTACTGATCAAACCAACAAAACTAAATAAGTCATCTATTAACTAATCAAGAACCAATAAAGCCTCTACAAGCGTCTAAGGTAAATCAACCCACGACTACCCCAAGTCAATATGTGTAAATCAGTTTTCTATTACCGATCTAACCAGAGTACAATAATCATCTACCGACGAAAACTAACTAAAGTATATCGGTATTCTACTGACTAGTCAACATGAATATGAAGGTACTATCTACTACACACTAATAATAACAAAGGCTGATATGTGCCTCCATCTCCTAACCAATTAGTAGTAACAGAAGTTAATACTACTAATGGTATGATATGAAAGATCTGCAGAGACTATATTCCTTAATCTCTATTAAGGTCGGTAAAGATCGGTGGCTATCCCATCACATATAATACGTACTACATCAACCAGACAGATACTAATAAAGAATGCTAATACAGATGATAAACTGTAATATAGGGCATATACTAACAAAAAATGTAGGATAACAGTATACCAACATACCTCCTATAGCTTGGAGATGTCCTGCTGCTGCCAGGTCCCAAAACCCGAAAAGTCACATCGAGAAGACCAAAACAGAAAATGCGAAACACCGGGAAAATAAGACTCGTAAGCCGATCTCTGATACCAAATAAATTGATATCAGATAAATCTCGAAAATCCAAAACACATAGCAAGTATCGTATACCTGCTCTGATACCACTAAATTGTCACGCCCCGGAGGAGTCTCTCAGAAGCATCTCCCCTGTACGGCGGACAATCTGAAACTTTTCTACAAGCACTATATACCTCAGCCACATGCGGCTGGAATAATAACAATAAAAGAAAACAAACATCACGCAGTTAATATCAAAATCAGCCTCTGGCTGACACAACCACGCAGTTAAAAATAAAGCAGCCCACTCGGCTGTACCAAAACCAAAACACAAAACTGCTAGCCGGCTAGACTTACACAACCAATAACATAAATACAAAATACCACGTAACAACGTCAACACTCCAAAAATAAAACCAGAGTACAGAGCTAAACAAACTGATGCATAAAACAAAACAAAACATACGTGAAACCGATAAGTCTTCTGATGTGACGTGGGGACCAGCAGACAGGATGCTCTAAGCGACACCATAAATAACCTGGTACCTGAAAAAGATAGTGTCAACGGGGGTGAGTTCAACAACTCAGCGAATACCAATGGACATGAGTAGTAAGATATATCTAACAACAACAAACATGGAATACAGCTTCCTAATCATATATATAGGGAATATGCAAAATTGAAAGGTAACTGAGGAAGCTGTACTCACCAGGAACTCCTATCCAGACAAGAGGGTCGTCAAACCGAAAGTGTTAATAAACCTGTATGCAGGTCAAAGGTATGCATCCAACCGAAATGCAGCAACCAAATGCAGCAAACACAATCATAAGAATATAAATGCATATGTGCTAATGATGCGTCCTGGTCACCCCTGACGTCAGTCAGTCATCTCACACACAAATGGTGAGACCGAGTGGGTAGGGCTGTGACAACCGTGCACTCTGTCGTCACTGCTCCTGATGAGTGACCGAGTGGACGGAATGCTGTCGGAGTACTCATCCTCGGACCCCAAATCAAAATGGGGGAGCTCAATGCTCTCAACTCCCGGTACACGATGACGGGAGGTATCTCTGCCGGCTACCACGCTGAGTCACACGACCAATGAGCGTCCACCGTCTGCGGCTACTACTGCTACACTAAATGCCGGGAGCCAAACAGTGGGATCGGCTACCACGCTGAGTCCTCGGACCAAGCGAGCCAAACAATGAACCGCCACACATCGATATACCACTAATCCATGAGTGGTGGTGTGTGCAGTACATGTAACTGGCGATGTGCTCAACTATAGTGGAGCCGACAATCGCGCAGCATGCAATCATGATGCATGACACTAAGCATAGTCATAAACTGATCAGCATAACCATATCCATATATGTATAATATGGGTACCACAGTATCAGTGAGTCAAATCCACGAATCTAGGGTATACAGATCCTCTATGGTATAACAACCTAGATCCTAAACATATCCTCCTTCCATAACATATGTACCAACAATATACACAGATCAAAGAATCAGAGTCTAGGTACACGAATCATATATGATATACAAATAGAGGTACACAAGTCAGGTATGGTATAAAAACCTAGGTATCAGATAATCTAGATACACCTGCCAGAAATAAAATCCAGAACCTAGTCCTAACCTCAGTAGAGCATGGTATGTCACTCTAGGAACTAAGGTACTCATGGTAATAAAGTACTCATGACAATAAGATACTCATGGTAATAAATCACGAGATATAAGCACGGATACATAACAAGCGACAAACCCAACATGCTATGGATATCAAACAGTGACATACCAAAGACAAACATGCTCATTGTTTGTAGCTATAAAGTACTATGCATATCCAAATGACGATATCATAAAAGATAAGTCAAAAGGTACCCGCCTCCAATGTAGATCGAGCTAATCACCCTTTATGTCGAAGTGCTCGTCCCGAATCAACGTCCTGCAAATCACATGATTATAATTTAGCTAATTACATATGCAACAATTAGCTAAATTTCAACTCAACCTAATTAGGGAAAACCTTAATCAAATCATCCATGAATCCTTTAATCTTTCCAAGACACTCCACATTTTATAATCAATCCAATGATTATATCGTTCATAAACTCTTCTATTAATCACAATGTTAATTTAATTAACAATCCATCATAATAAATCATGATACTAATCCCATAATCCTATAAATGATCATGTGACCTTCTACATCAACCAATCAATAAGATTTCCATCATGAATCAATTACCTCATAAGAATCAATCACTTACTTAATATTCAACATATCATGAATCCAACTCACATAATTCCTCCAATAACTTAATCAATCCTCCAAAAAACAATCCACCATTTTAATCCTAGCAATAACCTCAACCTTAAAACTCACCAAATCTGATGATAATCACTGATGCCTCGTGATCAGAGTGTAACCCACGGCTAGAAATCATCGGAGTGTCTACTACTGTTGGAATTTAAGATCACCTTCACAGAACAGCAAGCAATTGGATCCAACCTCTCCCTGGAATTATTCGGATCAAAAAGAGATCAGAACTCAACACACAATCTATCACCAACTAAGTCCAAGAAACAATTTACTCATCTTACCTCCTTCTCTTTAATCTAGTAACCCCAATCAACAGCAAGGATCTCCAAGATCCGATTCCTTTCCCAAACCAGAACTGGAAAAAGATCACCACAAGATAAACTAATAAATCACCGAATCAACAAAGGTAGCGCACCTACCTCCCAAATCGCCGGCAACCAGAGGAAAAGAAATTGAATCGGCAACTGTGCTAGGGCACAAATCGAAGAAAATCCAGAGAAGTGGTGGCCGTTGGCTGTAGCAATCGGCCCAAGGTTCACTGTGGTGGCTCTGTGCTGGCACGAAGGAAACCCTACGGATAGGAAGAGGGTAGAGAGGAGGTGACGACACTATAGGACAGAGAGATGGCAACTGGTGTTGGGCGGCAATCAAGGGCAGAGGAGAGAAGTGATCGGCCCTTGCTCAGGTGCCGGCGACGTCGAGAAGATGAAGACTCGACGCTAGGCGGCGGCGGCGGGATCGTTCCGGGAGGGGCGGCTGTCGACAGAGAAGAGTGGCACGATCGAAGAAGAGGAAAGTAGAAGAAAGAGGAAGCTCGGCGCCGGTTGAGAAAGAAAAGGCGAGGAGCGGTTAGGGCTTCGGGCCGGCGCACGGGGGAGGAAGAAGAGCGCGGGGGAGAAAAGGTTCGGCGAAAACAAAGAAAAGAAAAAGAAATGAATAAATAAATTCCACTTTTCCTCACTAAAACGGGGTAGTCTAAACAGACATTTCCGGCCCCATTTTTATCCCCGTAAACTCGTCCATACGAGTTCCGAAAAATTCCAGAAAAATTTCTAAAAATTCTGGAAAATTCTCTTATCAATATTCACCATTTTTCGGTATTTTACACCCCGACTTCTGATAAGTGACTCCTGAACTTTCCTAAGAGGTACTCGCTTCTACGATCTTACCGTAGTATCTTGGTACTTTTACCTTGACATTTCTCCACATTAACTTTGTACTCTTTGAACTTATCAAAGCACTTAGATTTGTGGTGCATCAAGTAAATGTACTCGTATCTCAAATAGTTGTCTATAAAAGAGACGAAATATTCTAAACCACCTCTTGCCTGGATAGTCAAAGGTCAGACAAATCAAAATGAACCAATTCCAACACATCTTTGGCTCCTTACCCCTTAGACTTAAAATGTTTCTTGGTCATTTTTCCTTCCAAGTAACTCGCAGGTTGAAAAGTTTTCCACCACCAATGAACCCAAAAGTTCATCGGCTATTATCCTTTGAATCCTACTCAAGTTAATAAGACCTAGCCTTAAATGTCAAAGATATGATTGGTTCATTTCCAAAGGTTGCTTTCTCTTATTAGAGTTAGAACATGTGTTATTAATTTTCATTTCTTACATCGCGGAATTTATTGGATTTATATAAATTTCCATCCAATGTACCAGAACAAATAACTTCCCTCTTTTTCTTGATAACAACTTTGTTATCAAAAGAGATAGAATATCAAGTTTTTTGAATAGTTTAGAAACTGAATCTAGTTCTTTCTAAACTTGGTACGTTAAGACAATTTCTCAAAATCCATGTTTTATTCCTATCGGAGGATAAACATCTCCTACTGTAACAGCTGCTAATTTTGTAGTAGTGTAATGCCCGCCCTCCCTGCTGTCAACAAGGGACGGGGCTACGATACTCTACGTACGTATTACAGCGGAAGACTTAAAAAATTTTTTTCTTAACTTAATTAAAAGCCGAACTACACTAACATGGTTTCATAACATGATAACAAAATAAATAAAAACTCAACATCAAGTCACCCATATTGTATTAAATTTCACAAAACCAAAGCATAGTTCTTAAAGGTTTAAAGCAAGTTCTTAATTAGTTGCCTAGCCACCGCCACACACATCTTCGTTGCCCCTCCTGCTGCTCCTTTAACTCATCCAACTTTTTCCTTTATCTGTGGCACAAGGAAAGTAAGCTATGAGCACTCATGACTCAGTAAGTTCCATTCCTACTCACTAAAACCAACAATCAACACATAATCAAATAATGTCTTAACTTAACATGATCTCAACTAGTCATGGCATAACATATCATACTCTTTAAGCTTATCATGCAACATAACTAACATTGTAACTAGTCATGGGATATCATCTCTTAAAGCATAGCATGAAACATAACATAATCATATCATGGCATATTATCTCTTAAAACATAGCATGAAACATAACATAATCATATCATGGCATATCATCTCTTAAAACATAGCATGAAACATAACATAATTATATCATCGCATATTATCTCTTAAAACATAGCATGAAACATAACATAATCATATCATGGCATATCATCTCTTAAAACATAGCATGAAACATAACATAATTATATCATGGCATATCATCTCTTAAAACATAGCATGAAGCATAACATAATCATATCATGGCATATCATCTCTTAAAACATAGCATTAAACATAACATAATCATATCATGGCATATCTTAAATCATAGCCTCAACACAACATAATCATAGATCATATGCATCATGATTTTAAAAACATGTATCCGAAAAACATGTGTATGTCTCATGATCTTTTAAAATCATTTTCTTCTTACATATATATATACTTGAACATAATATCAACATAATTAGGGCCCCGGCTTGTACCATACATACATAACATAGATGCGCGCGTCCTAAGTATATCCAAGGTAGCAAGTCTTGAATCATACTAGGAACTAGGTCAAGATCACAAAGCATGGCCTAGGGGCGTACTTGAAGACTCCATCCCTTATTAGCCTAGATCACAAAGCATGGCCTAGGGGCGTACTTGAAGAGTCCATCCCTTATTAGCCTAGATCACAAAGCAAGGCTTAGCCTAGATCACAAAACAAGGCCTAGGGGTGTACTAAGGAGCCCATCCCTTATTTGCCTAGATCACAAAGCAAGGCTTAGCCTAGATCACAAAGCAAGGCCTATAGACTGATTAGGAGTCCACCCTTGGTACAAGCCTTACAAAGTAAAGTAGCATGTATAAAAATGCATCATTTAGTCACATAGCATAGCATAAAAGTATGCATCACATAGGCATACATTATGTCATAAAAGTATGCATCACTTAGGCATACATCATGTCTTAAGAAAGTATGCATCACTTAGGCATACATCATATCATAAAAGTATGCATCACTTAGGCATACATCATGTCTTAAGAAAGTATGCATCACTTAGGCATACATCATATCATAGAAAGTATGCATCACTTAAACATGTAGTATATCATTAAAGCATGCATATTTCTATCCACATAGCATATCATAAAAACATTCATATTCTAAGCACATAGCATATCATTAAAGCAAGCATATTTCTACTCACATAGCATATCATAAAAGTATGCATATTCTAAGCACATAGCATATCATTAAAGCATGCATATTTCTAAGCACATAACATATCATTAAAACATGCATATCTCTATCCACATACCATATCATAAAAAGGTATAAATCACAAGCATACATGGTTAAGCATAAGGGTGTATCATGTGATTATACTATCATAAGAAACATGGTAACATGGTTAACGTGGGTTCTAAGCTTCCTAAACCCTTGGGTTCCTATCATGGCCGAACCCCTTAGGTCTCAATTTAGGTAAAAACAACCTCCAAGCATGTGAAACCTAAATCATCATCACATAAATTTCATAGGAAGCATTATAAGCATGATTAACTTGGTTTCTAAGTTCTCCAAGTCCTTAAACTCATGTGGCCAAACCCTATCAGTATATAAACAAGGTCCCAAATGTCATGAAAGCATGGAAACCTTAAACCATATTTATAGCATTTTTTTCAAATAGCATAGTAAGCATATTGAGCTAGTTCTTAAGTCCTTCAAGCCCTTAACGTATATCTTGGTCAAACTTTTAACAAGTGTTCATTAGGGCTAAAAACAAACATACAAGCATGTGAACTTGAACTAACATCATGTATAAATTAATAACAAGACATCATACAATAGGTATGGCCGAAACTTACCCTAGCCTCATTTAGGTCACTAAACAGCATATAGTATGAGAACTTTGGTTTTCTACTTATCATATTTCATGTAGAGTGACATAAGCATATTTAATTCTTGTTCTAGGGTTTCTAGGGCATCTATTACTTCATGGATGAAACACACAATGATCCATTTAGGTCATGAAAAAATTATACAAATATGTGACACAATCAACACCTTATCATATTTTCATAAGAAGCACTTTTAACACATTTGGTTTCATTTCTAAGGCCTCTAGGTATTTTAAATCCTACTTGGACGAAACTCACAGAATATAAACTTGCTTCAAATAGCCTAAAAACATGAGAAATTATACAAGTTTCATAGCATGTGTAAGGACAAGCATAATAAACATACATGTGAATTGTGTTTTAGGCTTCCTAGGTTTCTTTCCCTTTTTCTTTTATTTCTCCTTATGGCCGAAACCTACCAATCTCTAAACTAAGTTTTAAGTGGCCTAAAGCATGGAAAACCTAAGTAAGTTTCATGGAAAAAATTACTAAGAACATCATATACAAAGTTGGTTCATAAACAAGCTAGGACCCTTGTGATCTTACATGTCATATATCATGTAACAAATTTTCTATACTCAATTTAAACATAAGAGCATTAAAAAACTTTCATATCATAATATCACAGAGGACTTGAGCATATTAGAATTTTGTTTAAGTTTTTCTAAACTATCCATCTTATCATGGCCGAAAATCTAAAATAAGAGTTCATGAATTTCTAGCAATGTACAACATGCAATTCTTTAAGAGAACTCTATATTCTATCATACAAACATGGTTATTTAAATTTAAAGGTCTTCCTAACCCTAAGCCCTTTTCTTTTCCGAAACATATAAATGGATTTCTTTGGTTTCAAGTAACTTTCAAGCAAGAAAACCAATAAAAACCCTTAGTATTTCATGGGAGAAATTTTGTACTAGTTTATTTAAACAATATTTTTCCCTAACCTCCTTAACATATTTTTGGCCGAAATTCTAGGGTTAGGTACTCCTCTGATCAAGCATCATTTAAGTATAAAAACATGAAGAAAATCCTTCCTACATAGCATAGAAAGAATATCATGAAATAAGGACTTGTTTAAATCATCCTAGATTTGAAAACCCTTTCTTTAGCCGAATTTTCTTAAATTCTTTCCTAGGTTTTCTAATCCTTATAGAATCTGAAAATCACATAAAAGCCTTGTACCACAGGTGAGGGGAAGCTTACATCCTTGTGGATCTAAGGTATGGTGGAGAAGAAGTAGCCTCTTCTTCTAGTTCCTTCCCCTTGATTCCGTTGCTAAGTCCTCCTTGTATCTTAGGCTTTCTTAGGGAAAAAACTTGGCTTTGGGGCCGAAGATGGAGGAGAGGGGACTGTGGTGTTCTCGGTGAGGAAGAGGGAGGATGAGGAAATGAGAGAAAAATAACTTTCTCTTTTCTTGCTCCCTTTTATGTTAAGGGGGAAGAGGTAGCAAAATTGATTTTTGCTTTCCTTCTCCCTTAACCCATTTTCTATTTTTCTTACATTTATTTTATTTTCTATTTATTCTGACCATTCATGATAAAATAAAGGGGAATGAATCCCCTTAATTACTCTTTAAGTTTTCGGCAAAAATCAAAGAGGAAGAGGGAGAGAAAGGGAGGAAGGCAAGTTGCCCTTCTCTTGCTCTTTTCTTATTTTCTTTTGGCTAGCTTTTACTCTTACCTTTATCATGAGTTTCCCTCCTTTGCTATCAATATCTTCTCTCTATCCCAATTGGTTTCTACTAATTAATTCTATGAAATATAATATAAGAGGTTTATGGTTCAATCCTTGACCTCCTCTTCTTTTTATTTCATTTTATTTCTTTTTGCTTCAACTCACTTCCTATTATTTTTCTAAGGAAAAATCCCTCATTCATATATTTATCTTACAAGCTTAGTGGGTATTACAGTACCCCGTACCTCATAAAAAGTTCATCCTCGAACTTTAAAATAGTTGCATCAGGTGGCACTGAACTTTCGGCTGAGTGCATCGGCCACTTTGTTCGCCTTTCCTGGGTGATAAAGAATCTCGCAGTCGTAATCTTTAACTAGCTCGAGCCATCGACGTTACCTCATATTCAGATCTTTTTGCGTGAAGAAATATTTCAGACTCTGATGGTCGGTATAAATCTTACACTGAGCTCCATATAAATAATGTCTCCATATTTTGAGAGCGAAGACCACGGCTGCTAGTTCTAAGTCGTGAATGGGATAATTCTTCTCATGTTCTTTACGTTGTCTAGAAGCGTAGGCAATGACTTTGCCATCCTGCATGAGTACAGCTCCAAGTCCTGTGATGGAAGCATCGCTATACATATCGAAACCTCTGTTGGTTTCCGGAAGAGTAAGAATCGGAGCACTGGTCAGTCTCCTTTTTAATTCCGCGAAACTCTTCTCGCAAGCTTCTGTCCATTCATACTTTGTATTTTTCTTGGTGAGGGCTGTCATAGGGGCTGCGATTTTGGAGAAATTCTCTACGAATTTCCTGTAATAACCTGCTAGTCCGAGAAAACTCCTGACTTCGCTGGCATTCCTTGGTCGGTTCCAGTTATTTACAGCTTCGATTTTACTTGGATCCACCATAACTCCATCTTTGGAAATGACATGACCTAGAAATATTACCCGGTCAAGCCAAAACTCGCATTTGGAGAATTTTGCATATAGTTGTTTCTCTTGAAGGATCTGTAGTACAGTATTCAGGTGTTCAGCATGTTCTTCTGGGGTTCTTGAGTAGATAAGTATATCATCAATGAAGACGATTACAAATTTATCAAGATATGTCGTAAATACTCGATTCATCAAGTCCATAAATACTGCAGGAGCGTTGGTTACTCCGAAAGGCATAACTATGAACTCATAGTGTCCATATCGGGTTCGAAATGCTGTTTTTGGTATATCATCTAGTTTCACCTTCACTTGATGATAACCGGATCGTAGATCTATCTTTGAGAAAATAGTCGCACCCTTCAGTTGATCGAACAGGTCATCGATCCGTGGGAGTGGGTACCGGTTCTTGATCGTCACATTATTCAGCGCTCGGTAGTCTATACACATACGCATAGACCCATCCTTCTTCTTTACGAATAGCACTGGAGCTCCCCATGGAGAGTGACTAGGACGAATAAGTCCCTTGTCGAGTAATTCGGATAACTGTTCCTGAAGCTCCTTTAATTCAGCCGGAGCCATACGATAAGGTGCTTTTGAGATCGGCTGAGTACCAGGAATCAATTCGATTCCGAATTCTATCTCTCTGTCAGGGGCCAACCCTGGTAGTTCATCAGGAAATACTTTTGGATAGTTGCACACTACTCTGACATCTTCTAACTTCGGGTCTTTGACTTGATTGGTCTCAACCACGTGCGCTAGAAACCCCATACATCCTTTATCTAACATCCTTTGTGCTTTAATAGATGACAATAACTTCTCCGTTCCTTTTGATTCCCCGTAAAATTCAAACTCTGGTTCATTTTCGGGTCGAAAAATCACTTTTCTTTTGCGGCACTCGATTGAAGCGCTGTACTTGCTAAGGAAATCCATGCCCAAAATTATGTCATAATCCTGCATATCAAGTACTATCAGATTGCAGTAGAGTTCTCTGTTTGCGATCCGAATGAGTACTGCTTGCAGCATATGGTCCGATGGCATAATCTCCCCGGATGGTAAGGTTGTTAAGAACGTGTCCTCTAGAGTTCGGAGTGGTATATCTAGCTTCTTCATAAATGGTGCTGAGACGAACGAGTGTGTTGCCCCGATATCAAATAATACTACAGCGTACTGATTGTAAATAAGTAGCTGACCTGTGACAACAGTAGAGGCGTTCGCCACGTCTTCCTGGGTAAGTGAGTAGATTCTGGCATTGGTCATAGTGGGAGGGGCCTCCAATCTTCCTTGGCTGATTGAAGTCCCTTCTATGGCAGCTTGCATCTGGTGAAGCTGTGCGGGGGCACTCCTGCTCTGGAAGTTATGCGAAGGTGGTGCCTGAGGCTGAGTAGGGCAATCTCTTATCAAATGACCTTCCTTTCCGCAGTTGTAGCACTTTATGGTGCTCAGACGACATACTCCAGAATGCATCTTCCCACATGTGGCACACTGAGGGTACTTGATCTGTTTATTGGCTGGGCCACCTTTGGATTTATTCCACTGTTTCCTCTTTCCACCTGAGTTTCCTTTCCAGTCGGCTCTGGTATTGTGCGATTTTTGTCCTTCGGTCAGTGCTTGGTTCTTGCCCTTGTTCATTGCTTCCTGATAGTGCTCGGTAATCAGGGCACTGCTGACTAGCTCCTCTGCAGTCTGCGGTCTATTAACTCCGCCGGCTACGTTCAGAGCTATTTCGGGTCGGAGCATCTTTAACATTAACCGGACCCTTTCTTTTTCAGTTCGTACCAGTTCTGGGCACAGTCGAGCTAGGCGGTTGAACCTCTTAACGGCTTCATTAACTGACAGATCACCTTGCCGGAACTCAGTGAACTCGTCATAGTGTTTGTTGGTCACTCGCATATGGAAGAATTCCTCTAAGAACTCTGTCTCAAAATCTTTCCACTACATTTGGTTTATTTGTCTTTTCGCCTTTACTCTGTCCCACCACATCCGAGCATCTCTGGTAAGACAGAACGACGCGCATTTGACCTTCTCGTGTTCAGGCTAATCCAATAATTCCATTATGTTCTCCACGGTTTTGAGTCAGGCTTGCGCATCCCATGGTTCGCAGTTTCCCGAGAATGCTTCCGGCTTAAGCCTTTGCCACTGAATCAGATAGACCTCTTGTCGGACCATCGGAGTAGGGGCTGCCAGGGGCACTGGTGCGGCTGTAGGTACAACAGGTAGTGGATTCAACCCATTAAGGTAGTGATCAGCTGCTGTTGCTCTGCGATCTGATGCTGGAGGTCTGCGACTACCTGTGTCAGATCTGGTGGAGTCACTGTTCCTCCGGTTCGGGCATTGCGTGTCCTAACCTAGTTTATCTAAATAAGGACAAACAGACTAGTGTAAGTGGTTATCGTTTTTTTTTTTTTTTAGCCAATCTAACCTATTGTTTTGTTTCTATCTATTTGTTCTGGTATTATTCCTAACCTACCAATGTAATCCTAATCTAATTTATAACTAAAAGTATAGAATAAAGCATCAAACATAAGCAAGTAGAACATGAAACTAAAGCATAAACAACATAAGGAAAAATAAGGAATATAATGACAAACAATGTAACATAAGAAAATAAAGCATAAGCAATGAAGTAAAGAAAATGAAGCATAGGCAATATAACAAGAAAGAAAAAAATAAAGCATAAGTCATATAATCATGAAAATTAAGCATAAACATGTAACAAGAAAATTAAACATAAGCATATAACAAGTAAATTTAGCATAAACATTCTTACTTGAAGCGGCAGGTAGGAGGCTTGATGTGTGTGTAGTGAGCTAGCAATAAACTTTGGCTCTGATAACAACCTGTAACGCCCGCCCTCCCTGCTGTCAACAAGGGACGGGGCTACGATAATCTACGTACGTATTACAGCGGAAGACTTAAAATTTTTTTTACTTAACTTAATTAAAAGCCGAACTACACTAACATGGTTTCATAACATGATAACAAAATAAATAAAAACTCAACATCAAGTCACCCATATTGTATTACATTTCACAAAACCAAAGCATAGTTCTTAAAGGTTTTAAAGCAGGTTCTTAATTAGTTGCCTAGCCACCGCCACACACATCTTCGTTGCCCCTCCTGCTGCTCCTTTAACTCATCCAACTTTTTCCTTTATCTGTGGCACAAGGAAAGTAAGCTATGAGCACTCATGGCTCAGTAAGTTCCTTTCCTACTCACTAAAACCAACAATCAACACATAATCAAATAATGTCTCAACTTAACATGATCTCAACTAGTCATGGCATAACATATCATACTCTTTAAGCTTATCATGCAACATAACTAACATTGTAACTAGTCATGGGATATCATCTCTTAAAGCATAGCATGAAACATAACATAATCATATCATGGCATATTATCTCTTAAAACATAGCATGAAACATAACATAATCATATCATAGCATATCATCTCTTAAAACATAGCATGAAACATAACATAATTATATCATCGCATATTATCTCTTAAAACATAGCATGAAACATAACATAATCATATCATGGCATATCATCTCTTAAAACATAGCATGAAACATAACATAATTATATCATGGCATATCATCTCTTAAAACATAGCATGAAGCATAACATAATCATATCATGGCATATCATCTCTTAAAACATAGCATGAAACATAACATAATCATATCATGACATATCTTAAATCATAGCCTCAACACAACATAATCATAGATCATATGCATCATGATTTTAAAAACATGTATCCGAAAAACATGTGTATGTCTCATGATCTTTTAAAACCATTTTCTTCTTACATATATATATACTTGAACATAATATCAACATAATTAGGGCCCCGGCTTGTACCATACATACATAACATAGATGCGCGCGTCCTAAGTATATCCAAGGTAGCAAGTCTTGAATCATACTAGGAACTATGTCAAGATCACAAAGCATGGCCTAGGGGCGTACTTGAAGAGTCCATCCCTTATTAGCCTAGATCACAAAGCAAGGCTTAGCCTAGATCACAAAGCAAGGCCTAGGGGTGTACTAAGGAGCCCATCCCTCATTAGCCTAGATCACAAAGCAAGGCCTATAGACTGATTAGGAGTCCACCCTTGGTACAAGCCTTACAAAGTAAAGTAGCATGTATAAAAATGCATCATTTAGTCACATAGCATAGCATAAAAGTATGCATCACTTAGGCATACATTATGTCATAAAAGTATGCATCACTTAGGCATACATCATATCATAAAAAGTATGCATCACTTAGGCATACATCATGTCTTAAGAAAGTATGCATCACTTAGGCATACATCATATCATAAAAGTATGCATCACTTAGGCATACATCATGTCTTAAGAAAGTATGCATCACTTAGGCATACATCATATCATAGAAAGTATGCATCACTTAAACATGTAGTATATCATTAAAGCATGCATATTTCTATCCACATAGCATATCATAAAAACATTCATATTCTAATCACATAGCATATCATTAAAGCATGCATATTTCTACTCACATAGCATATCATAAAAGTATGCATATTCTAAGCACATAGCATATCATTAAAGCATGCATATTTCTAAGCACATAACATATCATTAAAACATGCATATCGCTATCCACATACCATATCATAAAAAGGTATAAATCACAAGCATACATGGTTAAGCATAAGGGTATATCATGTGATTATACTATCATAAGAAACATGGTAACATGGTTAACTTGGGTTATAAGCTTCCTAAACCCTTGGGTTCCTATCATGGCCGAACCCCCTTAGGTCTCAATTTAGGTAAAAACAACCTCCAAGCATGTGAAACCTAAATCATCATCACATAAATTTTATAGGAAGCATTATAAGCATGATTAACTTGGTTTCTATGTTCTCCAAGTCCTTAAACTCATGTGGCCGAACCCTATCAGTATATAAACAAGGTCCCAAATGTCATGAAAGCATGGAAACCTTAAACCATATTTATAGCATTTTTTTCAAATAGCATAGTAAGCATATTGAGCTAGTTCTTAAGTCCTTCAAGCCCTTAACGTATATCTTGGTCAAACTTTTAACAAGTGTTCATTAGGGCTAAAAACAAACATACAAGCATGTGAACTTGAACTAACATCATGTATAAATTCATAACAAGACATCATACAATAGGTATGGCCGAAACTTACCCTAGCCTCATTTAGGTCACTAAACAACATATAGTATGAGAACTTTGGTTTTCTACTTATCATATTTCATGTAGAGTGACATAAGCATATTTAATTCTTGTTCTAGGGTTTCTAGGGCATCTATTCCTTCATGGCCAAAACACACAATGATCCATTTAGGTCATGGAAAAATTATACAAATATATGACACAATCAACACCTTATCATATTTTCATAAGAAGCACTTTTAACACATTTGGTTTCATTTCTAAGGCCTCTAGGTCTTTTAAATACTACTTGGCCAAAACTCACAGAATATAAACTTGCTTCAAATAGCCTAAAAGCATGAGAAATTATACAAGTTTCATAGCATGTGTAAGGACAAGCATAATAAAAATACATGTGAATTGTGTTTTAGGCTTCCTAGGTTTCTTTCCCTTTTTCTTTTATTTCTCCTTATGGCCGAAACCTACCAATCTCTAAACTAAGTTTTAAGTGTCCTAAAGCATGGAAAACTTAAGTAAGTTTCATGGCAAAAATTACTAAGAACATCATATACAAAGTTGGTTCATAAACAAGCTAGGACCCTTGTGATCTTACATGTCATATATCATGTAACTAATTTTCTATACTCAATTTAAACATAAGAGCATTAAACAACTTTCATATCATAATATCACAGAGGTCTTGAGCATATTAGAATTTTTTTTAAGTTTTTCTAAACTATCCATCTTATCATGGCCGAAAATCTAAAATAAGAGTTCATGAATTTCTAGCAATGTACAACATTCAATTCTTTAAGAGAACTCTATATTCTATCATACAAACATGGTTATTTAAATTTAAAGGTCTTCCTAACCCTAAGCCCTTTTCTTGGCCAAAACATATAAATGGATTTCTTTCGTTTCAAGTAACTTTCAAGCAAGAAAACCAATAAAAACCCTTAGTATTTCATGGGAGAAATTTTGTACTAGTTTATTTAAACAATATTTTTCCCTAACCTCCTTAACATATTTTTGGCAAAAATTCTAGGGTTAGGTACTCCTCTGATCAAGCATCATTTAAGTATAAAAACATGAAGAAAATCCTTCCTACATAGCATAGAAAGAATATCATGAAATAAGGACTTGTTTAAATCATCCTAGATTTGAAAACCCTTTCTTTAGCCGAATTTTCTTAAATTCTTTCCTAGGTTTTCTAATCCTTATAGAATCCGAAAATCACATAAAAGCCTTGTACCACAGGTGAGGGGAAGCTTACATCCTTTCCGCTTGTGGATCTAAGGTATGGTGGAGAAGAAGTAGCCTCTTCTTCTAGTTCCTTTCCCTTGATTCCTTTGCTAAGTCCTCCTTGTATCTTAGGCTTTCTTAGGGAAAAAACTTGGCTTTGGGGCCGAAGATGGAGGATAGGGGACTGTGGTGTTCTCGGTGAGGAAGAGGGAGGATGAGGAAATGAGAGAAAAATAACTTTCTCTTTTCTTGCTCCCTTTTATGTTAAGGGGGAAGAGGTAGCAAAATTGATTTTTGCTTTCCTTCTCCCTTAACCCATTTTCTATTTTTCTTATATTTATTTTATTTTCTATTTATTCTCACCATTCATGATAAAATAAGGGGGAATGAATCCCCTTAATTCCTCTTTAAGTTTTCGGCAAAAATCAAAGAGGAAGAGGGAGAGAAAGGGAGGAAGGCAAGTTGCCCTTCTCTTGCTCTTTTCTTATTTTCTTTTGGCTAGCTTTTACTCTTACCTTTATCATGAGTTTCCCTCCTTTTCTATCAATATCTTCTCTCTATCCCAATTGGTTTCTACTAATTAATTCTATGAAATATAATATAAGAGGTTTATGGTTCAATCCTTGACCTCCTCTTCTTTTTATTTCATTTTATTTCTTTTTGCTTCAACTCACTTCCTATTATTTTTCTAAGGAAAAATCCCACATTCATATATTTATCTTACAAGCTTAGTGGTATTACAAGTAGTGCCCATGTAGACGGTGATTTCCCCTTCATATAGTTGTCGGATTTCCTAGAACTCCTACAATGAATTGCAGACATGATCAGTGGCTCCCATATCTACACACTAGGTACCGGTAGATAACAGCACTAAACATGTTTCAACAACTAATGAATAAAATACACCTTTATTGTTCTCACTTCTGAGAGGGCAGCCCACCTTAGAGTCAAAGTTTGTTACCAATCATAATTGAGACTACTAAGTCTATTCTATAGTATAACAGCTAGGGGATTGACAAACATTTGAAATCCTAAGAATCACAAAAATATTTGGTCAAGACCAACACCTCAAAATCCCCGTGAATTTTGTATGTCACGTTAGTGTGGACGTATACAATTTCAATCTTTAAGAGGACATTTTATCCATTAATTTTATTATCTCGTCAACCTAACTTTATGATAAATAAAATTAATAGTTGGTCTGTCTTTGATCAAATATTTGGTCAAAACTTTGAATTTAAAATAATATTGATTTCTCAAAATAATATCATTTAATGTAATACCCACTAATCTTGTAAGATAAATATATGAATGTGCGATTTTTCCTTAGAAAAATAATAGGAAGTGAGTTGAAGCAAAAAGAAATAAAATGAAATAAAAAGAATAGGAGGTCAAGGATTGAACCATAAACCCTCTTATATTATATTTCATAGAATTAATTAGTAGAAACCAATTGGGATAAAGAGAAGATATTGATAGCAAAGGAGGGAAACTCATAATAAAGGTAAGAGTAAAAGCTAGCCAAAAGAAAACAAGAAAAGATCAAGAGAAAGGCAACTTGCCTTCCTCCCTTTCTCTCCCTCTTTCTCTTTGATTTTTGCCGAAAACTTAAAGAGGAATTAAGGGGATTCATTCCCCCTTATTTTATCATGAATGGTGAGAATAAATAGAAAATAAAATAAATGTAAGAAAATAGAAAAAAAGGCTAAGGGAGAAGGAAAGCAAAAAACCAAGTTTGCTACCTCTTTCCCCTTAACATAAAAGAGAATATGTGAAAGGAAAATTCTATTTTCTCTCATTTTTTTCATTCTCTCCTCTCCCTCACCGAAACCTCAGTCACGTCTCCTCCATCTTCGGCCCCAAAGCCAAGGTTTTCTCCTAGGAAGCCTATGATACAAGGAGGACTAAGCAAGGGAATCAAGGGAAAAGGAACTAGAAGAAGAGGCTACTTCTTCTCCACCATACCTTAGATCCACAAGCGAAAAGGATGTAAGCTTCCCCTCACCTATGGTACAAGGCTTTTATGTGATTTTCAGATTCTATAAGGATTATAAAACCTAGGAAAGAATTTAAGAAAATTCATCTAAAGAAAGGGTTTTCAAATCTAGGATGATTTAAACAAGTACTTATTTCATGATATTCTTTCTATGCTATGTAGGAAGGATTTTCTTCATGTTTTTATACTTAAATGATGCTTGATCAGAGGAGTACCTAACCCTAGAATTTCGGCCAAAAATATGTTAAGGAGGTTAGGGAAAAATATTGTTTAACTAAACTAGTACAAAATTTCTCCCATGAAATACTAAGGGTTTTTATTGGTTTTCTTGCTTGAAAGTTACTTGAAACCAAAGAAATCCATTTATATGTTTCGGACAAGAAAAGGGCTTAGGGTTAGGAAGACCTTTAAATTTAAATAACCATGTTTGTATGATAGAATATAGAGTTCTCTTAAAGAATTGCATGTTGTACATTGCTAGAAATTCATGAACTCTTATTTTAGATTTTCGGCCATGATAAGATGGATAGTTTAGAAATGCTCAAGACCTCTGTGATATTATGATATGAAAGTTGTTTAATGCTCTTATGTTTAAATTGAGTATAGAAAATTAGTTACATGATATATGACATGTAAGATCACAAGGGTCCTAGCTTGTTTATGAACCAACTTTGTATATGATGTTCTTAGTAATTTTTGCCATGAAACTTACTTAGGTTTTCCATGCTTTAGGCCACTTAAAACTTAGTTTAGAGATTGGTAGGTTTCGACCATAAGGAGAAAAAAAAAAGGAAAGAAACCTAGGAAGGCTAAAACACAATTCACATGTATGTTTATTATGCTTGTCCTTACACATGCTATGAAACTTGTATAATTTCTCATGCTTTTAGGCTATTTGAAGCAAGTTTATATTCTGTGAGTTTCGGCCAAGTAGGGTTTAAAAGACCTAGAGGCCTTAGAAATGAAACCAAATGTGTTAAAAGTGCTTCTTATGAAAATATGATAAGGTGTTGATTGTGTCACATATTTGTATAATTTTTCCATGACCTAAATGGATCATTGTGTGTTTCGGCCATGAAGGAATAGATGCCCTAGAAACCCTAGAACAAGAATTAAATATGCTTATGTCACTCTACATGAAATATGATAAGTAGAAAACCAAAGTTCTCATACTATATGTTGTTTAGTGACCTAAATGAGGCTAGGGTAAGTTTCGGCCATACCTATTGTATGATGTCTTGTTATGAATTTATACATGATGTTAGTTCAAGTTCACATGCTTGTATGTTTGTTTTTAGCCCTAATGAACACTTGTTAAAAGTTTGACCAAGATATATGTTAAGGGCTTGAAGGACTTAAGAACTAGCTCAATATGCTTACTATGCTATTTGAAAAAAATGCTATAAATATGGTTTAAGGTTTCCATGCTTTCATGACATTTGGGACCTTGTTTATATACTGATAGGGTTCGGCCACATGAGTTTAAGGACTTGGAGAACTTAGAAACCAAGTTAATCATGCTTATAATGCTTCCTATGAAATTTATGTGATGATGATTTAGGGTTCACATGCTTGGAGGTTGTTTTTACCTAAATTGAGACCTAAGGGGTTTGGCCATGATAGGAACCCAAGGGTTTAGGAAGCTTAGAACCCAAGTTAACTATGTTACCATGTTTCTTATGATAGTATAATCACATGATACACCCTTATGCTTAACCATGTATGCTTGTGATTTATACCTTTTATGATATGATATGTGGATAGAGATATGCATATTTTAATGATATGTTATGTGCTTAGAAATATGCATGTTTTAATGATATGTTATGTGCTTAGAAATATGCATGCTTTAATGATATGCTAAGTGCTTAGAATATGCATACTTTTATGATATGCTATGTGAGTAGAAATATGCATGCTTTAATGATATGCTATGTGCTTAGAATATGAATGTTTTTATGATATGCTATGTGGATAGAAATATGCATGCTTTAATGATATACTACATGTTTAAGTGATGCATACTTTCTATGATATGATGTATGCCTAAGTGATGCATACTTTCTTAAGACATGATGTATGCCTAAGTGATGCATACTTTTATGATATGATGTATGCCTAAGTGATGCATACTTTCTTAAGACATGATGTATGCCTAAGTGATGCATACTTTTATGATATGATGTATGCCTAAGTGATGCATACTTTTATGACATAATGTATGCCTAAGTGATGCATACTTTTATGCTATGCTATGTGACTAAATGATGCATTTTTATACATGCTACTTTACTTTGTAAGGCTTGTACCAAGGGTGGACTCCTAATCAGTCTATAGGCCTTGCTTTGTGATCTAGGCTAAGCCTTGCTTTGTGATCTAGGCTAATAAGGGATGGGCTCCATAGTACACCCCTAAGCCTTGCTTTGTGATCTGGGCTAAGCCTTGCTTTGTGATCTAGGCTAATAAGGGATGGACTCTTCAAGTACGCCCCTAGGCCATGCTTTGTGATCTTGACCTAGTTCCTAGTATGATTCAAGACTTGCTACCTTGGATATACTTAGGACGCGCGCATCTATGTTATGTATGTATGGTACAAGCCGGGGCCCTAATTATGTTGATATTATGTTCAAGTATATATATATGTAAGAAGAAAATGATTTTAAAAGATCATGAGACATACACATGTTTTTCGGATACATGTTTTTAAAATCATGATGCATATGATCTATGATTATATTGTGTTGAGGCTATGATTTAAGATATGCCATGATATGATTATGTTATGTTTCATGCTATGTTTTAAGAGATGATATGCCATGATATGATTATGTTATGCTTCATGCTATGTTTTAAGAGATGATATGCCATGATATAATTATGTTATGTTTCATGCTATGTTTTAAGAGATGATATGCCATGATATGATTATGTTATGTTTCATGCTATGTTTTAAGAGATAATATGCCATGATATGATTATGTTATGTTTCATGCTATGCTTTAAGAGATGATATGCCATGACTAGTTACAATGTTAGTTTTGTTACATGATAAGCTTAAAGAGTATGATATGTTATGCCATGACTAGTTGAGATCATGTTAAGTTGAGACATTATTTGATTATGTGTTGATTGTTGGTTTTAGTGAGTAGGAAAGGAACTTACTGAGCCATGAGTGCTCATAGCTTACTTTCCTTGTGCCACAAATAAAGGAAAAAGTTGGATGAGTTAGAGGAGCAGCAGGAGGGGCAACGAAGATGTGTATGGCGGTGGCTAGGCAACTAATTAAGAACCTGCTTTAAAACCTTTAAGAACTATGCTTTGGTTTTGTGAAATGTAATACAATATGGGTGACTTGATGTTGAGTTTTTATTTATTTTGTTACCATGTTATGAAACCATGTTAGTGTAGTTCGGGTTTTAATTAAGTTAAGAAAAATAATTTTAAGTCTTCCGCTGTAATACGTACGTAGAGTATCGTAGCCCCGTCCCTTGTTGACAGCAGGGAGGGCGGGCGTTACATTTAAATTCACCCACATCTCAAACACCGTGAATTTTGTATGCCACGATAGTGTGGACGTATACAAATTCAAACATTTGTAAGAGGAGGGTTTTACCCATTAATAACTTTGTCAACCTATCTTTATGACAAATAAAATTACCTCAAACACTGTGAATTTTTTATGCCACGATAGTGTGGACGTATACAAATCCAAACATTTGTAAGATGGGTTTTACCCATTAATTTTATTATCTTGTCAACCTGACAAATAAAATTACCTCAAACACCGTGAATTTTGCATGCCACGAGAGTGTGGACATATACAAAATCTCAACATTTATAAGAGGAGGTTTTAATTTTATTATCTTGTCAACCTATCTTTATGACAAATTAATAGTTGATTTTCCTTCCATCTCACAAATAATAGTAGTGACTCTGAAGGGGAGGATACTATTAAATGTGCCTAAGTGTATACCATTACTTGATACTTAGTCCATTAAATAAGATTGTGCCCCTTCCGATGGGGAAGATCACACGCTCTTAATTAATTTCCTATAATCATCCAAAATGAAATTTTGATCTAGTGATCTACAAATAAACTCATCCGATGGGGAGGGAGGCACTCAGAGCCAACATGCACGTTTGTCGCATCACTTACAAACCAGTAATGGAGACCATGGAATTTATTTAGTAATCCCTCTCCCACTTAGTTATTTAAGGTGAGGAATTTTAAACAATGCACACACAAATCATAGTAAATAAAAGCAATAAATATGGAAATTAATTTTCCAACTATAATGGCCTTTTCCTTCACTGTCCTCCGTGTGCTGCCAACCCTAACTGCTATCATCTATAGACACCGCAATCCAGTCTAGTCGTCGTATCTATCTTGCTTAATTTTCCCTGTGCCTCTGGTCCACAAATAGCACCACACCTCGCAAGGATATGATCCACGACAAAAATAGAATTTTACATATATCGATCCTATATTCCATAAAGGAATGTATATGTAATCTAGATCAAAACAAAAATGAAAATCCTAATAACTAATAGAGCTCCTGCTGTATTTAATATTACAATCATGCACACACAATAAAATACCCTTGACATGTCCAAGGGTCCAATCACACACAATATCTATAAGTCATAATAGTTGGAGCCTATAACCATAAAGTTAGTATATCCTACTATTATCCTGCCTAAATTATGTATGACATGTGCATAATTAATCTAAAAATCAAACACACAGAGGCAAACCCTAGCTCTAATACCAATTGTTGGTTGATCCTAGGAATATCGTACTGGTTCCACTGTACAACAATTTTGTACAAGTGTCAAACCTTTCCTAACAACCTATTGTGTTCTTTAAAAATTAAATTCGGAATCGCAAACGGAACTTAACATTATTGATTTCAAATTTAACTTATCTGTTCTTAGTGGTTTAGACTTGGATCGCAAACGATGCTTAATATTATTGATCCAAATTCACCCATGTTACAAATTCAATTAAATATTTATTTCAAAAATCAGCTTCCAGGTTAAAAATGGCGAGGCACTAGGCCTTCTTGGATATGGGAGCAACCACCACTTCCTAGACAAAGCCTTTCAATGAAATCTAATATTTAATTTCCTTATATAACCCTAGGTTTAACCAAAAAGAACAATCGAATCACAAATTCGAAAAACAAAAAAAAAACCCAAACTCGAATCATAAATTCGAAACCCCGAATTTTATGCCTCTTGTGTTTTAAATTCATACAAAGAAAAACTAGTATGATGCGGAAAATAATTACTAGTTATACCTTTCTTTGTAAGCAACAACCTCTTGATCTTCTACCGTATTCCTGTTCTTATCTCGGACGTCATGTGGGTGACGATCTACTGAGATGAGAACCACTCAAGCCCTTATTCTTCCTTCTTCCATGTTTCGTCCAAGCAAACTTCTCCAAGAGATTAAAAGTCTCAGCCACCAAACAAGCTCCAAGGAAAAACTAGGAAACAAAAACTCCTTCTTCTTCTTCTTCTCCAAGCTAGATCCGGCCACCAAAACAAGCTCCTAGAGATTGAAGAGGTTCGGCCACTAAGGAGGAAGAAAAGGAGATGATGAGGAGATGATATGGTTGGCCACCACCAAGGAAGAGCGGAGAGGAAAATAGAAGAGAGTCGTTGTAAGGTGAAGGCACCTCTACCCCGTCTTTTATATTCTTTGGTCTTGGAAAATAAGGAAATTTAATTATTATTAAAAATCCCTTATATTCTTTGCCTTTGGTTAATAAGGAAATTTTAATTAAAATTTCCTTTAACCCTTTATATGGCCGGCCACCTTCAAGAGCTCCAAATAAGGAAAATTTTGTACACAAAATTAAACTTCCTTATTTGCTTCCGGAAAATTTTAAAATAAAAATTTCTCTAATAATTTTTCACTTCATGGTTGGTTATAAAAGGAAAGTTTTATAAATTAAAATCTCTTTATTAAAATATGTGGATGATTTACAAAAAGGAAAGTTTTCTCTAAAATTAAAATCTTCCTTTCAATCTACAAATAAGGAAAGACATCAAATCTTTTCTTAATCTTTTATAGAAACTATCAAAGGAAATATTTAATTTTAAAACTCTCTTTTAAAATAATGAGGAAGGTTTCATAAAAGAAAAGTTTTATCAAAAATTAAAATCTTCCTGTTAACTACAAATAAGGAAAGATATCAAAACTTTCACTTAATCTTTTGTAGAAAATTATAAATGGAAATATTTATAATTTTTAAAACTCTCTTTTAAAATCATGAGGATGGTTACAAAAAAGGAAAGTTTTCTCAAAAATTAAAATTTTCCTTTTAACTACAAATAAGGAAAGATATCAAACCTTTCAAATAATCTCTTGTAGAAAACATTAAATGGAAAGATTTAATTTTAAACTCTCTTTTAAAATCATGGCTTCCACATATTGAAAGATTTTAAATAAAATCCCTTTTATTCTTTACATGGCTGACCACACCAAGCTTGGACTCCAAGCTAGGGCCGACCACCTTGACTTGGCTCAACCTTTAGCTTGGCTGGCCCAAGCTTGGAGTCCAAGCTTACTTGGCCGATGACCTAAGGTTGGGTAGGAAAGTGGGAATAGGTGGTGTTAGTTAGAGCCCTAGAGCCAATCATTTGATGATTATTGTATGGATTTATTGTATCATATTTTTATATATAAAGGCATTTGGTTTTTTGGTTATTATGCTTACTTGTATTGGTGCCAAATAAACTAAGTATAATAGCATCCTTGAGTAGAGGGTTCTTACTATATCAATCAGTTAGTTGAACCGATAGTGAGATGATATAGGGAACACTACTCTTAATCATTCCAAGTCTAGTATTAACTTTCAGGGACAATGTTAATGTGAAGAGACTAGCATGTAGGTCAACTCGATGACTTGACCTCTTAAGTCATGGATATAGAGATATCAAGTTGACACATGGGTATGCATTGGAGAATGTATATTGAATGACTCGCCATGAGAAAGTATCATGGATCGTTATATGAGTGTCATATACTTTCTCATGTAGCTATTAGTATGACTACTAGTCCTTGGACCTGAAGTCACCATGGATCCCTACATAAGGAGTTACGTACTTTGACTTAGTCAAACGTCACCCGTAACTGGGTGGACTATAAAGGCGATTACTGGGTATGTAACGAATTATGCAGAGGGTTGTGAGTGATGTAGATGGGATCTATCCCTCCTATATGACGGGAGCGATATCGATATTCTTGATAGAGTGAGACCACGAAGTGCATGACCATGCCCAAATGAGTCAATATGAGATATTGAGCTCATTTGATTGAGTGAGTCTACTTAGAGTTCAAGATTTAGATTGATTAGAGGATGACACGGTCTATGCCTCATATTGATTAATATAGATGTCTAAGATAGAAGGACACTTGTCATATATTGTGAGGAGTCACAATTAGTAGTCACAAGGTGATGTTGGATCTCAACATTCTTATAACTTGGGTAGTAATGATGTGTTGCTAGATACCACTCATTACTTATGCTTCTAAATGGGTTTAGGAGCATTGCCAAAGTTATAAGAACCTATAGGGTCATACACAAAGGACAATTAGATGGAGATTAGGTTCATATGATGAACCAAGAGGATTAGATTCATGTGATGAATCAAATTGGATTAAGAGTAATCCTAATTTGGCTAATTGAGCTGGACCCAATTTGATTCATGTGTTCAATGATTCTAATTTTGATTATGACTCATTGAATCAATTTAATTAAATGAATTAGATCCATTAAATTAAATTGGCTTGAATCAAATGGTTGGATTTGATCAACCATGGGAGTTATAATGTCAAGTTTGACTTGACTTGAGAGGAAGAGGAAAAGTCAAGTTTGACTTGACTATATGCCACCTCATTTGTGAGTTGGCATTAAGTGACCAATAATGGTGTTACACATCATCATGTTTAGCACATGTGTGTGCCACCTCATGGAGGTTACAAATCTCCTCTTTAATGGCCACATTAAATGAGAATGGAGGTTACAACTCCATTAAGTGCCCAGCCACTTATGGTGTGGATGAAAATTTTGATTTTCATTCAAGGCATTCATTCCTTCTTCTTCCTTGCTCTCATTTGCCTCTCCCTCTCCTCCTCCTTGACCGAACCACATAAGGTGCTAGCACACCTTTGTTTGGTCTTCTCCACCTAGTTTGTTCGTGTGGATACTTCTAGAGGATCGTACGGTTGACGATCTCGAGATACGGTGAACCGTTGGACGAGCTGGATTGCGAAGGGCTTCACTAAAAAGGTATAAGATCTTATCCTTGTAGATCTAGTTTAGAACTAGCATAAAAAACTTGTACTCGTAATGTTTTCAAAAATTTTACATCGCACGGATCCGGTGGCATGGGAATCGGGGTTTCCGCAACGCGAAAAAGTGATTTTTGCGGCCTGAAAATTCCAACAGTGGTATCAGCGCCATGTGCGAAGTCTTGTACAAGTTTAATTTGTATTTTTAAGAAAAATATCAGTTCTATAAATTTCTGTAATTTTATGATTTTTATGGGTATTTTTCTCGTAGAAGCGAAGCACAAGTGTTTCGACACTTGTAGGCTTCGACTACCGAGAAGATTTTTCCGAAACGGCAAGGTTTCGCCCCTAAACGTTTTGGGACAGCGGGCTAAGGGGCTGTAGGATCGCTAAGGAACACTCGCGATGGTTATATCACGGGTAGGGATACTGCCCCTGGCCCCGCAAGGGGATTCGTTCCGCGATTGCGCCCGAAAATCCGCTAAACGGGACCGCCGGGAATTTTACTCATAAAAATTGTAAAAATTATAGTAAAAATTACAAAAAATTGTAGAAAATACATAATTTAGAATTATGTATTATTTTGTGATAGTCATGGCCCAAAAAACCTAAATTGGATTTGAAAATTGTGTTGTAATTCATATTACGGCCTGCGTGCCGTCATTTGTGTTGTGTGTTGTATACTTGATACGCGACCTGTGCGTCGTGCCTTTCTCCATTTATTCTTGTTGTAAATTAGTTTAGACGCGAATGTAACTCGAGTTTCAAAATTGTAATGTACAAAATTGGAGCCGTGGAAGGTCCACTCGAGGCGGAGTTACGAGGAGGGCGTGAGCAACATAAGGTGGTCAAAGGGAGGAGCTTGAGAAGCTGTTGACCCTAGGTTGACCATCCGATCTTCTCATTGGCTTGAGAAGATCGTAGTAGGGCCATGACTAATCATAAATAGTATAATTAATTGCTTGTGTGTGTGTATTTAATGCATGCTAGTAAAGTAGTTAATTAGCGCCTTAACGATTAGATTAGATCTAAATCGTGTACAAGATGCACCCTACGATTAGATTAGATCTCAATCGCGTCAACTCTAAAATGCCTACCATGTCGTGATACCTATCACTACCTTGATCACATGTGTTGTTGAATCTGCCAAAGCAGAGCAACACATATTATCTTGGTAGGGTACGGAGGGGCAATCTTGGTCCCGCCTATCAACGCATGGGTGAGTAAAGACTCAATTTGATTGAGTACAACAAGTTAAATCGAGTTTAACTGTAGGCATTCTTCCAACGGTTGGAAAGATAGGACATAAATCACATTTATATTAATTCTTGGGTGTATTAGCCAAAGCTAACTCAAGTTTTAATATAACTGCGGATAATGATCCTATAAACAAGAGTTGCATAGAGATGTAATTGGTAAATTGTTACCTACCGATCATACTAAATCTTGGTCGTATTAGCCAAGCTAACTCAAGGGTTAGTATGATATGGATCTTGTCCCACATGAATTATAGAATTCAGTGGGAGCATCATTTAATTAAAGGCCTAATTAAATGATTACTAGAATATGATGTTTATTTATTTTCTGTATTTTTCTGTTGTAGATAACCATGACGTCAAACACGAACACCTTCTCTCTGCGTTCTGTCCTTGACAAGGACAAGCTCAACGGAGCAAATTTCCTGGACTGGTACAGGAATCTGAGAATAGTTCTCACCCAGGAACGTAAACTGTACGTTCTGTAGCAGCCCATTCCGAAGGCTCCACCTGCCAATGCCACGCGAGCTGACAAAGATGCTTATAAGAAGCATCAAGATGACGCATTAGATGTGTCTTGTCTTATGCTCGCGACCATGAACTCTGAGCTTCAAAAGAAACACGAATTAATGGGCGCTTATGATATGGTTGAACATCTTCATCAACTATATCAAGGACAAGCGCGGCACGAGAGATTTGAGATCTCAAGGGTACTAATTCAGTGCAAGATGTCAGATGGGGCTCCCGTAGGCCCATATGTACTCAGAATGATTGGGTACATAGAAAACCCACAGAGGTTGGGATTCCCGCTTGGCCAAGAGCTGGCCACTGACCTGATCTTGCAATCCTTGCCGGATACCTATAGTTAATTCGTTCTAAACTATAACATGAACGAAATTGACAAGCCATTGCCCAAGCTGCTTAGCATGTTATGAACTGCTGAGCTAAACCTTAAGAAGGTTAAGCCCCACTCTGTTCTGATGGTTCAGAAACACAAGGGAAAGGGCAAGGGCCAGCCCAAAGGCAAAGGAATGTCCCAAGCCAAGGGCAAAGGCAAGGCACTGAAGCCTAAAGGAGGGGTCGCCAAGGATGCTACCTGCTTCCACTGCGGTCACACTAGGCACTGGAAGAGGAACTGCAAGGTGTACCTGGAAGATCTTAAGAAGAAGCGAAGTGAGACTTCCACTTCAAGTATATATGTTATAGAAGTCAATCTATCTATTTCTTCATCATGGGTATTAGATACCGGATGTGCTTCTCACATTTGTACTAATGTCCAGGCGTTGAGAAATAGCAGGCCATTGACGAAGGGTGAGGTGGACCTACACGTAGACAATGGAGCACGGGTTGCTACTATTGCTGTAGGGACTTATTTTCTATCTCAGCCCTCTGGGCTTGTACTAGAGTTGGATGATTGTTGTTATGTGCCTGGTTTAACTAAGAACATAATTTCAGTTTCTTGTTTGGACAAGAAAGGTTTCTCTTTTATAATAAAGGACAAATGTTGTTCTGTTTATTTAAAAGATATGTTATATTGTAGTGCACCTCTAATGAACGGACTCTACATTCTAGACCTCGAAAGCCCTATCTATAACATAAATACCAAGACGTTCAAGTCAAATGACATGAACCAAACCTATCTCTGGCGCTGTCGCTTATGTCATATAAATGACAAGCGCTTATCCCAACTCCATAAGGATGGTTTGCTGGACTCATTTGATTTTGAATCTTATGAGACGTGTGAGTCATGCGTACTAGGCAAGATGACCAAGAGTCCCTTTAGTGGGCACAGCGAAAGAGCAACTGATTTGTTAGGACTTTTACATAGTGATGTATGTGGCCCTTTCAATGTCGCTGCTAGAGGCGGTTATAGGTACTTCATCACATTTACTGATGACTTCAGTAGATATGGTTATGTGTACTTAATGACACATAAGTCTGAATCCTTTGAAAAGTTTAAAGAATTCAAGATTGAAGTACAGAACCAGCTTAGCAAGAGTATTAAGATACTTTAATCATATCGAGGTGGAGAATACCTTAGCCATGAGTTTTGTGACTATCTAGCTGAGTGTGGAATTCTATCTCAACTCACTCCTCCCGGAACACCACAGTGGAATGGTGTTTCCGAAAGGAGGAATCGTACCCTATTATATATGGTACGGTCTATGATGAGTCACACAGATCTTCCTACATTTCTTTGGGGCTATGCTCTAGACACGGCAACTTTTATACTCAACCGAGTTCCATCCAAGGCCGTGATAAATACAACATATAGGATATGGACTGGGAGAGATGCCCAGGTGTCTTTTATGAGGATTTGGGGTTGTGAGGCTTACGTTAGACGTCAAGTCTCAGACAAATTAGGACACAAATCTGACAAGTTCTATTTCATTGGATATCCCAAGGAAACGAAGGGATATTATTTCTACATTCTCAGTCAACACAAGGTGGTTGTCGCTAAGACTGGGTTTTTCTAGAAAGGGATTTTGTTTCTAAAAAGACTAGTGGGAGTACGTTCGATCTTGAAGAAGTTCAAGATGTGGACCATAGCACTGAAGCCTCGATGGAAGTTGAACTGGAACCACAAAGTGTTGTGGATGATGTTGTTCCATAAAGAATTTAGGAATAACAACCAGTTCAAGTAGACATACATCTTCGCAGGTCTAATAGAGTACGTCGTCAGTCGGAGAGATACTCATTTCTCTTGTCTGACCATGATGACGTTGTGCTCATAGAGGATGAGCCTACCACCTATCAGGAAGCTGTGATGAGACCAGATTCCGAGAAATGGCTAGAGGCCATGAGATCCGAGATGGAATCCATGTACACTAACCAAGTATGGACTTTGGTTGATCCACCTGAAGGGGTAAAACCTATAGGGTGTAAGTGGGTCTTTAAGAGAAAGACTGACATGAATGAACTTATCTATAAGGGTCGCTTAGTAGCTAAAGGTTTCAAGCAGATTCATGGTATTGACTATGATGAAACCTTTTCTCCAGTAGCGATATTTAAGTCCATTCGGATCATGCTTGCTATTGCAGCATACAATGACTATGAGATATGGCAGATGGATGTCAAAACCGTGTTTCTGAATGGAAACCTGCTCGAGGATGTGTACATGACACAACCTGAGGGTTTTGAAGATCCACAGCATACTAGCAGAGTATGCAAGCTGCATAAGTTCATTTATGGACTAAAGCAAGCTTGTCAGAGTTGGAATCTTCGATTCGATGATGCAATCAAATAGTTTAGTTTCATCAAGAATGAAGATGAACCTTGTGTCTACAAGAAGGTTGTAGGGGACATAATTATCTTTCCTTATATTATATGTGGATGACATACTACTCATTGGGAAAGACATCCCTTTGCTACAGTCTGTCAAGACTTGGCTAGGGACATGTTTCTCACTGAAGGACTTAGGTGAGGCATCCCGCATTCTAGGGATACAGATCTATAGAGATAGATCTAAGAGATTGCTTGGCCTAAGTTAGAGTACATATATTAACAAGGTACTCCTACGGTTTGCCATGCAGAACTCCAAGAAGGGTTTTCGGACGATGTCACATGGCGTGAGTCTTTCGAAGACTCAAGGTCCCTCTTCTAGAGAGGAGAGAGACCACATGGATCAGATCCCTTATGCTTCAGCCATAGGATCTATCATGTACGCCATGCTATGTACTCATCCTGATATCTCGTATGCTTTGAGCATGATGAGCAGATACCAGTCAGATCCAGGTGAAAGTCACTGGATAGTGGTCAAGAATATTATTAAGTACTTAAGAAGGACTAAAGAATTTTTCTTGATATATGGAGGCGATGATGAGCTAGCTGTAAAGGGTTACAGTGATGTCATCTTCCAGACCGACCAGGATGATTATCGATCACAGTCAGGGTTCGTGTTTTGTATAAATAGTGGTGCTGTGAGCTGGAAGAGTTCGAAGCAGGACACAGTCGCTGATTCTACGACAGAGGCCGAGTACATTGCTGCATCAGAGGCAGCAAAGGAGGCAGTTTGGATCTGCAAGTTCATCACTGAACTTGGGGTGGTTCCTAGCATCGCTGACCCTATTAAGCTATATTGTGACAACAATAGAGCTATAGCACAGGCTAAGGAACCTCGCTTACACCAGCGGACCAAACACATACTACGGCGCTTCCATCTCATTGGAGAGATTATTGATAGAGGAGATGTGGAGATTTACATAGTACCTACAGAGGCTAACATCACAGATCCCTTGACCAAGGCTATGGCACAAAGAAAGCATGATGGTCAAACTAGGTCATTAGGCCTTAGAGCCTACACTGATTGGCTCTAGTGCTAGTGGGAGATTGTTAGTTAGAGCCCTAGAGCCAATCATTTGATGATTATTGTATGGAATCATTGTATCATATTCTTATATATAAAAGCATTTGATTTTTTGGTTATTATGCTTACTTGTATTGGTGTCAAATAAACTAAGTATAATAGCATCCTTGAGCAGAGGGTTCTTACCTATATCAATCGGTTAGTTGAACCGATAGTGAGATGATATAGGGAACACTACTCTTAATCATTCCTAGTCTAGTATTAACATTTAGGGACAATGTTAATGTGAAGAGACTAGCATGAAGGTCAACTCGATGACTTGATCTCACAAGTCATGGATATAGATATATCAAGTTGACACATGGGTATGCATTGGAGAATGTATACTGAATTGCCCGCCATGAGAAAGTATCATGGATCGTTATATGAGTGTCATATACTTTCTCATGTAGCTATTAGTATGACTACTAGTCCTTGGACCTGAAGTCACCATGAATCCCTACATAAGGAGTTGCATACTTTGGCATAGTCAAACGTCACCCGTAATTGGGTGGACTATAAAGGCGATTACTGGGTATGTAACGAATTATGCAGAGGGATGTGAGTGATGTAGATGGGATCTATCCCTCCTATATGACGGGAGCGACATCGATATTCTTGATAGAGTGAGACCACGAAGTGCATGACCATGCCCAAATGAGTCAATATGAGATATTGAGCTCATTTGATTGAGTGAGTCTACTTGGAGTTCAAGATTTAGATTGATTAGAGGATGACACAGTCTATGTCTCATATTGATCAATCTAGATGTCTAAGATAGAAGGACACTTGTCATATATTGTGAGGAGTCACAATTAGTAGTCACAAGGTGATGTTGGATCTCAACATTCTTATAACTTGGGTAGTAATGATGTGTTGCTAGATACCACTCATTACTTATGCTTCTAAATGGGTTTAGGAGCATTGCCATTATAAGAACCTATAGGGTCACACACAGAGGACAATTAGATGGAGATTAGGTTCATATGATGAACCAAGAGGATTAGATTCATGTGATGAATCAAATTGGATTAAGAGTAATCCTAATTGGGCTAATTGAGTTGGACTCAATTTGATTCATGTGTTCAATGAGTCTAATTTAGATTATGACTCAATGAATCAATTTAATTAAATGAATTAGATCCATTATATTAAATTGGCTTGAATCAAATGGTTGGATTTGATCAACCATGGGAGTTATAATGTCAAGTTTGACTTGACTTGAGAGGAAGAGGAAAAGTCAAGTTTGACTTGACTATATGCCACCTCATTTGTGAGTTGGCATTATGTGGCCAATAATGGTGTTACACATCATCATGTTTAGCACATGTGTGTGCCACCTCATGGAGGTTACAAATCTCCTCTTTAATGGCCACATTAAATGAGAATGGAGGTTACAACTCCATTAAGTGCCCGGCCACTTATGGTGTGGATGAAAATTTTAATTTTCATTCAAGGCATTCATTCCTTCTTCTTCCTTTCTCTCATTCTCCTCTCCCTCTCCTCCTCCTTGGCTGAACCACATAAGGTGCTAGCACACCTTTGTTTGATCTTCTCCACCTAGTTTGTTCGTGTGGATACTTCTAGAGGATCGTACGCTTGACGATCTCGAGATCCGACGAACCGTTGGACGAGCGGGATTGCGAAGGGCTTCGCTACAAAGGTATAAGATCTTATCCTTGTAGATCTAGTTTAGAACTAGCATAAGAAACTCGTACTCGTAATGTTTTCAAAAATTTTACTTCACATGGATCCGGTGGCATGGGAATCGGGGTTTCCGCAATGCGAAAAAGCGGTTTTTACGGCCCGAAAATCCCTACAGGTGGGTATCACACTTTATAAATAAGAGGCTACGATAGGGACTGAGAGGAGAAATTGGTTTTGGTCTCCCAATGAAATTAAGCTTCCCGTGTTCGCCCCGAATACCCAACTTAATTTCATTAATAATAATTCATTCCACTAAAGAATTATTATTGAACTACCGCACCAATCCCAAATTACATTTTGGGCTCCTTCTTATCATGAGTGTGTTAATCTCCCTGTGTTTAAGATGTCAGATGTCCACTAATTAATTAAATTACTGACAACTCATTTTAATTAATATCATAGTCCAAAAGTAGTAGCACTCAACCTTATTGTCATGTCGGACTAAGTCTACCTTCAGGGTTTAACATGACAATCCTTATGAGCTCCTCTTGGGGAAATTATCAACCTAGATTACTAGGACACAGTTTCCTTCTATAATCAATAACACACACTATAAGTAATATCATTTCCCAACTTATCGGGCCTATTGATTTATCGAGCTAAATCTCACCCTTTGATAAGTCAAAGAAATAAATACTAAATATATATGCTTGTTATTATATTAGGATTAAGAGCACACACTTCCATAATAATTAAGGTCTTGTTCTTTTATTAAGTCAGTATAAAAAGAACTTACCTTAAATGATCCTGCTCAATACACTCAGAGTATACTAGTGTAATTTATCAGTCAAGATAAAATAATACCTAATTACACTACAACTATTCCAATGGTTTGTTCCTTTCTATCTCAGTCGTGAGCTACTGTTTATAATTTATAAGGAATTGATAACATTATGTTCTGTGTGTGACACCACACACTATGTTATCTACAATATAAATTAATTGAACAACTACACATAGCTTATAAATGTAGATATTTGACCAATATAATTCTTATTTCTAAGTAAATGTTTATACAAAAAGCTAGGCTTTTAGTATACATTCCAACATGATCTCCCCTCTGCTCACGCGCTCTACCCCTCTCGCAGATGAATCAGCACCAAGAACGGAGGAGCACATCACCAGAGCTCGACGAAAACCAATAGGCTCCAAGTCTTCTTCGGCCGAGGAGTCTCTGATCCGCGGATATTACGACCAATCGTCAACGATCGGTGGCTAGGGCATGGAGAGGAGCCATAGGTTGCATCATCTCTAACTGGTAGACCTTCCCTCTTCTCTCCTCGAGCTGCTCACAGAGCGATTCGCGTGTTCTCTAGTCGGATTGGATCGAGCGACGACATCGGCGAGGTGTAATTTTGGAAGTAAGGTGTCGTCGGATTTGTGTGTTTAACTAGATTAGGATTCTTCTCTGTATTGACCCTCTCTCTCTCTGACCTATACCCTAGAGCCCTAGCTCGGGGAGTATTCTCCCGATCGATGCCATTGGATCAAGCCAGATCCACCATCGCCGGTGTGGAGAGGCACTTTATTGTCCATCTCGTTTGTTCAATGATAGATTCCATAGCAACTTGATTCATTGCTTGATCCGATTGATTCCAACAGCAACGATCCTTGATTGTGGATCAACGGATGAGGGCTGTGATGTGAGGTTGAGTGTTGTGGATCAGCAAGCACGACTATGAGGTAGAGGTATAGTGTTTTGTGGATTTGAAATTGTGTGTTGTGGGTTGCTCTTTGATCCAGCAGCTCACCTTGGTTTCAGCAGGACCTCCTTCCGGCAACAATCTTTTTAGCTGAGCTTGAGGTATGGAGAGTAATTTTGATACATGATGTTGATGAATTAGTTTATGTATTGAATTAGGGATAATTGGATTACTAGATGAATTAGTATGATTTGTATATTATTAGTTGATACATGTTGTAATTAGTTGTTGGCTGTGTGTAGATTTATTTAGTTTAGAATTAATCTAATGGAATGATTAGGGTTAGGGTAACTAACCCTAATTAACTGTTAGATTTAATTTAGGTAGGTTAATAGTTATGTCGATTAGGGTTTTACCCTAAATTAGTTTTAGGGATTTTATTTAGCTATTCATTTGGATTTAGCTAAATAAAATATATATATTGTTTGACGCAGGACTCTGATTCGAGACGAGCGTCTCGACTTTGGATTGCTTGATTGGACCTTCTATTTGAAGCAGGTACCCTTTGACTTATCTTTTTGATATTATCTTATGATATGTATATCTATGTTCATAGAGATAGATTCATTTAGTACTTCTGTATACTGGGTTAATTGCTAGACATATTGGATATGTGATTTTGGATTCATGTTGCTTATATCATTGTTATATATGCGTTTATCTTTCTAGCACATATATATAGATGAGGATATGTTCAGGTATAACATATTGTAGCATCATGCACCATCCCGCATGATTGCATGCTGGGCGATTGATGACTCCATTATTATTGAACTCGTCGGCCGGCTACATGGGCCTGCACACAACATGACCACTACATGGGTAGTGGTACAGCACCAAGGGTGTGTATGGTAGTTGCTTTGTTAGGCTCCGCTGGTCCGCTCATGGGTAGTGTGACTACAGCGTGTTAGCCGGCAGGGATCCCTCCCCGTTATCGCATATCGGGAGATGAGAGAATTGCGGTCCCTCACTATGTTTGAGGTAGGAGGATAGGTGTACTCCGAAAACATCTCATCCACTCGGTCACTCTTCAGGAGTAGTGATGGCAGAGTGCACGGTTGTCATAGCCCTACCCACTCGGTCTCACCATCTCATGTGAGATGGCTGACTAGCGTCAGGGGTGACCATGTCATATTGCATCATATGCACAAATTGCATTTATTATGATTGTTGCATATTGAATGATGCATTTTGGTGACTGCATATGATTGACATGCATACAGGATATATACTTATTTACTCTGACTATCTTTATCAGTGTATGTTCATAGTCATTTACTCAAGACTCGCAGGTGAGTACAGTTTATTTCAGTTATGCATTTCTTATTATTCTTGCAGTAGACTGTATTACATGCTTATTGTTGGTTACTTGCAGTTTATTCAGTTATGCATACTTATTATATTGTTTAGGAGACTGTACTATAGGTTATTGCTGGTAGTTATATGTTACTGTACATATCTATTGGTTACCTGCTGAGTTCTTTGGACTCACACTGTTACATTACTACTTTTCAGGTTGAGGCCGTTGGGAGATTCCAGTCGCTAGCCCCCTTATTGCGAGGACTTTCAGTTGTCGAGTTTTGTTTTCGTTATTATGTCTTTATACACTTGTGATGTGGGTTCTTGTATTGTGGACTTTATGATGAACTTTTGGGTTTACTACTCTTGTTTTCCACTGCGGATGTTTTCATTACTTCATGGATTTCATTTCTTCGTTGTAGTGAAGTAGGATTTACATATATCTGTAATGATTCCTTTATCATCTTTTCTTTTAGTAATTTTTGTTGTCAACCGGAGGCTGTATATTAAAGTGCATGGATTGATTATATAAACTATGTTGTTTGTCTTTTATTTGTATTGTATTGTTCAGGTCGTGTGGGCTGAGGTATGGATATATGTATCTCAGGATTCATATTGTCACCCGTATAGGGGAGATGTGTAAGGAAATAGGTTGCTTAACACGCAAACGCGCAGTGGAGAAACCTATTTCCTCCAGAAGATCCATGCGAAGGGAGAAGAAAAATATACTAAGTTTACATAGGAACATAAGAGATTATACCTTTGTAGCGTGCTCACGGACTCCCGACAGCTCGAATCATAGCACGATATCGCGTTCGCACCTCTACGGTATCCACACGAACTGTAACGCCCCGCCCCTCCTGCTAAGGCGACGAGGGTTACTTACCCATACATACCTACTTATTACAACGGAAGTCTTATTTATAGAAGTTAAAAGCTTTTCTTTTCTTTAAAATCAACATGACTAATCACCTGGACATATAAAACCACATAGCATACTTAACATGATTTGTAAGTCATATTGCCCAAACACAAAATTAAATGTCATGGAGTCATAAAGCAGTAACATAACTAGGCATAGGTCTTATTAAATAAAAAAGCAGGTCTTTCTCCTTTAGCCAAGGCACTACCACACACATCCTTCTAGCCCCTCCTGCTGCTCCCCTAGTTCATCCATTCTTTGCCTTTATCTGTGGTACAAGAAAGTAAGTTGTGAGCACTCATGGCTCAGTAAGTTCCTTTCCTACTCACAAAAATCGTATACCATATCAAAATCACAAGACATAATACATGGAGGCAATTCATCATATCATGCAGCATATCATGGCATATTGTAACATAAACGTAAGGTATCATGGCATAACATAACATAATCATCAATTGCACCCTGACATATCATAACATCATCATAAATATCATGGCATAATCATAAGGTATATGCAAGGTGAATTCCTAAAACATGTATCATGAAAACATATGCAATATGTCCTTTGAAAACTTATAATATACATACTTAAACATAATCTTAACATGATTAGGGCCCTGGCTTGTACCACATACATAAATGCGCGCGTCCTATGTAGGTCCAAGGTAGCAAGTCTTGAACCCTACAAGGCATACATACTAGGCCCGTTTCTTAGTCCATCGACCTAGGGGCACTTAGGAACCCATCCCTAACGAGGCCCGTTTCTTAGTCCATCGACCCCGGGGCACTTATGGAGCCCACCCTTAATACAAGCCATACATAAAGTAAAATAGCATGCTTTTACATATCATGGTTCTTATCTTTTCTTGTACATCGTGTCACTTATCATATCATACCATATAGACTTTTGGGCACACAGCTCATCTTAATGGTATGTAAAGATTTGGGCACACAGCACATCATATCTTTTATGCATAAATTGGGCACACAGCACATTATATATTTCATGCATAAATTGGGCACACAGCTCATCACATATATCATGGATAAATTTGCACATAGCTTCATCATACATAATACACACCATAGCATAAGGGTCTCCATCATATATAGATCATAAGTGTGCACAATCAACATAGAAGCATAGAAATCTCAAAATCATGGCATATAAGATTCATGGAAAACATAATTCGATTTCTAACCCTAATGTCTTTTAGTGGACGAACCATATAGGTTGAGTTTTTTTTTGTAAAACTTCATACCAACATGTGAACCCTAAGTAAGCATCATTTCTTATACCATAAGAACTATCATGAGCAAGTTTAGATAGAGTTCGAGGTCACTTAAGCTTACAACTTATCATGGCCGAAACTTATCAAGCATACATTGGGTTAAAAAAAACTATCATTCAAGCTTGTGAACCCTAAACAACCTTCATAGCAAACATTTCAAGGAATAACATGAGCATGATTGAGTTAAGTTCCAAGTTTCCTAAGTCCTACATCATGTAATGGCCGAATGTTATAGGGCTTAAAATTTAGGTTCAAGTGTCCTAAAAGCATGAGAAACCTTAAACAACCTTCATAGAAAATATATCAAGGAATAACATGAGCATAGTTGAGTTAGGTTCTAAGTTTCCTAAGCCCTAAATCTTGAAGTGGCCGAAACATGTAGGGCTTAAAATTAGGGTTCAAGTGTCCTAAAAACATGAGAACCTTAAGCAACTTTCATAACAAATATATCAAGGAATAACATGAGCATGGTTGAGTTAGGTTTCTAAGTTTCCTAAGTCCTACATCTTGTAATGGCCGAATGTTATAGGACTTAAAATTTAGGTTCAAGTGTCCTAAAAGCATGAGAACCTTAAACAACCTTCATAGCAAATATATCAAGGAATAACATGAGCATAGTTGAGTTAGGTTCTAAGTTTCCTAAGCCCTAAATCTTGAAGTGGCCGAAGGTTATATAGCATGAATTTAATTTCCATACAACAATAAACATAAGCACATTAGATTAGCTACATAACATTTCATCAAGGAGATCATGAGCATCTTAGATTTGCTTTAAATTCTCCTAGGCTTTTTAAGAACAAAAATGCAAACATAGCCGAACCTTCATGGACATGAAATAGAGTTTCAACTTAACATATAATCATGGGCATATCATAATAGTTTCATATCTTATCTTAAGGAGATCTTGGCATAATAGTTTAAATTAAAGCTCTCCTAGGCCCTTAGTTCTACCATGGCCGAATACTCATGAATCTAAGTTCTACCAAACATTTTAACATAGATAAATCCTTACCATAAAATACATGCTACAAGAGAAATATCAAGCATATAAATTTTAGATCCTTTCATTCTCTAGGTCCTTCCTTTGGTCTTATCTTGGTTAGAATTTCTTCTTGATGTTTTCTTAACCTTTTCATGTGACCGAATCTTCATAGAAAAATAAGAGCTATTGTACCACAGGTGAGGGGAACTTACATACTTTCGCTTGTGGTTTTCCTTAGAGAGAAAAGTGTTCTAGGTGATAAGGAAGGTGGAAGCTTCTTCTTCTTGTACCTCCTCTTGATTCCTTTGCTTGTAAGGGCTAGAACTTGAAGTTTCCTTCTCGGGAATTAGTTTTCTTGGAGAAGAACTTAACTTAGAAATTGGTATGAGGAGAGGAAAGGGGTTTCTTGGTTCGGTGAGAATGAAGAAGGGAGAAGGAGGAAGAAGAAAATGAATTAAATCCTTTGTTTTTCTTCTCTAACCTTATTTATCCCTTTGCCAAATGAAACATGTCCCCATTCATTCCCTCAACTCCTCTTTTCCCTCACTCCTTTAATTCCCATGAAAATAGAGAGAGGGAGGGGAGTAGACAATCCCTCTTTTGCTTGCTCCCTTTTCTTAACCAAGAGGGAAAAGAAGGTAAGCAACTTGGTTTTCTCTTGTTCTTTTTGCTTAGTTTTCTTTTCTCCTTTAACTAAATTTTTCATTCCTTCCTATCCAATCATTTCTCCTTATCCTAATGGTTATCATTCATAAATTTATCTCCATGTTTTGTGGGAGGTTCAAGGTTCAATCCTTGACCTCACCTCTTCTTATTCTATATTTTCTTTTGTTTTTATTTTCCTTTTTCTCCTATTCTATGCTTTAAGGAAAATAATATTCCTACACCTATAATTTCGTGGGTGTTACATGAACAAGCGTTCATTTGTCTCACAAACTCACAAGATGGAGAAAGGTTGTGCTAGCAACCTATGGAGTGGATTTCAGCCAAAAGGAGAGGAGCAATGAGAATGAAGAGAATTAAGCCAAAATGAAGAGAAAAACACTTAAATATTTTCATCCAATGAAAACACTTAATTAGCATTAATAGCCTTAATGAGTATTTACACTCCATTAAGGACCACTCACTTGTAACTCCTCATTTCAAATAACCCCTCATTTCAATTTCAAAAATTGAATCAAATGTATCATTGAATTTTGAAATTCAATGAATGTCTCATTAATCCACACTTGAGTATAGCTCAAGTCTCCTCACTTGAGTCTAACTCAAGCCTAATTCACTTGAGTCTAACTCAGGTCTAATTCAATCGAGTCTTACTCAATTAATCTCATACAATTTAAATTCAATTAATCACATTTCATTAATTTGAATTGACTGCTTGAGTCTAGTTTGAATTGGACTTAATCCAACAATTAGATCCAATTGAGTCTAACTCAATAAGTCCAATTCGGATAAGACTTAATCCAATGATTCATCATATGAACCCATCTCCAAATATACTTATTCTTTGTGTGTAACCCAATAGGTTCTCGTAAGGTTGGCAATGTACTTAAATCAACATTTAGATACATAAGCAATGAGTGACATCTAGCAAGGCATCATTGCTACCCAAGTGACGAGAAGGTCAAGATCTGACCTAACCTGTCCGTGGCTATTATCTTGTATGACTTGGTCCCTCTATTTTTTATATCTAGATTGATCAATAAGGCATAGACCGTGTCACCCTCTTATCAACCTTTGTGTTTCTTGATCTCTAAGTAGACACACTTAATTAAATAAGCTCAATATCTCATATTAACTCATTTGAGCATGGTCATGCTTTCTTTATGTCCTACTAATCAAGGGTCCCACAGATATCACTTCCATCGTATGGAATGGATAGATCCCATCTACATCACTCACATCCCTCCGCATAATTCATTGCATACCCAGTGATCGACTTTATTTTCCACCTTGTTACAGGTGACGTTTGCCGATACCAAAGTACACAACTCCTTATGTAGGGAACTGTAGTGACTTCAGGTCTAAGGATTATTCATACCAATAGTCAAATGAGAATGTTTATGATACTCATATAACGATCCATGTAACATTTTCATGGCAGGTCATTCAGTATATATTCTCTAATATATACCCATGTGTCAACCTAATAGCTCATATCCATGACTTGTGTGATCAAGTCATCCGTTGAACTACATGCTAGTCTCAATGCATTAATATTGTCCTTTTATATTAATGCTCGACTAGGAATAGTTAAGAGTAGTGTTCTCTACAATATCTCACTATCAATTCAACCAATTGATATACTATAGATAAGAACCTATACCCAAGGACATTATTATACTTATTCAATTGGCACTGAACTGAAATAAATATAATAACCAACTTTGCCTTTTATTAATAATGATATATAATACAAAATGAGCTCTTTACAATCATCTCATAATTGATACTAGGGCAAATACTAACAATCTCCCATTAGCACTAGTGCCAATCACTGAGATATCGAATACCCAATGACCTAGTGTGACCATCATGCTTTCTCTGTGCCAAAGCCTTGGTCAAAGGATCTGTAATGTTAGCATCGGTTGGGACTCTGCATATCTTCACATCTCCTCGATCGATGATCTCTCGAATGAGATGGAATCACCGTAGTATGTGTTTGGATCTCTGATGAGAGCGAGGTTCCTTAGCCTGTGCAATAGCCCCATTGTTATCACAATAGAGGTCTATTGGACTCGCTATGCTAGGAACAACACCAAGCTCTAAAATGAACTTCTTGATCCAAACAGCCTCCTTTGCTATAGCTGAAGTAGGAATGTACTCGGCCTCTGTTGTAGAATCAGCGACTATGTCCTGCTTTGAACACTTCCAGCTTATAGTACCACCATTTAAGCAAAATATATAGCCTGACTATGATCTGTAATCATCCTTATCTGTTTGGAAGCTGACATCGTTGTAACCCTTTACAACAAGCTCTTCATCGCCTTCAAAGATCAAGAAATAATCTTGAGTCCTTCTCAAGTACTTAAGAATATTTTTGATTGCAGTCCAGTGACCTTCACCTAGATCTGACTGGTATCTGCTCATCATGCTTAAAGCATATGAGACATCTGGGCGAGTACAAAGCATGGCATATATGATAGATCCTATAGCAGATGCATAAGGAATCTGATCCATGCGGTCCCTTTCTACCTTAGAAGAGGGGATTGAGGCTTCGAAAGACTCACACCATGTGACATAGGCAAGAATCCCTTCTTGGAATTCTCCATGGCAAAATGTTTAAGCACCTTGTCAATGTATGTACTCTGGCCTAGGCCAAGAAATCCTTTAGATCTTAAGGCATAAAATATAGGCTACTTCACCTAAGTCTTTCATTGAAAATTAATTCTCAAGCCAAGTGTTCACTGACTGAAGAGTAGGGATATCATTTCCAATGAGTAGTATGTCATCTATATACAATATGAGAAAGATGACTGTGCTCCCACTAACCTTCTTGTAGACACAAGATTCATCTTCATTCTTAATGAAACCAAATGTTTTGACCGCATCATCAAATCGAAGATTTCAGCTTCTAGAAGCTTGCTTTAATCCATAAATGGATCTTTGCAACTTACAAACCTTTCTAGCTTGCTTTGGATCTACAAAACCTTCAAGTTGTGTCATTACACATCCTCGAGTAGATTTCTGTTAAGAAATGTGATTTTGACATCCATCTGCCAGATCTCATAATAATAGTAAGCTGCAATAGCAAGTAAAATCTGAATGGACTTAAACATCACAACTGGTGAAAAAGTTTCATCATAGTCTATACCATGAATTTGCTTGAAACCTTTAGCTACAACTCTACCTGTACCATCCATGTTAGTCTTCACTTTGAAGACCAATTTACACCCAATGGGTTTGATCCCTTCAGGTGGATCAACCAAAGTCCATACTTGGTTAGTGTACATGGATTCCATTTCGGATCTCATGGCCTCTAGCCATTTCTCAAAATCTAGGCTCTGTATAGCTTCCTGATAAGATGTAGGCTCATCAAGACCAATAAGCTCTACATCACCATGGTCAGACAAGAGAAATGAATATCTCTCAGGTTAACGACGGGTCCTATCAGATCTGCATAAAGCGTGTGCTACTTGAACAAGTTGTTGCTTCATAACTTCTTATGGTGCCTGTTCAATTTTCATTAAGGCATCGGTGCTAGTTTGTGTATCTTGAATTTCTTCAAGATCGACTTCACTCCCACTAGTCTTTCTAGAAATAAATTTTCTTTCTAGAAAGACACCAGTTCTAGCAATAAACACCTTGCCTTCTGTAGGATTATAGAAGTAATATCCCTTTATTTCCTTGGGATATCCTACAAAATAGCACTTGTCTGATTTGGGTCCAAGTTTATCTGAGACATGTCATCGAGCGTAAGCCTCACAACCCCAAATCTTCATAAAAGGCATCTTAGGACTCTTCCCAGTCCATATCATATATGGTGTCTTTATGAAGGCTTTAGATGGAACTCGGTTAAGTGTGAAAGCGACCGTCTCTAGAGCATGCCCCTAGAAGGAAGTAGGAAGATATGTATGACTCATCATCGATCGTACCATATCTAATAAGGTGCAATTTCTTCTTTTTGATACACCATTCCATTGTGGTGTTCCAGGTGGAGTGAGCTGAGATATGATCCCACACTCAATGAGATGGTCATGAAACTCTTGGCTAAGGTATTCCCCACCTCGATCTGATTGAAGCATTTTAATACTCATACCAAGTTGATTTTGTACTTCATTCTTGAATTCTTTGAACTTTTCAAAGGATTCTGACTTGTGTCTCATCAGATACACATAGCCTCCTCTAGCAGTGAAGGTAATGAAGTAATAATAGCCTCCTCTAGCAGCTATTCTGAAAGGCCCACATACATCTGTATGTATGAGTCCTAACAAGTCATTTGCTCTTTCGCTATGTCCACTAAATGGAGTCTTTGTCATCTTGCCTCAAAGACAAGATTTGCATGCCTCATATGATTCAAAATCAAATGAGTCCAAAAGTCCATCCTTATGGAGTTGGGATATGCGACTCTCATTTATGTGACCTAGGCGACAATGTCAGAGATATGTTTGGTTCAAATCATTAGACTTGAACTGTTTGGTATTTATGTTATAGATTGGGTTTTCAAAGTCTAGAACATAGAGGTCATTCATAAGAGGTGCACTACAATAGAACATATCATTGAAATATACGAAACAACATTTGTCCTTTATTACAAATGAAAATCCTTTCTTGTCCAAACAAGAAACAGATATAATGTTCTTTATCAAAGCAGGCACATAATAGCACTCTTCTAGTTCTAAAAATAGCACAGTGGGCAAAGATAAAGAATATGTTCCTACAGCGACAGCAGCAACTCTAGCACCATTGCCTACTCGTAGGTCCACTTCGCCCTTTGTCAATGCACTACTATTTCTCAACCCCTGCACATTAGTACAAATGTGAGATGCACATCTGGTATCTAATACCCATGAAGAAGAAATAGATAGATTGACTTCTATAACATATATACCTAAGCCAGAAGTCTCACTTCTCTTCCGTTTCAGTTCTTCTAGGTATACTTTGTAGTTCCTCTTCCAGAGTCCGGTCTCACCATAGTGGAAGCAGGTTCCTTCCTTAGCAACCCCACCTTTGGGTTTCAGTGCATGAGCCTTGCCCTTGCATTTGGCTTGGGTCTTACCCTTACCTTTAGGCTTCCACATGCATTTTCCCTTAGACACCATTAAAAAGGAACTAGGCTTTGCCTTCTTAAGATTTAATTCAACAGTTCTTAACATGCTCAATATCTCAGGCAGTGGTTTGTCAATTTCATTCATGTTGTAGTTCATGACAAATTAACTATAGGTATCGGGCAAAGACTACAATATAAGATCAGTGGCCAATTCTTGGCCTAGTGGAAATCCCAACCGTTGTAGGTTTTCTACATACTCAATCATTTTGAGTGCATATGGTCCTACGAGACTTTCTTCTTGCATTCTGCATTGAAACAGCGCTTTAAAGATCTCAAATCTCTCATGTCTTGCTTGTCCTTGATATAGTTGTCTAAGGTATTCAACCATATCATAAGCATCCATGTTCTCATGTTGCTTCTGAAGCTCAGAGTTCATGGTGGCGAGCATAAGGCATGACACATCTAATGCATCATCTTGATATTTCTTGTAAGCATCCCTATCAACTCTAGTAGCAGTAGCGGGGGGTGCCTCAGGAATGGGCTGCTCTAGAACGTACAGTTTTCATTCTTGCTTGAGAACTATTCTCAAGTTTCTGTACCAGTCCAGAAAGTTAGCTCAATTGAGCTTGTCCTTATCAAGGACAGATCGTAGAGAGAGAGTGTTCGACATATTTGATGACATGATTATCTACAACAACATAATACAGAACTTAGTATCATATATCGATCATTTAAATAGGCCTTTAATTAAATGATTCTCCCACAGAATTATAAAGCTTGTGTTAGTTAGAGCCCTAGAGCCAATCATTTGATGATTGTATGGACTCATTGTATCATATTCTTGTATATTAATAAAGGCATTTAGCTTGGTTATTATACTTACTTATATTGGTGCCAAATAAACTAAGTATAATAGCGTCCTTGAGTAGAAGGTTCTCACCTATATCAATCGGTTAGTTGAACCGATAGTGAGATGATATAGGGAACACTACTCTAAATCATTCCTAGTCGAGTATTAACATTCAGGGACAATGTTAATGCAATAAGACTAGCATGTAGGTCAACTCGATGACTTGATCTCACAAGTCATGGATATGGAGATATCAAGTTGACACATGGGTATGCATTGGAGAATGTATACTGAATGACCCGCCATGAGAAAGTATCATGGATCGTTATATGAGTGTCATATACTTTCTCATGTGGCTATTAGTATGACTATTAGTCCTTAGACCTGAAGTCACCATGGATCCCTACATAAGGAGTTATGTACTTTGGTTTCGTCAAACGTCACCCGTAACTGGGTGGACTATAAAGGCGATTACTGGATATATAACGAATTATGTAGAGGGATGTGAGTGATGTAGATGGGATCTATCCCTCCCATATGACGGGAGCGACATCGGTATTCTTGATAGAGTCATGGCCATGCCCAAATGAGTCAACATTAGATGTTGAGCTCATTTGATCGAGTGAGTCTACTTAGAGTTCAAGATTTAGATTGATTAGAGGATGACACGGTCTATGCCTCATATTGATCAATCTAGATGTCTAGGATAGAAGGACAATGTCACATATTGTGAGGAGTCACAATTAGTAGTCACAAGGTGATGTTGGATCTCAACATTCTTGTAACTTGGGTAGCAATGATGTATTGCTAGATGCCGCTCATTGCTTATGTTTCTAAAGGAGTTTAGAAACATTGCCAACGTTACAAGAACCTATTGGGTCACACACAAAGAACAAGTGGATGGAGATTAGGTTCATATGATGAACCAATTGGATTAGGTTCATATGATGCACCAAAGATTGGATTCAAATTAGACTTATTGAGTTAGACTCAATTAGATTCAATTGTTGAATGAGTCTAATTTAAATTTGATTCATTGAGTCAATTTACATTAATGAATTGAGATTCATTCAATTGAAATTGACTTGAATCAAATGTTGGATTTAACTCAACAAGGAAGAAATTGGTCAATTTTGACTTGACCAAATGAAAGTTGAAACATCAAGTTTGACTTGATGCATTGCCACATCATGTAGGTTGACTCATCCTACATGGCATGAGACATCCTTGCCACATCATCACCACCTCATAATGGTGTGCCACCTCATGGAGGTTACACACCCATTCCTTTTAATGTGGCCGGCCACATTAAATGAGGGGGGTTACATTTGTGTGGTCGGCCACACACTTGATGGTGTGTGAATGCAATTGATTTGCATTCATTTTTGCTTCTTCTTCCTTGGATGCTTGCTTCTCTTGGTGGTTGCCGTGACTTCCATGGTGGTGAGAAGGTGTTGAGTTTCATCCAAGAAAAGATAAGAGAGTGTGAAGGGCACAAGAAGAGGATACTACTAGTTGAGTATGTGAGAGTCTTCTTGTTTTCTCTCTTTTCTCCCTTTTTCAATCCCATCCGAGAGCTCTAGAAAGTGCTAGCACACTTGGGGCTCTCTTCTCCATCCTTGAGTGCTAGAGAGCACTCCTTATTCGTGTGGATATCACTAGAGAAGTATCTACCTTGATACTTTGGAGATCCGACACGTACCTTGGACGAGAGCGGGAATTTTGCGAGGGCACGCTTCAAAGGTAAAAGTTCTCAACACATAGATCTAGGAGTAGATCTAAAGTTTTGTAACTCGTACTTGTATTTCATTCGATTTTTCCTTGCACGGATCTACGGCTTTGGGGCTTTCGGGGTTTTCGCGACACGAAAAAGCGGTTTTCGCGGCCCGAAAAACCCACAGTGGTATCAGAGCCACGTGCAAGGCTTGTACGAGTTTAATTTTTTGGTTTTATGAAAACTAAAGTTTCTATAATTTTCTGTAAAATTATGATTTTTGGGTTTTTATGAGTATTTTTCTCGAGTAATCGAAGCACAAGTGTTTAGACACTTGTAGGCTTCGACTACCGGGAAGTTTTTTCCAAAACGGTGATGTTTCGACCCAAATCCGTTTGGGACAGCAAGCGAAGGCGCTGTAGGATCGCTTAGGAGCAACTCACGATGGTTAGATCGTGGGTAGGGGCACTCCCCCTAACCCCGCAAGGGGATTTGCTTCGCGATTGCGCTCGAAATCGCAAATCGGGACCGCCGGGAAAATTCTTCTCAAAGGTTTCATCCCAAATTGTTTTGGGACAGTGAGTTTAGGCGCTGTTGGATCGCAAAGGAACCCTCACGATGGTTAGATCGCGGGTAGGGGCGCTGCCCCTGGCCCCGCAAGGGGATCCGTTCCGCGATTGCGCACGAAATCGCTAAACGAGACCGCCGTTAAATTTTACTCGTAAAAATTGTAAAAATTAATTTTAAAATTATAGAAAATTATGAAAAATATATAATTTTGAATTATATATTAATTTTGTGATAGTCATGGCCCAAAAACCCAATATGATTGGATTGTGTTGTAATTCATAATACGGCCTGCGTGCCGTTATGTGTTTGCGCGTGTTGTATGTTTTTATTTTCCGCGACCTGCACGTCGTGCCTTTCTCATATATTCTAGTTGTAAATTAGATTTAGACTCGATTGTAACTTGAGTTTCAAATTGTAATGTACAAATTGGAGCGGTGGAGGGTCCACACGAGACGGAGTTCCGAGGCGGGCACGAGCAACACAAGGTGGTCAAAGGGAGGAGCTTGGAGAAGCTGTTGACCCTAGGTTGACCATTCGATCTTCTCATTGGCTTGAGAAGATCATAGTGGGGCCATGACTAAATCACAAATAGATTAATTAGTTAATTGCTTATGTATAAGATGCATGTTTAATAAGTAATTAATTAATTAGTGCCTTACGATTGGATTAGATCTAAGTCATGCACATGATGCACCCTTGCGATTAGATTAGATATAAGTCCTGCACAAGATGCATCCTTTTCGATTAGATTAGATCTCGATTGAACCAACTCTAAATGCCTAATCGTGCCGTGATACCTATCACTACCTCGATCACATGTATTGTTGAATCTGCCAAAGCAGAGCAATACATATTATCTTGGTAGGGTACGGAGGGACAATCTTGGTCCCGCCTATCAACGCATGGGTGAATACAAACTCAATTAGATTGAGTATTCCTAGTTGCTCGGTTAGATCGAGTCAACTATAGGCATTCTTCCAACGGTTGGAAAAAGATAGGTCAAAATCACATCTATATTAACTCTCGGGCGTATTAGCCAAAGCTAACTCGAGTTTTAATATAAATGTGGATATTGATTTTATAAACAAGAGTTGCATAGAGATGTAATTGGTAATTGTTATCTACCGATCATACTAAGCCTTGGGCGTATTAGCGAAAGCTAACTCAAGGGTTAGTATGATGTGGATCTTGTCCCACAAGAATTATAGAATTCAGTGGGAGCATCATTTAATTAAAGGCCTAATTAAATGATTTTAAAAGAATATGATATTTATTTCTACAAATTTTCTGTTGTAGATAACCATGACGTCAAATACGAACACTTTCTCCCTGCGTTTTGTCCTTAAGAAGGACAAGCTCAATGGAGCAAATTTCCTGGACTGGTACAGGAACCTGAGAATAGTTCTCACTCAGGAACGTAAACTGTACGTCCATTCCGGAGGCTCCTCCTGCCACTGCCACGCGAGCAGACTGGGATGCTTACAAGAAGCATCAAGATGACGCATTAGATGTGTCCTGTCTAATGCTCGCAACCATGAACTCTGAGCTTCAGAAGCAACATGAGTTGATGTGTGCTTACGATATGGTTGAACATCTTCATCAACTATATCAAGGACAAGCAAGGCACTGGAAGAGGAACTTCACAGGATACCTGGAAGATCTTAACAAGAAGAGAAATAAGATTTCTACTTCAGGTATAAATGTTATAAAAGTCAACCTCTCTATTTCTTCGTCGTGGGTATTAGATACCGGATGTGCTTCGCACATTTGTACTAATGTACAAGCACTGAGAAATAGCAGAGCATTGACAAAGGGCGAGATAGACCTACGAGTAGGCAATGGAGCACGGGTTGCTACTGTTGCTGTAGGGACTTATTTTCTATCTCTGCCCTCTAGGCTTATACTAGAGTTAGACGATTATTGTTATGTGCCTGCATTGACTAAGAACATTATATCAGTTTCTTGTTTGGACAAGAAAGGATTCTCGTTTATAATAAAGAACAAATGTTGTTCTGTCTATTTAAACGATATGTTCTATTGTAGTGCACCTCTGATGAACGGACTCTATATTCTAGACCTTGAGAGCTCTATCTATAACGTTAGTACCAAGAGGTTCAGATCGAACGATATGAACCACACCTATCTCTGGCACTGTCGCTTAGGTCATATAAATGACAAGCGCTTATCCCAGCTCCATAAGGATGGTTTGCTGGACTCATTTGATTTTGAATCATATGAGATATGCGAGTCATGCCTACGAGGCAAGATGACCAAGACTCCCTTTAGTGGGCACAGCGAAAGAGCGACTGATTTGTTAGGACTCATACATAGTGATGTATGTGGCCCTTTCAATGTCGCTGCTAGAGGCGGTTATAGGTACTTCATCACGTTTACTGATGACTTCAGTAGATATGGTTATGTGTACTTGATGACACATAAGTCAGAGTCCTTTGAAAAGTTCAAAGAATTCAAGAATGAAGTACAGAACCAGCTTGGCAAAAGTATTAAGATACTTTGATCAGATCGAGGTGGAGAATACCTTGGCCATGAGTTTCGTGACTACCTAGCTGAGTGTGGGATTCTATCCCAACTCACTCCTCCTGGAACACCACAGTGGAATGGTGTATTCGAAAGGAGGAATCGTACCCTATTAGATATGGTACGATCTATGATGAGTCACACAGATCTTCCGGCATACCTTTGGGGCTATGCTCTAGACACGACAGCTTTTATACTCAACCGAGTTCCATCAAAGGCCGTGATAAAGACACCGTATAGGATATGGACTGGGAGAGATGCCCAGGTGTCTTTCATGAGGATTTGGGGTTGTGAGGCTTACGTACGACGTCAAGTCTCAGACAAATTAGGACCCAAATTCGACAAGTTCTATTTCATTGGATATCCCAAGGAAACTAAGGGATATTACTTTTACATTCCTAGTCAGCACAAGATAGTTGTGGTAAAGACTGGGGTCTTTCTAGAAAGGGACTTTGTTTCTAGAAAGACTAGTGGGAGCGCGTTCGATCTTGAAGAAGTTCAAGATGCGAATAATAGCACTGATGCCTCGATGGAAATTGAACTGGAACCACAAAGTGTTGTGGATGATGTTGTTCCACAAAGAGTTGAGGAACAACAACCAGTTCAAGTAGACATACCTCTTCGCAGGTCTGATAGGGTACGTCGTCAGCCTGAGAGATACTCATTTCTCTTGTCTGACCATGATGACGTTATGCTCATAGAGGATGAGCCTACCACCTATCAGGAAGCTGTGATGAGACCAGATTATGAGAAATGGCTAGAGGCCATGAGATCCGAAATGGAATCCATGTACACCAACCAAGTATGGACTTTGGTTGATCCATCTGAAGGGGTAAAACCCATTGGGTGTAAGTGGGTCATTAAGAGAAAGACTGACATGGATGGACTTATCTATAAGGGTCGCTTGGTAGCTAAAGGTTTCAAGAAGATTTATGGTATTGACTATGATGAAACCTTTTCTCCAGTAGCGATGTTTAAGTCCATTCGGATCATGCTTGCTATTGCAGCCTACCATGACTATGAGATATAGCAGATGGATGTCAAAACCGTGTTTCTGAATGGAAACCTGCTCGAGGATGTGTACAAGACACAACCTGAGGGTTTTGTAGATCCACAGCATACTAGCAGAGTATGCAAGCTGCATAGGTCCATTTATGGACTAAAGCAAGCTTCTCGGAGCTGGAATCTTCGATTCGATGATGCAATCAAACAGTTTGGTTTCATCAAGAACGAAGATGAGCCTTGTGTCTACAAGAAGGTTGTAGAGGATATAGTTGTCTTCCTCATATTGTATGTGGATGACATACTACTCATTGGGAAGGACATCCCTATGCTTCAGTCTGTCAAGACCTGGCTAGGGAGTTGCTTCTCAATGAAGGACTTAGGTGAGGCATCCCGCATTCTAGGGATACATGTAACGCCCGCCCTTCCAGGTAGAACTAAGGCCACCCCGGAGGGACGGACGTCACTGAAACATAGACATCAATTATACTAATGCATATGGATTCATGGCAGCGGAAGACTTATTTAAATTTTTTTCTTTTTGTTCATATGCATTTAGTTTACTTATCATGGCATGTGAATCAAAGCATACTGAACATTATCATCATATCATCATTATTCTAACATGAGTAAAATATCATAAGTGTATGAAATACTAACTGAAATCATCAGCATAAGCATAGGTCCAACATTGTTCACATGCATAACTTAGATAATTCAAAGAAACTTAAATAGATCTATCCACCAACACTTCCACACACATCTTCTTTGCCTTTCCTGCTCTGCTCTCCTTAAACAATCCATTCCTTGCCTTTATCTGCAGTACAAGGAAAACGTGTAGCTATAAGCCAAAGGCTTAGTGAGATCCTTGCCTACCCATAAATCCGAAGAAACACATAACATAACATAACATGTAGAAAACATAGCATAGCATAACATAGCATGGAGAGTCATAACATAGAACATATCTTATCATGTAAAAACCATAACAACTCATAGCGTCACATGAGGGAGGCAGAACATAATATATCATATCACATAAGGAGCATAACATATCAAAGTCTATCATGTGAAGGTATATCATGATTCATATCACATTCTTTAAGCACATATCATGAAGCCTATCATATCATGTAAACATGTATCATAACTCATACCTGTTCATAAGGGTGCATAAACATAATTTCATAAATATGTGCATGTAGATGCAATATGTAAATTTTTAAAACATGTATCATGGAATGCACATATGCATCATGCTTCTTTCAAAACATATAGTATACATACTTGAATATCATATCATCATCATCATGAGAAGGGCCCTGGCTTGTACCACATGTAAACATAAATGCGCGCAATCCCTAGGACAGGGTAGCTAGCCCCGAACCTACTAGGGATCTAGGTCCGTTCATAGTCCGTCGACCTAGGGGCGTACTGAGGAGCCCATCCCTTAACGAGATCCGTTCATAGTCCGTCGACCCCGGGGCGCTTATGGAGCCCACCCTTGGTACAAGCCATAGAAAGTAAAATATCATGCATATCATATCTCATCATATCATACATGTCATAATTCTTGTCACATCATTAAGAGAGCTCTTGATCCCAACTTAAGGGGAAGCATCTCTTTACCATAGCATGAAGAGTGCTCTTGATCCAAACTTAAGGGAAGCAACTCTTTTCCATAACATGAAGAGTGCTCTTGGTCCCAGCTTAAGGGAAGCAACTCTTTAGGCTTTTCTTCTTACATAAGCCATTCATACATGCATTATGAAACATAACATGTTCTTATCATAACATAAAGCATAACATGTCATTTTCATATCATCAAACATGGCATATCATCTCATGAACTTAACATACATATCATGAACATGGCATATCATATCATGAGTCTAGCATATCATATCATTAACATGGCATATCATGTCATAAGTCTATCATGTCATATCATAAGCATGGCACATCTTATCATAAGACATAGAAATGCAACATATCATAAAGCATGAAAGCTTACTTCACTTATATATCAAAGACTACATATCATGAAAATGCCTAAGCATGTTTGGTTAGGTTTAACTCTTTCCTAACCCAATTTATCCATCTTGGCCGAACCATATCAGTAGGTTTCATCCTCATTTCATTCCATATTAAGCATAGAACTTACCCACATAACATGTAAAACTTAATCTACGCACATACAAGGTAATATACTTCATGAATAAGCATGTTTGAGTTCAAAACTCTAACCTTAACCCATTTATCTCAATTTGGACAAAACATATCAGTAGGGTTCTTATATCATTTGGTTCCATATGAAGCATAAAACTTATCCACATAGCATGTAAACTTGATCTAAGCACATACAAGGTAATATACTTCATGAATAAGCATGTTTGAGTTCAAAACTCTAACCTTAACCCATTTATCTCAATTTGGAAAAAACATATCAGTAGGGTTCTTATATCATTTGGTTCCATATGAAGCATAAAACTTATCCACATAGCATGTAAACTTGATCTAAGCATATACAAGGTAATATACTTCATGAATAAGCATGTTTGAGTTCAAAACTCTAACCTTAACCCATTTATCTCAATTTGGACAAAACATATCAGTAGGGTTCTTATATCATTTGGTTCCATATGAAGCATAAAACTTATCCACATAGCATGTAAACTTGATCTAAGCATATACAAGGTAATATACTTCATGAATAAGCATGTTTGAGTTCAAAACTCTAACCTTAACCCATTTATCTCAATTTGGACAAAACATATCAGTAGGGTTCTTATATCATTTGATTTCATATGAAGCATAAAACTTATCCACATAGCATGTAAACTTGATCTAAGCACATACAAGGCAATATACTTCATGAATAAGCATGTTTGAGTTCAAAACTCTAACTCTAACCCATTTATTTCAATTTGGCCGAAACATATCAGTAGGATTTCATATCATTCTACTCCATAAGAAGCATAAGTCTTAACATGTAACATGCACATTTAATTTAAGTTCCTATAGAGCATAGTACAAGTACCTACAAGGAACCATACTTCATGAATAAGCCTATTTGAGTTCAAAACTCTAACCCTAACCCTTTTATTTTCATTTGGCCGAAACATATCAGTAGGGTTTCATGTCTTTTTATCCCTTAGGAAGTATAAAACTTAAACATGTAGCATGCACATTTAATCTAAGTACCTATAGAATATTGTACAAGTACTTACAAGGAACCATACTTCATGAATAAGCCTATTTGAGTTCAAAACTCTAACCCTAACCCTTTTATTTTCATTTGGCCGAATCATATCAGTAGAGTTCCATATCATTTTATTCCATATGAAGTATAAAACTTAAACTTATAACAAGCCCATTTAATCTAAGTGCCTACAAGGTATTGTACTTCATGTTCTAAGCATATTTGAGTTCAAAAACTTAAACCCTAACCCATTTATTCAATTTTTGCCAACCATATCAGTAGGGTTTACCACCATTTCATTCCATATGAAGCATAAAGACCTTAGTTATAAACATGTAAAAATTCATACATCACAAAAAGGTACAACTAGTATGGTTTCTAACTAAAATTCTTGACCTAAGGCCTTATAATCAATTTGGCCGAACCATATAGCTAGGTTTCTCTTTTTTTTTTTTTCTTCACGACATGAAGAATGAAGACTAAACTAACAACATATGAAATTCATATATCATAGAGTAGAAATTTAAGTATGTGATCAAAGAAAAACTTATTCTAGATCCTTTCTTCCATCCTTGGCCGAATCATGCAACAAGTTCTAAATTTCTTTTTTTTTTTTATAACATGAAGCATCTCTTATCACTTGTTAACCCTAAGTAACTACCTATTATTTATCTTGACCATCTTCTTTCAAGAAAAGTTTTAGAGTTTCGAAAGAGAAAAACATTCTAAAAACCGAAGCTACTTGTACTGCAGTGAGGGGATACTCACATCCTTGTGCTTGTTTTCCTTAGAGATTTAACCTTTTGTTGTGGATCCTTCCTAGAGAGGGGAAGCTTCCTTGCTCCTTGGTCTCGGCAAGAATAAGAATGGGTGAAGAAAGGGGGCACGGTGAAGGAGGAAGGAGTAAGAGAGTGAATGAGAAAAATGCCAACTCATTTTAATTTCTTCCTTTTATTCATCATGAGAGGAGGAAGGAAAAATATATTTTTCTTCCTCCTTTCTTTTACTCTCTTCATCATTAAGAAAAGTCTAGATACATCCCTTCTTGGTGAGTAAGAAAGGAATATTCTAGAGCATCTCTTCATTAGAGAGGGAGAAGACAACTCTCACTTCTCCTTCTAAGAGAAGAGCCTTTTCTTCTTACATTTAATTATGGTTTCCCTCTCTTTCCTTACAATAATTTCTCTTGTTCTAGTGGTTATCTTATTCAGGTATCTAATAAGAGATCCAGAGTTCAAGTCCTAGACCTTATGTATTTTTATTTCTATTTTATTTATTTAAGTGTTTAGCTAGGAGCAAAAATTCAACTAAAGCATATATATTTTTCTTTATTCATGATAGAATATTCTAGAATTTTGCTAAGGACCCTATGGGTGTTACAGTCTCCCATACCTCATAAAAGTTCGTCCTCGAACTTACAATAGCTCGGGGTACTTCTGTCTCATATCGTCTTCACGTTCCCAAGTTGCTTCTTCCAACCGTTGATTTTGCCACAGAACCTTTACTAAAGGTATTTCCTTGTTCCTTAGCCTTTTAATATCTCGATCTAATATCTGCATCGGTCGGCTCTCGTAGCTTAGGTCCTCTTGAACTTGAACTGTCTGTGGTTCGATCACTTGATCTGTGCCACCCATGTACTTCTTGAGCATTGAGACATGGAACACATTGTGAATAGCCGACATCTCTGATGGTAACTCTAGTTCATAAGCCACCTTGCCAACTCTCTTCAGAATTTGATATGGTCCTACATATCGAGGACTTAGTTTTCCCTTCTTTCCGAATCTCATCACTCCTTTCATAGGAGCTACTTTGAGGAATACTAAATCCCCGACGCTAAATTCCAGCGGCCTACGTCGCTTATCTGCATAATTCTTCTGCCGACTTTGGGCAGTCTCTATTCTTTGGCGGATCTTCTGTATTGCACGGGTGGTGCTATCGATAAGATCGGTTTGAAATCCCATTTCCTTCTTTTCACCGCCTTCATACCAACATATAGGGGATCTATATTTTCTCCCGTACAATGCTTCGTATGGTGCCATACCAATGGTAGCTTGATAGCTATTGTTATAGGCAAATTCTGCTAAGCATAGATATCGGCACCAGCTCCCTTTGAAGTCCAGGGCACAAGCTCGTAACATATCTTCCAATACTTGATTCACCCTTTCTGTTTGCCCGTCAGTCTGAGGGTGAAAGGCAGTGCTGAATAATAATTTCGTACCCAGGGCTTTCTGAACACATTCCCAAAAATGTGAAATAAAACGGTCATCTCTATCAGAGATGATGGTCTTAGGGATCCCATGCAGTCTGATAATCTCTTTGACATATAATTGGGCTAGCTGTTCGATCGAGTAGGTCATCTTGATTGCCATAAAATGGGCCGATTTGGTCAACCTGTCCACGATTACCCATATAGCATCGTAGCCATTCGTCGTTTTGGGAAGTCCCGAAATGAAGTCCATGGAAATATCCTCCCATTTCCATTCTGGAATCTGAATTGGCTGCAGTACACCTCCAGGTCTCTGGTGTTCTGCTTTAACTCTTTGGCAGGTCAGGCAAGTACTGACGTGCTGAGCCACATCTCTCTTCATACCAAACCACCAGAATTTCTTCTTCAGGTCTTGGTACATTTTGGTGGATCCAGGATGCATTGCGTATGGTGTCGCATGCGACTCCTCTAATAACTTTTTCCGCATCTCTGAATCGTCGGGAATACATAGGCGATCCTTGAAGTACAGTATTCCACTATCAGCGATACGAAATCCGTTATCCTTCCCTTCTAAGACTTCTTGCTTGATCCTTTGGATACTGGGGTCGCGGGTTTGTTTCTCCAATATATTGTCGAATAATGTTGTTGCTAGGGTCAGGGTAGAGAGTTGCCCGGTCACATTCTCAATCCCCTGACCGGTAATGTTTCTCGGTTTCCCGATAAATTCATATTTTGGTTTGCATTTAGGATTTGATAACATATTTGCATAATGACCAATAATAGGTATCTGACCTGTAATGACCGTCGAAGCACTTGTCCCATCTTCTCTGGTGAGGGAATGGATCCTGGCATTCGTCATAGTTGGCGGGGCTTCCAGTCTCCCATGGCCAATCTGAGGGCCTTCTAGTGCAGCTTGCATTAGATGTAGCTGTGAGGGGGCACCACTGTTCTGGATACTCTGCTGCTGAGGTGTCTGCATCTGAGTAGGACAATTTCTGGCCAAGTGTCCTTCCAATCCGCAGCTGTAGCACTTATTCGTGCCCACACGGCATTTTCCCGGATGCTTCTTTCCGCAGGTGGTGCACTGAGGAAACATAGGTTGCTTGTTCGCTGAACCACCCTGAGAACTGTTCCATTGTTTCCTCTTACCGTTGGAGTTTCCCTTCCATTTGGTTCTGTTATGTTGAGGTTTCTGAACTTGACTCTTACCCTCATTCATCGCCTTCTGATAGTGTTCAGTGATCAGAGCACTGCTAATTAATTCCTCGGTGGTCTGTGGTCTATTAACGTCGCCGGCCACATTTAGGGCTATCTCGGGTCTGAGCATCTTCAGCATTAGTCTGACCCTTTCTCTTTCTGTACTGACTAGCTCTGGACATAGGCGTGCTAATCGGTTAAATTTCTTCACGGCCTCATTCACTGATAGGTCACCTTGCCGAAACTCGGTGAACTCATCGTAGTGTTTATTGGTCACCCGCATATGGAAGAACTCTTCAAGGAATTCAGTCTCGAAGTCTGTCCATCTCATCTGATTCACCTGTCTCTTTGCTTTGACTCGGTCCCACCACATTCTGGCATCGCCTGTAAGGCAAAATGATACACACTTAACCTTCTCGTGTTCGGGCCAATCTAAAAGCTCCACGATACTTTCCACAGTCTTAAGCCATGCCTGAGCATCCCATGGCTCACAGTTTCCGGAGAAGGCTTCTGGCTTCAACCTCTGCCACTGAATCAGGTATGCCTCTTATCGGACCACTGGAATAGGAGCTACCGGTGGTACCGGTGCCGGAGGTACTGGTACAGCCGCAGGTATAATAGGTATCGCATTTGGGTTCCCTGGTGGTGTAACAGGATTCCCTTGCTGATTCATCAATGCAGTGATCGTTTGTTGCTGTTCCGTGACCTGACGCTGGAGCTCGGTAATCACATGCATCAGATCGGGTGGAGGTACCGTCTCATTTGCTCGGGTAGTTCGTGTTCTAACCATGCTTTATCATCAATAATCACAATAAGCTAATATAAGTTATCATTATTCATAACCAGACTACCCTAAGGTTGTTATTTTTCCTAATCTACCATCATATATATCTAAGCTAAAAAAAAAAAATGTGATAACTAAATAAATAAGATAATAAGCATGCATATTATCAAACATCATAAAGAAAATAGATCAAGCATAAATATCTCCTCAAAATAAAATTTAAGCATAAAATCCTTACTTGGAGTGGCAGGATAAAGGCTTGATGTGTGTGTAGTGGAAGGTAGACCTGCTCTGATACCAACTTGTAAAGCCCGCCCTTCCAGGTAGAACTAAGGCCACCCCGGAGGGACGGACGTCACTGAAACATAGACATCAATTATACTAATGCATATGGATTCATGGCAGCGGAAGACTTATTTAAATTTTTTTCTTTTTGTTCATATGCATTTAGTTTACTTATCATGGCATGTGAATCAAAGCATACTGAACATTATCATCATATCATCATTATTCTAACATGAGTAAAATATCATAAGTGTATGAAATACTAGCTGAAATCATCAGCATAAGCATAGGTCCAACATTGTTCACATGCATAACTTAGATAATTCAAAGAAACTTAAATAGATCTATCCACCAACACTTCCACACACATCTTCCTTGCCTTTCCGGCTCTGCTTCCCTTAAATAATCCATTCCTTGCCTTTATCTGCAGTACAAGGAAAACGTGTAGCTATAAGCCAAAGGCTTAGTGAGATCCTTGCCTACCCATAAATCCGAAGAAACACATAACATAACATAACATGTAGAAAACATAGCATAGCATAACATAGCATGGAGAGTCATAACATAGAACATATCTTATCATGTAAAAACCATAACAACTCATAGCGTCACATGAGGGAGGCAGAACATAATATATCATATCACATAAGGAGCATAACATATCAAAGTCTATCATGTGAAGGTATATCATGATTCATATCACATTCTTTAAGCACATATCATGAAGCCTATCATATCATGTAAACATGTATCATAACTCATACCTGTTCATAAGGGTGCATAAACATAATTTCATAAATATGTGCATGTAGATGCAATATGTATATTTTTAAAACATATATCATGGAATGCACATATGCATCATGCTTCTTTCAAAACATATAGTATAAATACTTGAATATCATATCATCATCATCATGAGAAGGCCCTGGCTTGTACCACATGTAAACATAAATGCACGCAATCCCTAGGACAGGGTAGCTAGCCCCGAACCTACTAGGGATCTAGGTCCGTTCATAGTCCGTCGACCTAGGGGCGTACTGAGGAGCCCATCCCTTAACAAGGTCCGTTCATAGTCCGTCGACCCCGGGGCGCTTATTGAGCCCACCCTTGGTACAAGCCATAGAAAGTAAAATATCATGCATATCATATCTCATCATATCATACATGTCATAATTCTTGTCATATCATTAAGAGAGCTCTTGATCCCAACTTAAGGGGAAGCATCTCTTTACCATAGCATGAAGAGTGCTCTTGATCCCAACTTAAGGGGAAGCAACTCTTTTCCATAACATGAAGAGTGCTCTTGATCCCAACTTAAGGGAAGCAACTCTTTTCCATAACATGAAGAGTGCTCTTGGTCCCAGCTTAAGGGAAGCAACTCTTTAGGCTTTTCTTCTTACATAAGCCATTCATACATGCATTATGAAACATAACATGTTCTTATCATAACATAAAGCATAACATGTCATTTTCATATCATCAAACATGGCATATCATCTCATGAACTTAACATACATATCATGAACATGGCATATCATATCATGAGTCTAGCATATCATATCATTAACATGGCATATCATGTCATAAGTCTATCACGTCATATCATAAGCATGGCACATCTTATCATAAGACATAGAAATGCAACATATCATAAAGGATGAAAGCTTACTTCACTTATATATCAAAGACTACATATCATGAAAATGCCTAAGCATGTTTGGTTAGGTTTAAATCTTTCCTAACCCAATTTATCCAATTTGGCCGAACCATATCAGTAGGTTTCATCCTCATTTCATTCCATATTAAGCATAGAACTTACCCACATAACATGTAAAACTTAATCTACGCACATACAAGGTAATATACTTCATGAATAAGCATGTTTGAGTTCAAAACTCTAACCTTAACCCATTTATCTCAATTTGGACAAAACATATCAGTAGGGTTCTTATATCATTTGGTTCCATATGAAGCATAAAACTTATCCACATAGCATGTAAACTTGATCTAAGCACATACAAGGTAATATACTTCATGAATAAGCATGTTTGAGTTCAAAACTCTAACCTTAACCCATTTATCTCAATTTGGACAAAACATATCAGTAGGGTTCTTATATCATTTGGTTTCATATGAAGCATAAAACTTATCCACATAGCATGTAAACTTGATCTAAGCATATACAAGGTAATATACTTCATGAATAAGCATGTTTGAGTTCAAAACTCTAACCTTAACCCATTTATCTCAATTTGGACAAAACATATCAGTAGGGTTCTTATATCATTTGGTTCCATATGAAGCATAAAACTTATCCACATAGCATGTAAACTTGATCTAAGCATATACAAGGTAATATACTTCATGAATAAGCATGTTTGAGTTCAAAACTCTAACCTTAACCCATTTATCTCAATTTGGACAAAACATACCAGTAGGGTTCTTATATCATTTGGTTTCATATGAAGCATAAAACTTATCCACATAGCATGTAAACTTGATCTAAGCACATACAAGGCAATATACTTCATAAATAAGCATGTTTGAGTTCCAAACTCTAACTCTAACCCATTTATTTCAATTTGGCCGAAACATATCAGTAGGATTTCATATCATTCTACTCCATAAGAAGCATAAGTCTTAACATGTAACATGCACATTTAATCTAAGTTCCTATAGAGCATAGTACAAGTACCTACAAGGAACCATACTTCATGAATAAGCCTAGTTGAGTTCAAAACTCTAACCCTAACCCTTTTATTTTCATTTGGCCGAAACATATCAGTAGGGTTTCATGTCTTTTTATCCCTTAGGAAGTATAAAACTTAAACATGTAGCATGCACATTTAATCTAAGTACCTATAGAATATTGTACAAGTACTTACAAGGAACCATACTTCATGAATAAGCCTATTTGAGTTCAAAACTCTAACCCTAACCCTTTTATTTTCATTTGGCCGAATCATATCAGTAGAGTTCCATATCATTTTATTCCATAAGAAGTATAAAACTTAAACTTATAACAAGCCCATTTAATCTAAGTGCCTACAAGGTATTGTACTTCATGTTCTAAGCATATTTGAGTTCAAAAACTTAAACCCTAACCCATTTATTCAATTTTGCCAACCATATCAGTAGGGTTTACCACCATTTCATTCCATATGAAGCATAAAGACCTTAGTTATAAACATGTAAAAATTCATACATCACAAAGAGGTACAACTAGTATGGTTTCTAACTAAAATTCTTGACCTAAGGCCTTATAATCAATTTGGCCGAACCATATAGCTAGGTTTCTCTTTTTTTTTTTTTCTTCATGACATGAAGAATGAAGACTAAACTAACAACATATGAAATTCATATATCATAGAGTAGAAATTTATGTATGTGATCAAAGAAAAACTTATTCTAGATCCTTTCTTCCATCCTTGGCCGAATCATGCAACAAGTTCTAAATTTCTTTTTTTTTTATAACATGAAGCATCTCTTATCACTTGTTAACCCTAAGTAACTACCTATTCTTTATCTTGACCATCTTCTTTCAAGAAAAGTTTTAGAGTTTCGAAAGAGAAAAACATTCTAAAAACCGAAGCTACTTGTACTGCAGTGAGGGGATACTCACATCCTTGCGCTTGTTTTCCTTAGAGATTTAAGCTTTTGTTGTGGATCCTTCCTAGAGAGGGGAAGCTTCCTTGCTCCTTGGTCTCGGCAAGAAGAAGAATGGGTGAAGAAAGGGGGCACGGTGAAGGAGGAAGGAGTAAGAGAGTGAATGAGAAAAATGCCAACTCATTTTAATTTCTTCCTTTTATTCATCATGAGAGGAGGAAGGAAAAATATATTTTTCTTCCTCCTTTCTTTTACTCTCTTCATCATTAAGAAAATTCTAGATACATCCCTTCTTGGTGAGTAAGAAAGGAATATTCTAGAGCATCTCTTCATTAGAGAGGGAGAAGACAACTCTCACTTCTCCTTCTAAGAGAAGAGCCTTTTCTTCTTACATTTAATTATGGTTTCCCTCTCTTTCCTTACAATAATTTCTCTTGGTCTACTGGTTATCTTATTCAGGTATCTAATAAGAGATCTAGAGTTCAAGTCCTAGACCTAATGTATTTTTATTTCTATTTTATTTATTTAAGTGTTTAGCTAGGAGCAAAAATTCAACTAAAGCATATATATTTTTCTTTATTCATGATAGAATATTCTAGAATTTTGCTAAGGACCCTATGGGTGTTACAATACATATCTATAGAGATAGATCTAAGAGATTGCTTGGCCTAAGTCAGAGTACATACATTGACAAGGTACTCCTTCGGTTTGCATTGCAGAACTCCAAGAAGGGATTTCTGCCATAAGACTAGCATGTAGGTCAATCATTTGATGATTATATGGACTCATTGTATCATATTCTTGTATATTAATAAAGGCATTTAGTTTGGTTATTATACTTACTTATATTGGTGCCAAATAAACTAAGTATAATAGTGTCCTTGAGTAGAAGGTTCTCACCTATATCAATTGGTTAGTTGAACCGATAGTGAGATGATATAGGGAACACTACTCTAAATCATTCCTAGTCGAGTATTAACATTCAGGGACAATGTTAATGCAATAAGACTAGCATGTAGGTCAACTCGATGACTTAATCTCACAAGTCATGGATATGGAGATATCAAGTTGACACATGGGTATGCATTGGAGAATGTATACTGAATGACCCGCCATGAGAAAGTATCATGGATCGTTATATGAGTGTCATATACATTCTCATGTGGCTATTAGTATGACTATTAGTCCTTAGACCTGAAGTCACCATGGATCCCTACATAAGGAGTTATGTACTTTGGTTTCGTCAAACGTCACCCGTAACTGGGTGGACTATAAAGGCGATTACTGGGTATATAACGAATTATGTAGAGGGATGTGAGTGATGTATATGGGATCTATCCCTCCCATATGATGGGAGCGACATCGGTATTCTTGATAGAGTCATGGCCATGCCCAAATGAGTCAACATTAGATGTTGAGCTCATTTGATCGAGTGAGTCTACTTGGAGTTCAAGATTTAGATTGATTAGAGGATGACACGGTCTATGCCTCATATTGATCAATCTAGATGTCTAGGATAGAAGGACAATGTCACATATTGTGAGGAGTCACAATTAGTAGTCACAAGGTGATGTTGGATCTCAACATTCTTGTAACTTGGGTAGCAATGATGTATTGCAAGATGTCGCTCATTGCTTATGTTTCTAAAGGAGTTTAGAAACATTGCCAACGTTACAAGAACCTATTGGGTCACACACAAAGAACAAGTGGATGGAGATTAGGTTCATATGATGAACCAATTGGATTAGGTTCATATGATGCACCAAAGATTGGATTCAAATTAGACTTATTGAGTTAGACTCAATTAGATTCAATTGTTGAATGAGTCTAATTTAAATTTGATTCATTGAGTCAATTTACATTAATGAATTGAGATTCATTAAATTGAAATTGACTTGAATCAAATGTTGGATTTAACTCAACAAGGAAGAAATTGGTCAATTTTTACTTGACCAAATGAAAGTTGAAACATCAAGTTTGACTTGATGCATTGCCACATCATGTAGGTTGACTCATCCTACATGGCATGAGACATCCTTGCCACATCATCACCACCTCATAATGGTGTGCCACCTCATGGAGGTTACACACCCATTCCTTTTAATGTGGCCGGCCACATTAAATGAGGGGGTTACATTTGTGTGGCCGGCCACACACTTGATGGTGTGTGAATGCAATTGATTTGCATTCATTTTTGCTTCTTCTTCCTTGGATGCTTGCTTCTCTTGGTGGTTGCCGTGACTTCCATGGTGGTGAGAAGGTGTTGAGTTTCATCCAAGAAAAGATAAGAGAGTGTGAAGGACACAAGAAGAGGATACTACTAGTTGAGTATGTGAGAGTCTTCTTGTTTTCTCTCTTTTCTCCCTTTTTCAATCCCATCCGAGAGCTCTAGAAAGTGTTAGCACACTTGGGGCTCTCTTCTCCATCCTTGAGTGCTAGAGAGCACTCCTTGTTCATGTGGATATCACTAGAGAAGTATCTACCTTGATACTTTGGAGATCCGACACGTACCTTGGACGAGCGGGAATTTTGCGAGGGCACGCTTCAAAGGTAAAAGTTCTCAACACATAGATCTAGGAGTAGATCTAAAGTTTTGTAACTCGTACTTGTATTTCATTCGATTTTTCTTTGCATGGATCTACGGCTTTGGGGCTTTCGAGGTTTCTGCAACGCAAAAAAGCGGTTTTCGCGGCCCGAAAAACCCAACAGCTTGGTATGAGCGAGTCATGGTTGTGGTTTTACCCACACTACTATCTCCAATTCCAATCGTGATAATATTCATGTGGGGCAAGACCCACATTATACCTCATCTTAAGTTAGCTTTGGCTAATCGCCCAAGACTCGTATAATGTAGGTAGGCATCTTATACCAATTGCATCAAATGCAACTCTTGTATAGCTAGATGAACAATACTATTTGTTCATTTGCCCATCTTATGAAATTTATATTATAGCTCATCTTAAGGATATGCCTCTAAGCTCTCATTCTAAATGAGACAACTTAGTTAAGTCGCACCCAAGTTTAATAGTCGGGCATCACAATTGTCCTATCGCACTCTAGCAAGATAAATTGAGTCACTTTGCTTTAGCAAAACCTGACTACAATTGATCGAGCTAGATGTGAGTATTAAACTTTTGGTAGGCATATTCTAAAGGACCTAATTATTTATATTAAACATGTATCGAATACATCACAATGCACACATCACACATATATGCCTAAATCAAAACGTGACACAGTTATGGCCCCCATAAACTACGATCTTCTCAAGCCAATGAGAAGAGCGATGAGTCCACCTAGGTCAAAGAAGCTTCTCCAAGCGCTCCCTTTGTCACCATGTGTTGTTGTCCTTCCTTCCTTCCTTTTCACCCATCGTCGAGTAGACTAACTCCTTCCTAATTTGTATATTACAAAATCTAAAGAAACTCGATTTACATTCGAGTGTAGTCTAAAATTACAACTAAAATGAAAAGGATAAATGCACGACACGCAGGCCATATTATGAATTACAACAACCCACACAACCACATAGGGGATTCAAGGGCCATAACCATGCACCATGTCATATATATTCATAATATATTTACTACATAAATTTACTATGATTGCAATAACAAATTATGAGCCGCAACACCACGGCGGTCCATGCCACGAGGGTTAAGGGGTAGCGCCCCCGAAAAAAAAATAATTTTGCATACTTGTTTATGAGTTACTACCATGCCCGAGACCCTACTACCCCTAAGACCGACTATGTTTTGTTTCGAACAAAACACCTTTGGCCGAGACCTTGTTGGTCACATACCAACTATATTTTGTTCTCATCAAAACACTAATTTTTTGGCCGGAACTCATAATTTTGCATATCATAATAAACCTATCATGCTTTTCTATATCACATATAAAAACTCTAAAACTTAGTATATTCCTTTGCAAGTGGCTCTGATACCACTGTAAGGAAATAGGTCGCTAAACACGCAAACGCATAGCGAAAGAACCTATTTCCTCCAGAAGATCTCTGTGAAGGGAGAAGAAAAATATACTAAGTCTACATAGGAACATGAGAGATTATACCTTTTTAGCATGTTCACGGACTCCCGATAGCTCGGATCACAGCACGGTCTCACGTTCGCACCTCTACAGTATCCACACGAACAAGCGTTCGTTTGTCTCACAAACTCACAAGATGGAGAAAGGTTGTGCTAGCAACCTATGGAGTGGATTTCGGCCAAGAGGAGAGGAGCAATGAGAATGAAGAGAATTAAGCCAAAATGAAGAGAAAAATAATTAAGTATTTTCATCCAATGAAAACACTTAATTAGCATTAATAGCCTTAATGAGCATTTACACTCCATTAAGGACCACACACTTGTAACTCCTCATTTCAAATAACCCCTCATTTCAATTTTGAAAATGGAATCAAATGTATCATTGAATTTTGAAATTCAATGAATGTCTCATTAATCCTCACTTGAGTCTAATTCAAGTATCCTCACTTGAGTCTAACTCAAGTCTAATTCAATCGAGTCTAACTCAAGTCTAATTCAATCGAGTCTAACTCAAGTCTAATTCAATCGAGTCTTACTCAATTAATCTCATACAATTTAAATTCAATGAATCACATTTCATTAATTTGAATTGACTCTTGAGTCTAGTTTGAATTGGACTTAATCCAACAATTAGATCCAATTGAATCTAACTCAATAAGTCCAATTCGGATAAGACTTAATACAATGATTCATCATATGAACCCATCTCCAAATCTACTAGTTCTTTGTGTGTGGCCCAATAGGTTCCCATAACATTGGTAATGTATCTAAATCAACATTTAGATACAAAAGCAATGAGTGGCATCTAGCAAGGCATTATTGCTACCCAAGTGACGAGAAGGTCAAGATCAGACCTAACCTGTCTGTGACTATTATCTTGTATGACTTGGTTCCTCTATCCTTGATATCGAGATTGATCAATGAGGCATAGACTGTGTCATCATTTTATCAACCTTTATGTTTCTTGATATCTAAGTAAACATACTCAATCAAATAAGCTCAATATCTCATATTGACTCATTTGAGCATGGTCATGCTTTCTTTGTGTCCTAGTAATCAAGGGGCCCACAGATATCGTTTGTAACACCCACGAATTCTTAAGCTAAGTAGGTGAAGATTTCTTTTAGAATAAAAGAAGATAAGATAGAAATATATATATATATATATATATATATATAAAGAATTTGGTCAAGGATTGAACCTTGAACCTTCTTAAGCTAAGAATTATAGAATTACCACTAGACCATCATGAGTTATTGTTAAATAGAGAATGGATATTGTAGATAAAGATAAAACCATGATTAAGATAAGAAAGCAAGAAAACATCATGTAGCTTTCTTCCTCCTTCTCTTGATTAAGAAGCAAGACAAGTTGTTTTTTTTTCTTCCTCACTCTTTTTCATTTTCGTGGATGACAAGAGAGAAGGAGAGGAGAGGAAGTAGGGGGATGAATGAAGACATTTCTTCATCATTAAGAGAATAAAAGATGAGTTAAGAAGAGGGGAAAGCAAAGCCTCTTTTTGCTTCTTACTTCCACCTAGCATAAGAGGGAAAATCAAGAAGGGACTTCATTTTTTTCTTCCCTTCCCTCATCTTGCCGTGACCTAGAGCCTCCTCTCTTCTTTCCCAAAAATCCAACTAAGGTTTTCCCCCTAAGAAAACCAAACCACAAGAAGGAACCCTTAAGATCTACCTCTCACAAGCAAGAAAAACACAAAGGAGCACTAGGAGGAGGAGCTCTCTTCTTTCTTTTCACCAAAGGGTACCTTCTCTTAGGAAAAGACCAAGCAAGAGGATGTGAGTATCCCCTCACCTGTGGTACAAGTGGTTATATGATTTTTGTTCGGGTTTATATGAATTTATAACCTAGAGTTTCCTTTAGAAATTTCGGTTAGGATACTTGTAAAGTTCATGGAAGCTTAAAACCAAAACCAATATGTTTAAGTTTTCCCTCATGATATGTTATGAATATGACCTTGATATTTCATGCTTGTATAAGGCTTGGAGTTAGGTGATACTCTACCTTAGGGTTCGGCCATGAAGAGGCTTAAAACCTAGGGAAGCTCAATTTAAAAACTAACATGCCTATGATCACTTCTATGATGTTATATGAATATTTTCCTTGATGTTTTTACTTGTATGTTGTTTAGAACTAGTAGGACCCTACTTTAAGGTTTCGGTCATGAAGGGATTTAATACCCTAAGGAGGCTCAACCTCAAATTTAGCTTGCTATGTTTTACCTTATGAAAAGATATGAAAAATAACATAAAGCCCTTGAGATTCATGTTGCTTAGAGTTAAGTTTTCACATGTTGAACATTCGGCCACCATGAAATGTAGGGCTTAGGCAAGTCTAAATTCAACTCTAACATGTTTATGTTCCTCCCTATGATATGCTATGAAATTCATAAGGTACTCACATGCTTGTAAATTCTAGAAGAGGTATCAAGTATGAAGTTTTCCATAATATGTTGTCAATGTTCTCTTGAGGTTTATATTTGTATGTGCTTAGAACTAGTAGGACCCTATCACAAGGTTTCGGCCATGAAGGGATTAAATACCTTAATAAGGCTCAACCTCAAATTCAGCTTGCTTATGTTTTACCCTATGAAAAGATATGAAGATAACATAATGCACTTGAGATTTCATGTTGCTTAGGGTTATGTTTACACATGTTGAACATTCGGCCACCATGAAAAGTAGGGCTTAGGCAAGCCTAAATTCAACCCTAATATGTTATGTTTTTCTCTATGATATGCTATGAAATTTATAGGGTACTCATATGCTTAGAATCTATGCTTTTGGTAGCATTCGGCCACTTACACTTGGTGAACTTAGGGAGCTTGAACTTTAGCCTAATATGCTTATGTGAATGCCTATGATAAATTCATGGAAATTGATTAAGATTCACATATTTGCATGCTATTTTAACCAAGTTTTTGGATCATGTATGTTTCGGCCAAGATGGATTTAAAAACCTAGGAAGCATAGAACCTAAATCAAATATGCTTATGATGTTCCTTATGTTCAATGTTATGGAAATGAATGTGGGTTCATATGCTTGTATGATTTCATGAAACCTAAATGAGCCTATGCATGTTTCGGCCACCCTTAGTGGGTTGAGAAATTTGACTAAGTTATGACTTAATATGTACTTCCCTTGCCATGATATGTATTAGGAAAAAAATTAACTTGTGATCCATGCATGATTATGTTTCTTTTTCCTTCCATGATATATTATGTTGCTCATTTACATATGCTTATGAACCATGCATGAGAATGATACCTAAAATGGCTATGTGCCCAAATATGATGGCTATGTGCCCAAATATGGTGGCTATGTGCCCAAAGACAAGTATGATGGCTATGTGCCCAAGTATGCATGGCTATGTGCCCATTTATGCATACCTTATAAATGACATGAATGACATGAACATGATATGCTATGAATGACATGAATGTAATATGCTATGAATGTTATGAACATGATATGCTATGAATGACATGAACATGATATGCTATGAATGACATGAACTTGATATGCTATGAATGACATAAACATGATATGCTATGAATGACATGAACTTGATATGCTATGAATGACAGAAATAAGATATGCTATGAATGACATGAATATGTTATGAAAAGATAGAGATATGATATGACATGTATTTTACTTTGAATGGATTGTACCAAAAGGGTGGGCTCGTTATGCGGCCCTAGGTCGAATTACGGGCCTAGTAAAGGGTGGGCTCCTTACGTGCCCCTAGGCCGAGCTACGGGCCTAGTTTCCTAGTAGGTTCAAGACTTGCTATCTTGGGTCTACTTAGGATGCCCGCATTATGTATGTATGTGGTACTAAACCGGGCCCCTTTCATGTTGAGATTATTTTCAAGTACTATATGATATTGTTTTAAGACATCTCACACATGACATAAAATCATGTTTTGAAAGGCATATTGCACATGACATTTACATTTCCCATGTTTTAAAGGACATCTTGCATCCATGCTCATGATATGATGAAAAGTAATGCTTACAAGATATGCTATGATATGATGCCTTGATGTTATGAAAAGAAATGTCATGATGTTTTCACTATGCTATGATGTACACTTATGTTATGATATGATCTATACCATGATATGATGATTTTCTTATGTTATGATAGTACCTCCATGCTATGATAGGATCTATGCCATGATACGCTGATTTTCTTATGTCATGATAGTACCTCCATGTTATGATATGAATTATACCATGATATAATGATTTCTTATGTTATGATGTGATTTATGCTATGATAGGATGTTACTTGTACCATGATAAGAATTAAACCATAATATGTTGTTTACTTTACCTTATGTCATTACTGAGATTCATGCCATGACTTGATATGTTTTAATTACATGATGATATGAGCACCAATTACTCTATAATGTATGATATGATGATGTTGCATGATACGTTGGTTTTTGTGAGTAGGAAAGGATCTCACTAAGCCTTGAGTGCTTATAGATACTTTTCCTTGTACCACAGATAAAGGTAAAGAATGGAGAAACTAGAGGCACAGCAGGAAGGGGCAAGAGATGTGTGATGGTGACTTGGCTAAAGAAACAAAATAACCTGCTTAAGTGAACTTAGAATAATATGTTATGTCATGGGATGTCTTTTATGATTCTCTATGCATGAGTTAGAAATGAATACTATGACTATTTAAGTTGAACTATGTTATTTCTTATACATATGCTTACTATGTTACTCTATGCTTAGAAACATAGATATGCTTCCGCTGTATGTATGTATGAATATTTAAGTTACTAAGTCTAAGGATAAGGAAAGTAACCCCGCCCTCACTAGGCAGGAGTGGTAGTAAAGGGGCGGGTGTTACATCGTTTCCGTCATATGGAAAGGATAGATCTCATCTACATCACTCACATCCCTCCGCATAATTCATTGCATATCCAGTGATCGACTTTATTCTCAACCTTGTTACAAGTGACGTTTGTCGATACCAAAGTATACAACTTCTTATGTAGAAAACCGTAGTGACTTCAGGTGTAAGGACTATTCATACCAATAGTCACATGAGAATGTTTATGACACTCATATAACAATCCATGAAACATTCTCATGGCGGGTCATTCAGTATATATTATCTAATATATACCCATGTGTCAACCAGATATCTCATATCCATGACTTGTGAGATCAAGTCATCCGTTGGCCCCTACATGCTAGTCTCAACGTATTAATATTGTCCTTGTATATTAATGCTCGACTAGGAATAATTAAGAGTAGTGTTCTCTATAATATCTCACTATCAATTCAACCAATTGATATACTATAAATAAGAATCTACTACCCAAGGACATTATTATACTTATTCAATTGGCACTGAACTGAAATAAATATAATAACCAACTTTTCCTTTTATTTATAATGATATATGATACAAAATGAGCCATTTACAATCATCTCATAATTGATACTATGGCTAATACTAACATGAGCTGTCAAAATTTTATCGGCAGGGACTACCTGGGGCATGATAATATTTTTGGTATCAGAGCAAGGTTCCGATTTCAGATTTTTGTGTTATGGAGTTTGTGAGCGTATCTGGGTATTTTAGGATTGAACGGATTTCTGTCAATTTTTCGATTCGAAATTCCAAGATATATTTTGACGAGGTTCTATTTGTTAGTTAGAGCCCTAGAGCCAATCATTTGATGATTGTATGGACTCATGTATATCATATTCATGTATATATTTTAAGGCATTTGGTTTTTGGTTATTATGCATATTTGTATTAGTGCCAGATAAAATAAGTATAGTAACGTCCTAGAGTAGAAGGTTCATACCTATATCAATCGATTAGTTGAATCGATAGTGAGATGATATAGGGAACACTACTCTAAATCATTCCTAGTCGAGTATTAACATTCAGGGATAATGTTAATGCAATAAGACTAGCATGTAGGTCAGCTCGATGACTTGATCTCACAAGTCATGGATATAGAGATATCATGCTGACACATGGGTATACATTGGAGAATGTATACTGAATGACCCGTCATGAGAAAGTATCATGGATCGTTATATGAGTGTCATATACTTTCTCATGTGGCTATTAGTATGACTATTAGTCCTTAGACCTGAAGTCACCATGGATCCCTACATAAGGAGTTATGTACTTTGGTTTCGTCAAACGTCACCCGTAACTGGGTGGACTATAAAGGCGATTATTGGGTATATAACGAATTATGTAGAGGGATGTGAGTGATGTAGATGGGATTTATCCCTCCCATATGACGGGAGCGATATCGGTATTCTTGATAGAGTGAGACCACTAAGTGCATGGTCATGCCCAAATGAGTCAACATGAGATGTTGAGCTCATTTGATCGAGTGAGTCTACTTGGAGTTCAAGATTTAGATTGATTAGAGGATGACACGGTCTATGCCTCATATTGATCAATCTAGATGTCAAGGATAGAAGGACATTTAACATATTTTGTGAGGAGTCATAATTGGTAGTCACAAGGTGATGTCGGATCTCGACATTCTTGTAACTTGGGTAGTAATGATGTGTTGCTAGATACCGCTCATTACTTATGCTCCTAAATGGGTTTAGGGCATTGCCAACGTTACAAGAACCTATAGGGTCACACACTAAGGACAATTAGATGGAGATTTGGTTCATATGATGAACCAAGAGGATTAGATTCATTTGATGAATCATATTGGATTAAGAGTAATCCAAATTGGGCTAATTGAGTTGGACTCAAGTTGATTCATGTATTCAATGAGTCTAATTTAGATTATGACTCATTAAATCAACTTAATTTAATGAATTAGATTCATTATATTAAGTTGGCTTGAATCATATGGTTGGATTAGATCAACCATGAGAGAGATTTGATCAAGTTTGACTTGATTTGAGAGGAAGAGAAAAAGTCATGTTTGACTTGACTTTTTGCCACATCACTAGTGAGTTGGCAAGATGTGGACCAATAGGATTGCTCCACATCATCAATGTGTGCGACCTCATGGAGGTTACAAGCCTCCATAGCATTTAATGTGGCCGGCCCACATTAAATGAGGAGGTTACACTTGTTGCCATGTCATTTAGTGAGGTGGCAAGATGTGGACCAATAGTGTTGATCCACATCATCCTAGAGTGCCACCTCATGGGGGTTACAACTCTTAATGGTCTCCACATTAATTGGAGTTAATGTGGAGGTTTTACACCTCCTAGAGTGGCCGGCCACTTGATGGCTAAGGGGTGTTTTTGATTTTCCTCTCATTGATTCATTTCACTCTTCTTCTCCCTTGGGTGCTCTCTCTTCTCCCTCTCCCATTCCTTAGCCGAACACTCCATTGGTGCTAGCACACCTTGTGTTTTGGTCATCTCCTTCTACTTGTGTCCGTGTGGATACATATAGAGGTTGTCTACTTTGACAGCTAGAGATCCGGCGACATCTTGGACAAGCGGGAACGCGAAGGGCTTCGCTACAAGGGTAATGATCTTAACTTTAGTGTAGATGTAAAGTTTTTACAAACTCGTACAAGAAAAGGTTTTTCGAAAATTTTGTTTACGAATCTTTGCACGAGATCCATGGCTTTGGGTGACTCGGGGTTTCCGCGACGCGAAAAAGCGGTTTTCGCGGCCCGAAGAACCCAACAGTGGTATCAGAGCCACGTGCAAAGACTTGTACGAGTTCGTTTGTATTTTTTTATGAAAAATATACCTTCTGTGATTTTCTGTAAAAATTGAGTTTTTAGAGTTTTTATGAGTAATTTTTCCGTAGAAGCGAAGCACAAGTGTCTCGGCACTTGTAGGCTTCTTCTACCGGAAAGTTTTCTTTTAAACGACTTCGTTTTGCCCCAAATCCGTTTGGGACAGCGGGGTCGGGTGCCATTAGATCGCAAAGGAGCAACTCACGATGGTTAGATCGTGGGTAGGGGCATTGCCCCTAACCCCGCAAGGGAATTTGCTTCGCGATTGCACCCGAAATCGCTAAAAACGAACCCGCCGGGAAGATTTTTCCGAAACGGCAATGTCTTGACCCAAATCGTTTTGGGAGAGCGGGTTTAGGCGCTGTTGGATCGCAAAGGAACCCTCGCGATGGTTAGATCGCGGGTAGGGGCGTTGCCCCTGGGCCCCGCAAGGGGATCCGTTCCGCGATTGCGCCCGAAACCGCTAAACGGGACCGCCGGGAAATTTTACTCATAAAAATTGTAAAAATTATTTTTAAAATTACAGAAAAATTATGAAAAATATATAATTTTGAATTATATATTAATTTGTGATAGTCATGGCCAAAAATACCCAATAAGATTGGATTTGTGTTGTAATTCATAATACGGCCTGCGTGCCGTCATATGATTGTGTGTGCTGTATTTTTTTTTCCACGGCCTGCGCGTCGTGCCTTTCTCTTATTCTGGTTGTAAATTAGATTTAGACTCGAATGTAACTTGAGTTTCAAATTGTAATGTACAAATTGGAGCGGTGGAGGGTCCACACGAGACGGAGTTCCGAGGCGGGCACGAGCAACACAAGGTGGTCAAAGGGAGGAGCTTGGAGAAGCTGTTGACCCTAGGTTGACCATTCGATCTTCTCATTGGCTTGAGAAGATCGTAGTAGGGCCATGACTAAATCACAAATAGATTAATTAATTAATTGTTATGTATCTGATGCATGTTTAATAATTAATTAATTAATTAGTGCCTTAACGATTAGATTAGATCTAAGTCGTGCACATGATGCACCCTTGCGATTAGATTAGATCTAAGTTGTGCACAAGATTCATCCTTCTCGATTAGATTAGATCTAGATCGAACCAACTCTAAATGCCTAACCGTGCCGTGATACCTATCACTACCTCGATCACATGTATTGTTGAATCTGCCAAAGCAGAGCAATACATATTATCTTGATAGGGTACGGAGGGACAATCTTGGTCCTGCCTATCAACGCATGGGTGAATACAAACTCAATTAGATTGAGTATTCCTAGTTACTCGGTTGGATCGAGTCAACTATAGGCATTCTTCCAATAGTTGGAAAGGTAGGACAAAATCACGTTTATATTAACTCTCGGGTGTATTAGCCAAAGCTAACTCGAGTTTTAATATAAATGTGGATATTGATTCTATAAACAAGAGTTGCATAGAGATGTAATTGGTAATCGTTACCTACCGATCATACTAAGCCTTGGGTGTATTAGCCAAAGCTAACTCAAGGGTTAGTATGATGTGGATCTTGTCCCACAAGAATTTTAGAATTCAGTGGGAGCATCATTTAATTAAAGGCCTAATTAAATGATTTTAAAAGAATATGATATTTATTTCTGCAAATTTTCTGTTGTAGATAACCATGACGTCGAACACGAATTCCTTCTCCCTGCGATCTGTCCTTGAGAAGGACAAGCTCAACGGAGCGAATTTCCTGGACTGGTACAGGAACTTGAGAATAGTTCTCACTCAGGAACGTAAACTGTACGTTCTGGAGCAGCCCATTCCGGAGGCTCCTCCTGCCACTGCCACGCGAGCTGACCGGGATGCTTACAAGAAGCATCAAGATGACGCATTAGATGTGTCCTGTCTAATGCTCGCAACCATGAACTCTGAGCTTCAGAAGCAACATGAGTTGATGGGTGCTTACGATATGGTTGCACATCTTCATCAACTATATCAAGGACAAGCAGGGCACTGGAAGAGGAACTTCACAGGACACCTGGAAGATCTTAACAAGAAGAGAAATAAGATTTCTACTTCAGGTATAAATGTTATAGAAGTCAACCTCTCTATTTCTTCGTCGTGGGTATTAGATACCGGATGTGCTTCGCATATTTGTACTAATGTACAAGCACTGAGAAATAGCAGAGCATTGACAAAGGGCGAGATAGACCTACGAGTAGGCAATGGAGCACGGGTTGCTGCTGTTGCTGTAAGGACTTATTTTCTTTCTCTGCCCTCTGGGCTTATACTAGAGTTAGATGATTGTTGTTATGTGCCTGCATTGACTAAGAACATTATATCAGTTTCTTGTTTGGACAAGAAAGGATTCTCGTTTATAATAAAGAACAAATGTTGTTCTGTCTATTTAAACGATATGTTCTATTGTAGTGCACCTCTGATGAACGGACTCTATATTCTAGACCTTGAGAGCTCTATCTATAACGTTAGTACTAAGAGGTTCAAATCGAACGATATGAACCACACCTATCTCTGGCACTGTCGCTTAGGTCATATAAATGACAAGCGCTTATCCCAGCTCCATAAGGATGGTTTGCTGGACTCATTTGATTTAGAATCATATGAGATATGCGAGTCATGCCTACGAGGCAAGATGACCAAGACTCCCTTTAGTGGGCACAGCGAGAGAGCGACTGATCTGTTAGGACTCATACATAGTGATGTATGTGGCCCTTTCAATGTCGCTGCTAGAGGCGGTTATAGGTACTTCATCACATTTACTGATGATTTCAGTAGATACGGTTATGTGTACTTGATGACACATAAGTCGGAATCCTTTGAAAAGTTCAAAGAATTCAAGAATGAAGTACAGAACCAGCTTGACAAGAGTATTAAGATACTTCGATCAGATCGAGGTGGTGAATACTTAAGCCATGAGTTTCGTGACTATTTAGCTGAGTGTGGGATTCTATCCCAACTCACTCCTCCTGGAACACCACAGTGGAATGGTGTATCCGAAAGGAGGAATCGTACCTTATTAGATATGGTACGATCTATGATGAGTCACACAGATCTTCCGACATACCTTTGGGGCTATGCTCTAGACACGGTAGCTTTCATTCTCAACCGAGTTCCATCCAAGGCCGTGATAAAGACACCATATAGGATATGGACTGGGAGAGATGCCCAGGTGTCTTTCATGAGGATTTGGGGTTGTGAGGCTTACGTACGACGTCAAGTCTCAGACAAATTAGGACCCAAATCCGACAAGTGTTATTTCATCAGATATCCCAAGGAAACTAAGGGATATTACTTCTACATTCCCAGTCAGCACAAGGTAGTTGTGGCAAAGACTGGGGTCTTTCTAGAAAGGGACTTTGTTTCTAGAAAGACCAGTGGGAGCGCGTTCGATCTTGAAGAAGTTCAAGATGCGAACAATAGCACTAATGCCTCGATGGAAATTGAACTGGAACCACAAAGTGTTGTGGATGATGTTGTTCCACAAGGAGTTGAGGAACAACAACCGGTTCAAGTAGACATACCTCTTCGCAGGTCTGATAGGATACGTCGTCAGCCTGAGAGATACTCATTTCTCTTGTCTGACCATGATGACATTGTGCTCATAGAGGATGAGCCTACCACCTATCAGGAAGCTGTGATGAGACCAGATTCCAAGAAATGGCTAGAAGCCATGAGATCCGAGATGGAATCCATGTACACCAACCAAGTATGGACTTTGGTTGATCCACCTGAAGGGGTAAAACTCATTGGGTGCAAGTGGGTCTTTAAGATAAAGACTGACATGGATGGACTTATCTATAAGGGTCGCTTGGTAGCTAAAGGTTTCAAATAGATTCATGGTATTGACTATGATGAAACCTTTTCTCCAGTGGCGATGTTTAAGTCCATTCGGATCATGCTTGCTATTGCAGCCTACCATGACTATGAGATATGGCAGATGGATGTTAAAACCGTGTTTCTGAATGGAAACCTACTCGAGGATGTGTACATGACACAACCTGAGGGTTTTGTAGATCCACAGCATACTAGCAGAGTATGCAAGCTGCATAGGTCCATTTATGGACTAAAGCAAGCTTCTCGAAGCTGGAATCTTCGATTCGATGATGCGATCAAACAGTTTGGTTTCATCAAGAACAAAGATGAGCCTTGTGTCTACAAGAAGGTTGTAGGGGATATAGTTGTCTTCCTCATATTGTATGTGGATGACATACTACTCATTGGGAAGGACATCCCTATGCTTCAGTCTGTCAAGACCTGGCTAGGGAGTTGCTTCTCAATGAAGGACTTAGGTGAGGCATCCCGCATTCTAGGGATACAGATCTATAGAGATAGATCTAAGAGATTGCTTGGCCTAAGTCAGAGTACATACATTGACAAGGTACTCCTTCGGTTTGCCATGCAGAACTCCAAGAAGGGATTTCTGCCGATGTCACATGGCGTGAGTCTTTCGAAGACTCAAGGTCCCTCTTCTAGAGAGGAGAGAGATCGCATGGATCAGATCCCTTATGCCTCAGCCATAGGATCGATCATGTACGCCATGCTATGTACTCGACCTGATGTCTCGTATGCTTTGAGCATGACGAGCAGATACCAGTCAGATCCAGGTGAAAGTCACTGGATAGCGGTCAAGAATATTCTTAAGTACTTACGAAGGACTAAAGAATATTTCTTCATATATGGAGGCAATGATGAGCTAACTGTAAAGGGTTACAGTGATGCCAACTTCCAGACCGATCAGGATGATTACCGATCGCAGTCAGGGTTCGTGTTTTGCTTAAATGGTGGTGCTGTGAGCTGGAGGAGTTCGAAGCAGGACACACTAGCTGATTCTACAACAGAGGCCGAGTATATTGCTGCATCAGAGGCAGCAAAGGAGGCAGTTTGGATCCGCAAGTTCATCACTGAACTTGGGGTGGTTCCTAGCATCGCTGATCCAGTTCAGCTCTATTGTGACAACAATGGAGCTATAGCACAAGCGAAGGAACCTCGCTCACACCAGCGGACCAAGCACATACTACGGCGCTTCCATCTCATTCGAGAGATTATCGATAGAGGAGATGTGAAGATTTGCAGAGTACCAACAGAGGCTAACATCGCAGATCCCTTGACCAAGGCTTTGGCACAGAGGAAGCATGATGGTCACACAAGGTCATTAGGCCTTAGAGCCTATACTGATTGGCACTAGTGCTAGTGGAAGATTGTTAGTTAGAGCCCTAGAGCCAATCATTTGATGATTGTATGGACTCATGTATATCATATTTATGTATATATATTAAGGCATTTAGTTTTTGGTTATTATGCTTATATGTATTAGTGCCAGATAAAATAAGTATAGTAACGTCCTAGAGTAGAAGGTTCATACCTATATCAATCGATTAGTTGAATCGATAGTGAGATGATATAGGGAACACTACTCTAAATCATTCCTAGTCGAGTATTAACATTCAGGGACAATGTTAATGCAATAAGACTAGCATGTAGGTCAGCTCGATGACTTGATCTCACAAGTCATGGATATAGAGATATCATGCTGTCACATGGGTATACATTGGAGAATGTATACTGAATGACCCGCCATGAGAAAGTATCATGGATCGTTATATGAGTGTCATATACTTTCTCATGTGGCTATTAGTATGACTATTATTCCTTAGACCTGAAGTCACCATGGATCCCTACATAAGGAGTTATGTACTTTGGTTTCGTCAAACGTCACCCGTAACTGGGTAGACTATAAAGGCGATTACTGGGTATATAACGAATTATGTAGAGGGATGTGAGTGATGTAGATGGGATCTATCCCTCCCATATGACGGGAGCGACATCGGTATTCTTGATAGAGTGAGACCACTAAGTGCATGGCCATGCCCAAATGAGTCAACATGAGATGTTGAGCTCATTTGATCGAGTGAGTCTACTTGGAGTTCAAGATTTAGATTGATTAGAGGATGACACGGTCTATGCCTCATATTGATCAATCTAGATGTCAAGGATAGAAGGAAATTTGACATATTTTGTGAGGAGTCACAATTGGTAGTCACAAGGTGATGTCGGATCTCGACATTCTTGTAACTTGGGTAGTAATGATGTGTTGCTAGATACCGCTCATTACTTATGCTCCTAAATGGGTTTAGGGCATTGCCAACGTTACAAGAACCTATAGGGTCACACACTAAGGACAATTAGATGGAGATTTGGTTCATATGATGAACCAAGAGGATTAGATTCATTTGATGAATCATATTGGATTAAGAGTAATCCAAATTGGGCTAATTGAGTTGGACTCAAGTTGATTCATGTATTCAATGAGTCTAATTTAGATTATGACTCATTACATCAACTTAATTTAATGAATTAGATTCATTATATTAAGTTGGCTTGAATCATATGGTTGGATTAGATCAACCATGAGAGAGATTTGATCAGGTTTGACTTGATTTGAGAGGAAGAGAAAAAGTCATGTTTGACTTGACTTTTTGCCACATCACTAGTGAGTTGGCAAGATGTGGACCAATAGGATTGCTCCACATCATCAATGTGTGCCACCTCATGGAGGTTACAAGCCTCCATAGCATTTAATGTGGCCGGCCCACATTAAATGAGGAGGTTACACTTGTTGCCATGTCATTTAGTGAGGTGGCAAGATGTGGACCAATAGTGTTGATCCACATCATCCTAGAGTGCCACCTCATGGGGGTTACAACTCTTAATGGTCTCCACATTAATTGGAATTAATGTGGAGGTTTTACACCTCCTAGAGTGGCCGGCCACTTGATGGCTAAGGGGTGTTTTTGATTTTCCTCTCATTCATTCATTTCACTCTTCTTCTCCCTTGGGTGCTCTCTCTTCTCCCTCTCCCATTCCTTGGCCGAACACGCCATTGGTGCTAGCACACCTTGTGTTTTGGTCATCTCCTTCTACTTGTGTCCGTGTGGATACATATAGAGGTTGTCTACTTTGACAACTAGAGATCCGGCGACATCTTGGACAAGCGGGAACGCGAAGGGCTTCGCTACAAGGGTAATGATCTTAACTTTAGTGTAGATCTAAAGTTTTTACAAACTCATACAAGAAAAGGTTTTTTGAAAATTTTGTTTACGAACCTTTGCACGAGATCCATGGCTTTGGGTGACTCGGGGTTTCCGCGGCACGAAAAAGCAGTTTTCGCGGCCCGAAGAACCCAACACTATTTGGGGGACTAAGCAGCGACAAGACATCTCTAGATGGCAAATAGTTAAATTAAGGTAATTTTATGGTTCTCATACCTATAGTGATATCTAGATAACATTTTGTTTACAGATATGACACATACACGTGTTCCAGTGCCGAGACGTGGCCGACCACGTAAAAGGGCGATAGATTCTCCGGAGATAGAGTCTCTAGAGAGATCTGCGGGGGTGGAGCCTGTCTGTCAGGGACAGACTCCTCAGGGCATTGTGAGCACGTCAGGTTATCAGACCCCGATGGTTCCGACTTCAGAGGTACCTACCTTGATACTACTATTACGATTCCGCAAGTGCACGAATTCGTCATGAGTAATATAAAAGATTGTCAAACCCACAGGGACTGGTTATAAGCACTAGTGATGGCGCACTTAAGATTAGCTACACTATCGATGGTTGTAAGTAATCTAGGAAAAGAGATTAGAAAGCATGGATGAGAACTAGCAACGAGAAGAAATCAACCTGGTTAATGAAGAGTTCTAGGAGTTCGGTTTCATTGTGGTGGTATTGATGTGTCTCATACTATCCTATACTCATTGTCCATTGGCATGCAATCGCCGGAAGCTAAAGTAACTATCCTTGAGCACCAACCAAAGATGATCCCTATGAAATCCTGTTACAGTTAACCCCTATCACTAGGGTACCTCGGTAGATCACAAGGACACGACTCTTATTGATGTTATCAAAGATAGAATTTAGAAACTTATTTTGGTCTCTTACTTCCTTGTGGAGGCATTGCCTCTCCTTTCAAGGAAATATCCTAGATGTCCGTGAACGGTTTACCCCTGTCACTAGGGCCCCTCGGGTGTACGATCTAAGGTATTTCCTCTACGAGGTTGGCAACTCCTACACAATCAATCAACACGACAAAGAGATCGAGTAGTCGAAACAAAGCAAGCAAAATCATCTAATGAATATAAGCGTAACATGAGTCTTACATCAAAACCAATCCATAATTACTCCCCCATCCTAGAACAAGAACTCTACTTGATCGACGCTGGAGAAAAACCCCAAGACATAGTAAATCTAAACATACAATCCTCAAAAGAAAAGAGAGAAAGAAGAAGTATGCTTATCCAATGGCGATGAGTGATCTTCGGATCCAATCCTTTGCTTCTGGAGTTGATGTGGTGATGAAAGGTCATTGGATCGATGTTCTGGACTGCGTGGAACGACACCAGAGTGATTCTCCTCTTGACGGCTCGCCTCCCGGCTCTCCCCCTCGAAAAAGGGGTTAAACCCCCTTTTATAGGCTAGGGCGCGCAGCGGCACGGCCGTGCAAGGATGGCACGACCGTGCCCTAACTTGGCTCTGGATGCATTGCACGGCCGTGGTAATTGGTACGGTCATGTGATGTTGGGACTCGGCTTCTAGGGACACGAACGTGCAGGGTTGCACGGCCGTGTGCTGCTTAGCCTTGGTCATTAGGGGGGTACGTCGTGCAGGGTTGGACAGCCGTGTTTTGATCTGCCTCTGGATTGGCCACACGGTCGTGCAAGGGTTGCACGACCGTGCATATCTCCTCTTCTGTTTGGCCACACGGTCATGCAAGGTTTGCACGGCCGTGTTCTCTAGCTCACTCTGGTGCGTCGACAAACATTGTTTTCACTCCGAAAGTTGTTCCTATCAACACAAAACCAAACAAAGAGTAGATATCTGTGCAAAAGAGTATATATGATGAATACATGATAAAAGAAGATCATACAAAGGATACGTACGTAAAAAACAAGCGAATATGCGTAAAAGCATGCATAAACTATCATAATATTTACGCACATCACACCCCCAAACTTGAACCTTTGCTTGTCCTCCAGCAAAACACTACAAACTATATTCATGAGCGCCCGGCAGTGTTTCATAATCCCTAGTGCATTCGCCTAACTCTATCAACTAGTTTCATTGATAAGCATGATTGTGGAGTTACCTAAGTATGACCTAAGCATAAGTTCTTTGTGCTCGGTGCAATAGATAGATCAAACTCTTCAAGTTTCAATTCTGTGTGGAGTTACTGATAACCATGATTTTACTACATTATTTTGATTCATATATGCATGGTTTGATGTTGATTTCATAGTTTAAATCATGGTTACATCACATTTTGTGCATAGTGTGTATTTTTGGACTTAATTGCAAATTATATTATTTTTGGTGTTATTTTATGCTAATATTTGATTCTTATTTTGTAGGCATCAAAGGATCTTAGATTTGGATCTATTTGGACCGAAATTGGGCTCGAATCGGAGTTCAAACGAGAAGATCAAGCTTTGAAGCATTATGGGCCGTTTATCAAGAATAGGACAGATCTGGACCATCCGTTGAAGATCTAGCCGGTCCAACTTAATGGGGAGGAGATCTAAGCCATTGATAAAGATCCAGAAGTTTGATCCAGATCTGAGTTCATCTAGCCATTGATCAATCTGAATTAATCTGGGCCGTTCAATGAAGACTGGGTCGATCTGGGCCATCCAGTGATGATCTGATCGATCCGACCTACAGGAGGGTAGATCCAGACCCTAGATCAACATCAGTACCTTCGGATCAGATTTTGGACAAACTTTCACCGTTGATTTAGCTCCAAATCAATCTCAGCCGTTGGTTCAAATCTGAGATCTGTTTAAAACAGAGAAGCTACAGTGCCCAGCTTCTTCGTCGATTCCCTGCGCTGTTCTTCGTCCCGCGGCGCGGCATCTTCCGGATTTCGGCCCCGATTCCTTCTCCGATCATCCTCTCGAGTTTCTACCTTGGTGGAGGACTTCTTAGCAGCTCATCCCGATCATCTGGAGCGCCGGCGAGTGTTCTTTCTGGCGCGTTTTCTACTTGCGGCAGTTCTCTGTTTCACCTCAGATTTGGAGGTGGTCCTCCAAATCTGAGCTCCGATTCTTATCAGTGACGCTTGGAGGTGGTCCGCCGGCGTTATTGAGCTTCATCCGATGCCCATCCGCAATCCACAACTTCCATCCAGATCCAGAGAGCTCCGGTAGTAGATTTCCAGCATTTTCGGAATTTACTTGGGTTCCGGGTTATTCTAGCTCGTCGGGGGTGGTCCGTCGGCGTTGCGGAGCATACCTGGAGCTGATACGCCGCTTAGATGCTCCACTGAGGTCCGAAATTGGGTGGTTTCGATTTCGGCCTCTTGTGTGACGGCAAGAGTGTGAAACTTGTGGAATTGATTGTAACGCCCGCCCTCCCTGCTAACCCTAAGGGACGGGGATACGATACTCTATGTACAAATTTTTCTTTTTAAAACAGCGGAAGACTTAAAATAATTCTCTTAGTTTAATAAAAACTTTTCTTTTGTTTTCTCTTTCATCAAATCCGAACTACACTATCAAGGCCTCAATAACATGATATCAAAATTAGTAGAAACATAACATCAAGTCACACATACGGTACTACAATTCATGATACCAAAGCATAGTTCTTTAAAAGTTTTTAAAGCAGGTTCTTATTTGGTTGCCTAGCCACTGCCACACACATCTCCTTACCTCTCCTGCTGCTCCTCTAACTCATCCACCTTTTTCCTTTATCTGTGGTACAAGGACAGTAAGCTGTGAGCACTCATGGCTCAGTAAGTTCCTTTCCTACTCACTAAAACCGAAAATCATAGTATAATCAAAGAATGTCTCAACATGGCATCATTTCAACTAGTCATGACATAATGTAACATACTCTTTTAAGCATATCATGCAACATGAAGAAATCATAACTAGTCATGGCATATCATAGCGTAAAGCATAGCATGAAGCATAACATAATCGTATCTAATAATAGCATATCGCCATAAGGAGTCATGGCATATCCTACACATGGACATATCATGGAACATAACATAATCATATCTAACCATGGCATATCATAAATCATCATAAGGTATATGCAATATGATTTTGAAAAACATGTATCCGAAAAACATGTGTATGTCTCATGATCTTTAAAACCATTTCTTCTTACATATATACTTGAACATAATCTCAATTTAAAGGGGATCCCGGCTATGTACCACTTACATATTGCGCGCAACCTATGTAGGTCCAAGGTAGCAAGTCTTGAACCCTACAAGGCAACATACTAGGCCCGAGTCTTACTCCATCGACCTAGGGGCACTTAGGGGCCCATCCCTAACGAGGCCCGAGTCTTATTCCATCGACCCCGGGGCGCTTATGGAGCCCACCCTTGGTACAAGCCATATAAAGTAAAGTACATGTCATACTTATACATATCATACATCATAAAAGCATGCATCACTTAGGCTCAATTACTTGATCTGTGCTGGGAGTACACTTCTTGAGCATCGATACATGGAACACATTGTGAATAGCTGCCATGTCTGGAGGTAGTTCTAGTCTGTATGCGACTTGGCCCACTCTTTCTAAAATCCGGTACGGTCCTACGTATCGTGGGCTTAACTTGCTCCTCTTTCCGAATCTCATTATCCCTTTCATGGGGGATACCTTAAGGACTACCAAGTCTCCGATGTTGAATTTTAGCGGCCTGCGCCGTTTATCGGCATAATTCTTCTGCCGACTCTGAGCAGTTTCTATTCGTTGGCGGATCTTCTGTATAGCTCGGGTGGTGTCATCAATAAGTTCCGTTCGGAGCCCCATTTCCTTCTTTTCACCACTTTCATACCAGCATATAGGGGATCTACACTTCCTCCCATACAGAGCTTCGTAAGGTGTCATTCTAATAGTAGCTTGGTAACTATTATTGTAGGCGAATTCTGCCAGGTATAAATATCGGCACCAGCTTCCCTTGAAGTCCAGGGCACAAGCTCTTAACATATCTTCTAATATTTGGTTCACTCTTTCAGTTTGCCCATCGGTCTGAGGGTGGAAAGTTATACTAAATAACAACTTCGTGCCGAGGGTCTTCTGAACGCACTCCCAAAAGTGTGAAACAAAACGACCGTCTCTATCAGAAATAATGGTCTTAGGAATACCATGTAGCCGAATGATTTCCTTAACATATAACTGAGCTAGTTGTTCAGTTGAATAAGTCATTTTGATCACCAAAAAGTGTGCGGACTTCGTCAATCTGTCTACAATCACCCATATAGCATCATATCCGTTTGTCGTCCTGGGAAGACCCGAAATGAAATCCATAGAGATTTCTTCCCATTTCCATTCTAGAATTTGGACAGGCTGTAGTAATCCGCCCGGTCTCTGGTGTTCAGCTTTTACCCTTTGGCAGGTCAGGCAAGTACTGACATACTGAGCCACTTCTCTTTTCATACCAGACCACCAAAATTTCTTTTTCAGGTCCTGGTACATCTTAGTGGAGCCCAGGTGTATTACATAGGGTGTTGTATGAGCTTCTTCCAGTATTTTCCTTCGTAACTCCGGGTCCTCTGGAATGCATAACTGATCCCTGAGGTATAATATCCCGTTGTCCGCGATACGGAACTCGTCATTCTTCCCTTCCAAAGTCTCTTGTTTGATTCTCTGGAGGTTTTGGTCACTGGTTTGCTTTTCCAGTATACTCTCAAATAACGTCGGTGTTATGGTGAGGGTAGAAAGTCGCCCGGACATAGTTTCGACCCAAGGATACGAAACACGTCTCGGTTCCTCGATGGATTCCCATATTGGTTCGTTTCCATCATTAAGTAAAACTTTAGCATATTGATTGAAATTAGGTAGCTGACCTGAGACGATGGCAGAGGCGTTCGCCACGTCATCCAGAGCGAGAGAGTAGACTCTGGCATTGGTCATAGTGGGAGGGGCCTCCAATCTTCCTTGGCTGATTGAAGTCCCTTCTATGGCAGTATGCATCTGGTGAAGCTGTGCAGGGGTACTCCTATTCTGGTTGTTCTGCGAAGGTAGTGCCTGAGACTGAGTAGGGCAATTTCTTGCCAAATGTCCTTCCTTTCCGCAGTTGTAGCACTTTCTGGTGCTTAGGAGACATACTCTAGAATGCATCTTTCCACATGTGGCACACTGAGGGTACTTGGTTTGCTTATTGGCCGGGCCACCTTTTGTGTTGTTCCACTGTTTCTTCTTTCCACCTGAGTTTCCTTTCCAGCCGGTTCTGGTATTGTGCGATTTTTGTCCTCCGGTCAATGCTTGGTTCTTGCCCTCATTCATTGCTTTCAGGTAGTGCTCGGTAATCAGGGCACTGCTGACTAGCTCCTCTACAGTCGGCGGTCTATTAACTCCGCCGGCTACGTTCAGAGCTATCTTGGGTCGGAGCATCTTTAACATTAACCGGACCCTTTCTTTTTCAGTACTTATCAGTTCTGGGCACAGACATGCTAGGCGGTTGCACTTCTTGACGGTTTCGTTAACTGACAGATCACCTTGCCGGAACTCAGTGAACTCGTCATAGTGCTTGTTGGTCACTTGCATATGGAAGAATTCTTCTAAGAATTCTGTCTCAAAATTCGTCCACTGCATCTGGTTTATTTGTCTTTTCGCCTTTACTCGGTCCCACCACATCTGGGCATCTCCGGTAAGGCAGAACGACGCGCATTTGACCTTCTCGTGTTCAGGTCAGTCCAGTAGTTCCATTATGCTCTCCACGGTCTTGAGCCAGGCTTGCGCATCCCATGGTTCGCAGTTTCCCGAGAAGGCTTCCGGCTTAAGCCTTTGCCACTGAATCAGATAGGCCTCTTATCGGACCATCGGAATAGGGGCTGCCGGGGGCACTGGCGCGGCTGTAGGTATAACCGGTAGTGTATTCTGATTTGCCGGTGGGGTAACCATTAAGGTAGTGATCAGCTGCTGTTGTTCTGTGATCTGACGCTGGAGGTCTGTGACTACCTGTGTCAGGTCTGGTGGAGTCACTGTCCCCTCGGTTCGGCCATTGCGTGTCCTAACCATGTTTATCTAAATAATGACAAATAGACTAGTGTAAGTGGTTATCGTTTTTAGCCAATCTAACGTACTGTTTTGTTTCTATCTATTTGTTCTGGTATTATTCCTAACCTACTAATATGTAATCCTAATCTAAATTATAACTAAAAGCATAGAATAAAGCATCTAACATAAGCAAGCAAAACATGAAACTAAAGCATAAGCAACATAAGGAAAAATAAAGAATAGAGTGACAAACAATATAACATAAGGAAATAAAGCATAAACAATATAGCAAAGAAAATAAAGCATAGGCAATATAACAAGGAAGAAAAATAAAGCATAAGTCATATAACATGAAACTAAGCATAAGCATATAACAAGAAAATTAAGCATAAACATTCTTACTTGGAGCGGCAGGTCGGAGGCTTGATGTGTGTGTAGTGAGCTGGCAAAAACCTGGCTCTGATACCAACCTGTAACGCCCGCCCTCCCTGCTAACCCTAAGGGACGGGGCTACGATACTCTATGTACAAATTTTTCTTTTTAAAACAGCGGAAGACTTAAAATAATTCTCTTAGTTTAATAAAAACTTTTCTTTTGTTTTCCCTTTCATCAAATCCGAACTACACTATCATGGCCTCAATAACATGATATCAAAATTAGTAGAAACATAACATCAAGTCACACATACGGTACTACAATTCATGATACCAAAGCATAGTTCTTTAAAAGTTTTTAAAGCAGGTTCTTATTTGGTTGCCTAGCCACTGCCACACACATCTCCTTGCCTCTCCTGCTGCTCCTCTAACTCATCCAGGTTGTTCCTTTATCTGTGGTACAAGAACAGTAAGCTGTGAGCACTCAAGGCTCAGTAAGTTCCTTTCCTACTCACTAAAACCGAAAATCATAGTATAATCAAAGAATGTCTCAACATGGCATCATTTCAACTAGTCAAGACATAATGTAACATACTCTTTTAAGCATATCATGCAACATGAAGAAATCATAACTAGTCATGGCATATCATAGCGTAAAGCATAGCATGAAGCATAACATAATCGTATCTACTCATGGCATATCGTCATAAGGAGTCATGGCATATCCTACACATGGACATATCATGGAACATAACATAATCATATCTAACCATGGCATATCATAAATCATCATAAGGTATATGCAATATGATTTTGAAAAACATGTATCCGAAAAACATGTGTATGTCTCATGATCTTTAAAACCATTTCTTCTTACATATATACTTGAACATAATCTCAACTTAAAGGGGATCCCGGCTATGTACCACTTACATATTGCGCGCAACCTATGTAGGTCCAAGGTAGCAAGTCTTGAACCCTGCAAGCAACATACTAGGCCCGAGTCTTACTCCATCGACCTAGGAGCACTTAGGAGCCCATCCCTAACGAGGCCCGAGTCTTATTCCATCGACCCCGGGACGCTTATGGAGCCCACCCTTGGTACAAGTCATATAAAGTAAAGTACATGTCATACTTATACATATCATACATCATAAAAGCATGCATCACTTAGGCACACATCCTATCATAAAAGTATGCATCACTTAGACATACATCATGTCATAAAAGTATGCATCACTTAGGCATACATCATATCATAAAGGTATGCATCACTTAGGCATACATCATGTCATAAAGGTATGCATCATTTAGGCATACATCATACCATAAAAGTATGCATCACTTAGGCATACATCATATCATAACAATATGCATCACTTAGGCATAGATCATAAAAACATGCATATCTTAAGCATAAAGCATATCATCAAGCATGCATAATTTAACCATATAGCATATCATGAAAGCATGCATATTTTAAGCACTAAACATAGCATCAAAGAATGCATAATTTAACCACATACCATAACATAAGCATGCATATTTTCAGCTCATATCATATCATCAAAGCATGTAAAATTTACCCACATATCATAACATAAAGCATGCATATTTTGAACTCATAACATATCGTAGAAATTCTCATCTTGTATAGCTCAAAAGCATACATGTCTAAGCATAAAAGTGTATCATGTGCTCATCCAATCATAAGGAACAATGTAACATAATTAATTTGGGTACTAAGCTTCCTAATCCTTTGGGTTCTTATCTTGGCCAAAACCCTCTTAGGTGCCAATTCAGGTTTTAAACAACATCCAAGCATGTAGAACCTAATTCATCCACATATCATTTTCATAGGAAGTATTATAAACAAGATTTACTTGGACTCTAAGTTCTCCAAGTCCTTAAACCTCATTTGGCTGAACCTTAACAAGTGTGAAACAAGGTTCTAAATGACATAAAGCATGAAAACCTTAACCATATTTATAGCATTTGTTTCAAGGAATATGGTAAGTACAATTAAGTTAGTTCCTAAATCCTTTAAGCCCTTAAAATTATGTCATGGCCGAAACTTACAAGTACTCATTTAGGTTTTCAAGCAAGCATACAAGCATGTGAACTTACTCTAACATCATGTATAAATTTATAAATGGCATCATACAAGTGGTCATGGCCGAAACTTCCCTTAGCATCAATTTAGGTCACTAACAACATATAGCATGTGAATTTTTTTTTAGCTTTCTACATTTCATATTCCATGGAGAGTGACATGAGCATGTTCAATGTAAGTTCTAGGGTTTCTAAGGCATGTATCCCTTCATGGCCGAGACTTTAAGGTGTCCATTTGAATCATAGTTAATTGTATAAGCATGTGAACACAATCAACATGTTATCTCAATTTCATAAGAAGCATCGTTAACACATGAGGTCTAAATTTTAAGGTTTCTAGGTCTTTCAACCCTACATGGCCGAACCTCATCAAGCATGGAATTTGTTCAAATGGCATAAAAGCATAGAAAGTCGTAACACATTTCATAACATGTATCCAAGTCAAGCACTATAAGCTGTTGGAACCCCAAGGTTGTTTTGGTGTGATCAACAAGTTAAGTTAGGTCCTGCGTTGTTTCTAACCTTGTGTCTAAGTGTGCAGGAGCTTAGGAACACAGGTAGTCGAGCGGAAGATGCAGCTAGCGAGAAGGACAGCAGTCCGAGGGACGAGGTGCTGCGGAAGAGTACACCGGCGAACGAGAAGGAAGCGCGCGGTGGTTCCGAGGGACGAAAGCCGGAGCGGAAGATTGCTCGAGGAGCAAGAGACGCAGCTAGCGAGAAGGTCGACGACCGAGGGACGAAGACTGCGGATGAGTACGCTGGCGGACGAGAAGGAAACACGCGGCAATTCCGAGGGACGAGAAGCCGGAGGGAAGCCCGCTTGAGAAGACCGGAAGTTGGGTTCAGGTGAGCCCTTTTCCGGATGGCAGAGATCACCCAAGTAAGCGGATCTGGAGCGGAAGACCCGGACCGAGGCAGGACTAAAACGGAGCCGAGGTCCCTGATGCAAAAGTCAACCAGAGTTGACTTTTTGCTC